>NW_026606101.1:53005000-53562500 GCF_029834395.1 Sorex fumeus
TGAGCCTCACTGCCATAGTCTTTTTTTTTTTTAATTTTATTTATTTATTTTTTTTATTAGTGAAAAACCATGAGGTACAGTTATAGGCTTACAAATTTTGTGCTTGGGTTTCAGTTATACAATGATCAAGTGCCCACCCGTCCACCAGTGCCCGTCATCCATCCCCACGGGTCCCAGCATCCCCCCCCGCCCCCGTCCCATCCTGCCTCTGTGGCAGGGTATTCCCCCTTGTTCTCTCTCTCTTCTTTTGGGTACTGTGTTTTGCAAGAGAGGCTTTGAGTGGCAATCATGTTTGGTCTATCGACTACTTTTGGCATGCTTCTCCCACCCTGGGAGGGCCCTCACAACACCCTTCATTTGGTACTCTCTTCTCTATCTGAGCTTCCTTTTCACCTAGAGCCTGTGGCTGGCCTTCCATTTATGGAGCAAAATTCCTGGTACTAATCTCAGCCATTCCTGGGTGTTAATCTCCCTTTTTGTTGCTTTATGTTCCCCAGATGAATGCAATCTTTCTGTGTCTATCCCGCTCTTTCTGACTCATTTCGCTTAACATGATACTTACACTGCCATAGTCTTATCTTGACATGGTCGTTGCGGGGAAGAGTATCTAGCATACCACCAGCCCCCTAACACCGTGAAGTCTTCTCATTCCCTCTCTCCTGTGGCCCCTTTCTCCTGATTTCTGATCCAGGGCAAGGAAGCTGCTGGTGGTGCCTATGTGGTGGGCCCTCCCTGAGGCTCCCTTTCTCTCTGTAAGAAGAGCTGAGCTCTCCTTTCCTCCCTCCAACTCCGGTAGGCCTCAGTTTCTTCAACTTGCACCCAAGTAGGAACTTTTGACTCATAAGAAGCAAGTGAGTCTGACTCAGTCATTCAAGTTGCAGTTCTCTCTTGAGTCCAGTGGCATGGCCACGCTACCGTCTTCTGAACTGTGGTTGCACTGACTCCTGCTGGCCGTCACAGCAAGGATTGGCCGTGGGCATGCTGCACGCCATCCTGCTTAGCCCCCAGGGGCTCGGCGCTCAGCCGGCATTTGCCTTGCATGAGGCCAGCGCAGGTTAGATTCCTTTGTCCCTCTCGGAGAGCCTGGCAAGCTACCGAGAGTATTCAGCCCGCATGGCAGAGCCTGGTAAGCTTCCTGTGGCATATTCAATATGCCAAAAACAGTAACAAGTCTTACAATAGAGACGTTACTGGTGCTCACTTGAGCAAATCGGTGAACAGCGGGCAGACAGTGCTACAGTGCTATCTCTGACAGTGTCAAATAGCAAAAGGGGGAAGGTATGCTTACAGGGGCATCTTACAAATTAGAAATGAATTCCCATATCTTGTTGGATCACGTATTTCTACTGGGTTATTTTGTACAAGGTGTTAGTCTTTGAGCATAGAGTTCTTTATGAATAGTAGCGATTATATGTATTCATTTTTTAAAGTTTTATTTATTTATTTATTTATTTTTATTTTATTATTTTTTCTTTTTAGGTCACACCCGGCGATGCACAGGGGTTACTCCTGGCTCTGTACTCAGGAATTACTCCTGGCGGTGCTCAGGGGACCATATGGTCTGCTGGGAATCGAACCTGGGTCTGCCTAGTGCAATGCCCTATCTGCTGTGCTATCGCTCCAGCCTCCATAAAGTTTTATTTATTATTAAACAATTGTTTTGCTTTGGTTTTGTCTTTGTGCCACACCTGGCATGCTCAGGGCTTTCTCCTGACTGTGCTCCGGGATCACTTCTGGCTTGGGGGGAGCCATATGGGCTTGAATCTGAGTTGGCTGTGTGCAAGGCAAATGCCTACTACTGTAAAAGTAACAATTTAATTTTGAATTTTTTTTTGCTTTTTTGAGTCATGCCCAGTGATGCTCAAGGGTTACTCTTGATTCTGCACTCAGGATTTAACCTCTGGTGGTATGCGGGGAACCATATGGGGAACCATAAGGGATGTCGGGGATCGAACATGGTGTCAGCCATATGAAAGGCAAATGCCCTAACCACTGTACTATCATTCCAGTCCAATAGTAGTAATTTTAATTCTACTGTGGTACCCTTTTCATTTTCTTAACTTACTGCATAGAGTATTTTGATGATAACAGCTGATTTTTTTTCCTAGCTGCTTTTTAAAAAAGTACCTGATTGAAGCTGATTAGTTCTTCCTAATTGCTAAGTTTGCATCTTAAGTGGATATTGATTTTGTTGATGGCTTTTACTTTTTGCATATAATCATGTGAATATATATTTGTCCTATCAGGGAGGAATTATGCAGACAGATACTTTGCATTGCTATGATGACTCACTTTGTTTTGATTTGCATAGAGATGGGTTTGACATGTGAGTTCAAAAGCAATAGGATGTAATTTTCTTCCTTGTGACTTTTAAACTTACTATGTTTATATTTTTATATTGGTAGAAAATGAGTAAAAAATGTAAAATCAGTTTTAAAAAGAGATATAAACCATTGCTTTTCTTTGAGACTATTCAAATAGTGTCAAAAAATTATTTCCCTTGTCTTTTGCCTTTCACCCCCACCTTTCTGCTTCTCTCCAAAATGCTACGATTAGCAGGTTATTGTGGGTCTTTGCAGTCCTCTTTGTAATACAGTGAGAGGGTTATATTATGATGATCACTTTACAAATGTGCCTTTTTTCACTTTCTTGTTTTATTTATTTATTTATTTATTGACATTTTGGGTCACACCCAGCGATGCTCAGTGGTTACTCCTCACTCTGCACTCAGGAATTACTCTTGGTGGTGCTCAGGGGACCATATGGGATGCCGAGGATCGAACCCTCGTCAGCCGCATGCAAGGCAAACACCCTCCCTGCTGTACCATCGTTCCTGCCCCCTTTTCCTACTTTCTTGTATGTACTCAAGGCACACTGATAGGAGAAACGACCAGTGTCTGTTTATTTTTTCCATACTGGCATCCTATTCTATAGTTTTGCTTAACCATCCTTCTGTTGCTAGGCATTCATCTATTACCATAAAAATGTATTTGTAGATATATTAGACCTTGAACATATGGAGTCATAGTTTTAAATGTTCGTGGTGAAATGAAAACCAGCCCATACAGCTCTTGAAAGGGTGCCAAGAGAATGGACACAGGGAAAACTGTGGGTGGGCAATGGGATTGGGCGCTTCCAGGAAAATGCTGAGAGGCTGCCTGTTTGGATGGAAGGTTATTTTTGGAGCTAGCCTGCCTGCCTGGGTGCCCTAGACTGGAAGTGCAAGAATGAGCTGCGTCATCGTCTTCTCCTTCTTCCACCATCACTGGCACTTCCAAGTTTGTTGTTGTTCCCAGGGTCAGTGAGGACGGAGTGGGAGGACTGGAACGTGAGTGATGGAAGGGAGGAGAGAGCAGTGAAGGAGAGGAGTATTCGATCTCAGCTCTAAAAGAGGGTCTGTGCCAATTCTATGTTACTCTGTCTGCTGGTTTCCCTGGGTCTGAGATCGATCGTGATCAAATGAAGCACACCTCAATGGGCTGCTTAGCTGATGGAGGTTGAGGTCACTGTATTGGAGGTGGGGTGCTTGTGGAAACAGAGGCCTAGGCTTCATGGGAGAGAGTCCCACCTAGTGGCTGTTGTGGAGGAGAGAACCAAGGCAGAGTGGTCGGAGGTAGAGGTCTAGAAGGTCAGATTAAGAGAGAATTTACTCAACGAGATGATCCAAGTATAGAACATGCTGTTACAGGGCTGAGAGTTCCTTATCACGGTTGTATCCATGCCAGAGTCCTAAGTGAACTTGTTTGTTCTCAGAGGATTCCTGCTTTGTAGAGAGGCTGACCTCAGTGCCAACTGAGGTTCTTTGCAGTTTTAAGAGTCTCCTGTGGGCCAAGAAGCAGAAAGATGCAAATAGGATTGAGTGGGTGGGACTGATTGTGGACAACATCACTGGGGCAGAATTTGCTTCTCTGTTCTGGAAAGGTGGAAGAGGGTGGAGGTCTTCAAAGGAGGCCTAAGCATTCTCTCTTTCTCTCTCTCTCTCTCTCTCTCTCTCTTGGTATGTGTGTGGGGTCACACCCGGCAGTGCTGACAGATTACTCCTGGCTCTGCACTAAAGAATTACTTTGGGCGGTGCTCAGGGAACCATATGGGATAATGGGGATCGAACCTGGGTTTTTCTCATGCAAAGAAAGGGCCCTACTTGCTGGACTATTGCTCTGGCTCACATTGTCTCTTTTGGATCTTGGCTTTCCTCTTCCTGTTCTGTCCTTGGCTTCAACTCTGCTTAACGGGATATTCATGAATTATTTCCACTGGAATAAATATATCACATACACTTTTAGATGACCAGAAACTTTGGCAGCCAGAAAAGAACTACATGTCCTGGGAGGATGATTGTAAACTTTGTTCATGATGGCCTTTCTATATTTGCATTAATCTCCTGGGTTCCTTAGCATGGTGTTGGGAAGTCACTCGGCTGTAGTTTTAGGAAGACTTTGTTCTCTGCAACCTGGGGAAGTCCTCTGAGTTGGACTTTACAGTGTTCTCCTTGTTGAATACTTCTGCCTTTCTTTCCTTCAGATAAGAACCTCTGGGACTTAAGTCTTTGCTGAGTCTTGGTGAGGGAAACAGCGAAACTTTTGGGCTAACTTTTGGGCTTTTGCTGTATTCCTGGTATGTATCAGGCACTGTCTGTATTCTCTAACCCAATCCTCAGAGGAATACTTGGTCTGTTTGTATTTTTACCCCTGTTTTGCAGATGAGAAAACTGAGCTTCATGGAGTGGTAGAGACTCATCTAAAATCTTATTGCTACTAAGTAGTGAGACTGGGATTGGGCATAGCTCTTTCTCTACATGACATTATTTTGCTGCTAAAAATATCCAATTCTTTGGATCTGAGACATACTTAGTCCTTGTGTCTAATTGGGAGATTTAGTTGAGAATCTCCTTTCAGAAGTTGATAAAAGATTTTTTTTTTTACCATTCTCCTGAGAATATATAAATGAAACAACTCATGGGCTAGTCATGTGAAAATAACTTGGCGTTTGAATGCAGCATACATAGCATACATCGACTCATTCCTCTTGTTGTTAAGAGTTGTTTTATGGTCAAGTTTGCTTTGCTTTTTTTCCTTGCCTTGTAAGCTATACAAAAATCATTTGGTACTCATCTGATCATAGCTGGGAATAAATGCTGTGGAAATGAGCATGGTCTCAGGTTAGTGGGTTCCAGTGCTCAACTGTCTGTAAATGCTTTTTTGTTTTTTTTCAGTTTTATTTATTTATAAAAACTTTTTTTTTTTTTTGCCGCACTTGGTGGTGCTCAGGCTGGCTCTGAACTGAGAGATCACTCCTGGCAATGCTTGGGGAGCCATATAGGATTCTGGGGATCAAACCTGGGTCTGCTGTTCTAAATATATAGATGAGATCCAACATAAGCAATAAGGACTTATTTTGCAGCTGCATTTTCTGATTCCTTAACATTTTATCCTCTTGCAAGGTTTATTCAACATTAATTTTTTCATCAAATAGTAGATGTCTAACACATGCTGAGTATTGGGAATAGCTACATAAAGAACATGCATTGTAGATATGCACACATAGATACACCGTTCAGTGTGGCTAGCAGGGTCTTGACAGTATGTAACAGCTAGATATCTATATCAATTGTTCCTGTCTTCTCAGAGACCTCAGCTTTGTTCAAATGCTCATTTTAGAACAATTTTCTAAGCATTCTCAGTTTGAAGCATCCAAGTATTCCTATTGGTATGTTGCTTCTAGAATTTAATTGGTTATTCCCCTGGACAGAAACCAGGGCATTAGCACTGTAGCACTGTCCTCCCGTTGTCATCGATTTGCTCGAGCAGGCCCAGTAATGTCTCCATTTTGAGACTTGTTGTTACTGTGTTTGGCATATTGAAGACGTCACGGGTAGTTTGCCAGGCTTTGCTGTGTGGGTGAGATACTCTCAGTAGCTTGCCGGGCTCTCCAAGAGGGGAACCCAGCTTGGCTGGGCTGGCTGTGGGCAAGGTAAATGCCCTACCGCTGTGCTATTGCTCCAGCCCCAGAATTTAGTTGGTTATTGATCATAATATAGTTTGATCAATATCATGAGCTGGGTGTGTGCAGAGATTGGGAAGAAAATACAGCAAGGTTGGAACAACTTTGTCAAGGAGGGGGCGATACCTAAACTGAGTCTTAGAGGATCTTACTTATTGGCCTTGGGGATGAGCAAGGGAAAGAGCCACAGGGGCAGAAGTGCATTGCGGAGCTCAGTGTCTGTGCTTGGGAGCCCCTGGCCTCGAGCTGCCCAGGCTGGTGATCCTGAAGAGAGCTCATGAGACAGGAAGTGGTGGGGGACGAGTGGAACCATTCCAGGCACCATCTAGTAAACTGTTATCACCCCTCTATATGCACATGCTGTTATTATCTCCATTTATTAGGGGGGAGAAATGAGGGCTAGGTTGCTCAAATCAACAGGGAGTGAGTGGAGGTGCTTGGAATGAGGCCTCTTGCTCTGTTGTAACAGTGCCTGCAGGGGCGGCTGGTAGATGAGGCTGCCGGCCCTGCCGCAGTGCCCTCAAGCTTTCAAGCCCTCATGCTCTTGCTGAATCCTCTTCCTTCCACTGGCATTACTGTGTTATCCAATGGAGAGTTAAAGTGGGATTAGAATGTTTTATGTTGAAGGCTACTTCTGGATTGCCCTTCTTGCTTTTATGCTCATTGGGAAAGCCAGTGGTTCAGAAATCTTCAAGGAAAATTCTTACGTGTTCAATTGTGTGTAACAAGGCAGAGAGTTTTCCTTCCTTCCTTCCTTCCTTCCTTCCTTCCTTCCTTCCTTCCTTCCTTCCTTCCTCCCTCCCTCCTTCCTTCCTCTCTTTCTTTTTTCTTTTTCTTTCTTTCTTTTTCCTTCTCTTTCCTTTCTCTCTTTCTCCCTTCCTTCCTCCCTCCCTCCCTCCCTCCCTTCCTTCCTTCTTTCCTCTCTTTCTTTTTTCTTCTCTTTCTTTTCTCTCTTTCTCCCTCCCTTCCTCCCTCCCTTCCTCCCTCCCTCCCTCCCTCCCTCCCTCCCTCCCTCCCTTCCTTCCTTCCTTCCTTCCTTCCTCTCTTTCTTTTTTCTTTTTCTTTCTTCTTCTCTTTCTTTCTTTTCTCTTTCTTTTCTCTTTTCTTTTCTCTTCCTCCCGCCCGCCCTCCCTTCCTTCCTTCCTTCCTTCCTTCCTTCCTTCCTTCCTTCCTTCCTTCTTTCCTTCCCTCCTCTTTTTCTTTTTTCTTTTTCTTTCTTTTTTCTTCTCTTTCTTTCTTTTCTCTTTCTTTTCTCTCTTTCTCCCTCCCTTCCTCCCTTCCTCCCTTCCTTCCTTCCTTCCTTCCTTCCTCTCTTTTTTCTTTTTCTTCTCTTTCTTTCTTTTCTCTTTCTTTTCTCCCTCCCTCCCTCCCTCCCTCCCTCCCTCCTTCCTTCCTTCCTTCCTTCCTTCCTTCCTTCCTTTCTTTTCCTTCCTTCTGCCACACCTGGCGATGCTCAGGGGTTATTCCTGGCTCTGTACTCAGGAATCACTTTCTGATAGTGCTTGGGGGAACTGGATCAGCCGGGGTTGAACCTGGGTCAGCCGTGTGCAAGGCAAACTCCCAACCCACTATACTATTGCTCATGCCTCAAGCTTTCTACTTTCTTAATAAAGTCCCAGATTCACTTAATTGCCCCAGCATCACTTATAATTCCTTTAGTCCTTTAGAATTCCCTTGGGGATTGCAGAGGGAGCAACTTGTGTGGGATAGAGGAGGCCAGAACCCGTGGCCTTGAACTACCCTTTTAAGGATGCATAGGGAGGTAAGGTAGATGGCTTGGCAAGAGTAAAATTACTGTCTTCCGCAGTGATAAATGGGACACATTGGCCTTTTCTCCCATCCTCCGGGGCAATTTATGGCTTAGAGTCATCTTGGGTTGGAGATGCAGGAAGGGATATTCATTCGTTTCTTCAAATGAAAGGTTGTTGAAAATGAATCAGTCAGAAACTCAAAGACAAGATGATGAAACTACAGGATGAAATAAAAAGGGTAATTACACAAGTAAGGAAAAAATGAGGCTACAAATAACATCATTACAGAAAAAGGAACTGAACACAATCAGTTCCTGTGTACAGGAACTGAATACAATCTACCGAGAAATAAATTACTAACAGAAAGGAAGGTTTGAGGAAAATCCCAGAATATGCTGAAGGAAAAAAAAGATAGAGAAACTAACTCAGAAAATCAAGAGATCTAAAGGAATCAGAGATGAGCCCTGGGCTGAACAGTGGGGTGTCTGTGAAAGGGCATTTACCTTATCACCTTCCAGGCCCATGTGCAGTCCCAGGGAACTCCAGGCTACCCAGGAGGTAAGAAAAAGTCGCCTTTGGGTGGCCCTGTGCACTCTAAAAGTCAGGTTTGGGAAGGGCCTTTTTCCCCAAAGGAAGATGAAGAAAATGGATCCGGGGAGCCAGTCATCTCTGCCCCAGGGCATGCTGGCCAGCTCAGATTTGGCCTGAGCTAGAAGACAAGTTTAAGAGGGGGAGGAGGAAGGCCGAGTGATGGAGTGAGGGCTTTTACATTCACTGAGGTCCTGCGGCCCCAGCCAGCGAGGAAGTCGTTCTGTTCTCCCACACTCAGGAGATCAGGCGCAGTCAAGCTCAAGGAGGCAGGCCTTCTTGGAAAAACCCACTGGATGCTGAAGCTTAATGCAAAGCACACTTGGGAAGGAAAGATTCAAGTCATTTGACCCGGGCTTGATTCCTCACTGGGAATTAGAATGGGACATAACAAGAAGGTGGTAGGCAGTGGGAGCAGAGCTAGATGCCAGCTCCCATATCTCACACTATCTTAATAATGTGTCAGAGCCTGGGCTCCAACCTTTCAATTAAGGTTCTGTTTTTTTTGGGGGGGCTCACACCCTGCGATGCACAGGGGTCACTCCTGACTCTGCATGCAGGAATCACTCCTGGTGGTGCTCAGGGGGCCATATGAGATGCTGGGAATTGAACCCGGGTTGGCTATGTGCAAGGCAAAATGCCTTATCCACTGTGCTATTGCTCCAGTCCCTCAATTAAGGTTCTTTTTTTTTTTCCTTTTCTCTTAAAATTGCAAGGGGAAGTCTAGAAAAAAATACTTTCTCTCTTGGTAGAGAGACTTTTATTCACAGCCCAGCTTTTCTCTTTGCTTGACCTTTCTGTTTCTTAACCTTTCTGTTACAATGACAGTGAAATTAAATGTCAAACTATTTGACGAAGGTGAGCTATTTGACGAAGGAGTTCCCTGCATTATTCTTCCTTGTATCCCCTCACCCTCTGTCACCTGTCCACATGCTAACACAGAGCCAGGTAAAAAGGGATGCCATCTGTTCTTTTTTTTTTGTTCCTGGATGGAGGGAATCTTTGGGTGATTTTCAGCTGCGCATAATTTATTGTATTGTTTGGTTTATTGTTATTGTTGTTTGAGGGTTATACCTGGTGGTACTTAAGGGCTAGTCCTGGCTCTATGCTCAGGGGTCATCCCCGGTGGTACCGGAGATCAAACTTGAGTTGGCCTTGTGCCAGACAAGTACTTTAACCCCTGTGCTATCTCTGTATTTAATTTTTTTCCCACACCCAGCTGTGCTTGGGGCTGACTCTATGCTCAGGGATTACTCCTGGTGGTGCTCAGGGGACCATATGGGGTGCCGAGGATAGGACTCAGGTTGGCTGTGTGCAAGGCAAACACCTACTCACTGTCCTATCTCTCCAGCCCCTGATTTTCTAAAAAACTAATGGGCTGGTTCTGTTCAAATTGAACCACTAGGCCTGTTCTGTAAGACATCACTAAGTTCAAGTTCTGTTATGGGGTGTAGAAGAGAGGTAGCTGGGGGTGGGAGAGGGGGTTGAGTGCTGTCTCACATGTTTGAGACCCTGTGTCCACCTGCTTGCACCCAGTCAGGTCTTTTTGTCTAGAGGCTAAAAGAGTTGCAGGGCCCAAGGCACAGCCCGGAAGAAGAAAAAGTCACCTTTCCTGGAGTTGGCAGGTCAGTTACATGACAGGAACTCCAGACAAATACAAAATACCTTGTCAATTAGATGAACACTGGGGTGCTGGGACACTTCCCAGGGGAGCTGAAGTCTTCTGTTTTTCTTTTCTTTAAAAAAATTTTTTTTTTAATTATTGAATCACTGTAAGATAGAGCATTACAAAGCTGTTCATGATTAGGTTTCAGTCAAACAGTGTTCCAGCACTCATCCAGTGTCCCCAGTTTCCAGTGTAATTTCCCACCACCAGTGTCCCCAGTTTACCTCCCTCCCTCTCAAACCACCGCCTACTCCCTCTTGACTGTGTCAGGCAGGGAGGTGAAGTTGGAACTGGATGTGGCGGGCTGAGCTCAGCTGAGCTCCCATAGGTTGAGAGTGGGAGCAAGGGCTTTCCCGGCCTGGGGAACTGGAGCAACACAAGCACTTACCCGGCCTGTCTGAGTAACCTGGAGTCAGCTGTTGCGGTTGGAGAACAAAGGTGGGATGAAAGAACAGCTACTGTTCTTTCAGTGCCCATGAGGCGCGCACCCCACAGCCCTCTCGGCTGCCCCACACCCCCGAGATTGGGCACTACAAGCTCTTGTGTGCATCTGAGGAAACAGATTTCACTGTGCCAAGTTGTCTAACCGTGACTCTGCGACTTGAGCCCCCCCACATTTGTTTGTTTATACAGCCAAACCTGCAGTTAGTCTAATATCATGCTGCTCTTTATAGTGCAGAGATGACCAGAGCCAGCCACCGTTGTGAAACTTAGAATGTAAAAATGCATATGATTGGGGCTGGAGCAATAGCACAGTGGGTAGGGAGTTTGCCGTGCACGCAGCTGATCCGGGTTCGATTCTCAGCATTCCATATGGTTCCCCTGAGCACCGCCAGGAGTAATTCCTTAATGCAGAGCCAGGAGTAACCCCTGAGCATCGCTGGGTGTGACCCCCCCAAAATGCATATGACATCCATGTTTTTCTTTCTTCTTGATGTTGCAGGGATGGTGGGGGTGGGAGGAGTGGTTACAGCCATGCTTGGCTGTGGTGTTCATGCATTTGACCTTGCTGCCCACAAGAACTGCACCCATGGACAAACACAACAGGAAGTAGTGTTTGTACATGCCTGGCTGCCTTGTGTTGTAGACTGCACCATCTCTTGGGGAATTGGGGGTCCCAAACAGCAGGATGGCTGGGACTCCGGGGCAGGTGAGCAGCTCTGGGGATCAAACTTGTGTTCTCTGGCTCTCTGGCTCACAAGGCAGGTGCTTTTTTTTTATTATTATTATTAGTGAAACACCATGAGGTACAGTTGTAGACTTACAAATTTTTGTGCTTGGGTTTCGATTATACAGTGATCAAATACCCATCCCTCCACCAGTGCCCATTCTCCACCACCACTGATCCCAGTATCCCTCCCACCCCCATCCCCCCCATCCCACCCTGCCTCTGTGGCAGGGCATTCCCTTTTGTTTTCTCTCTCCTTTTGGGTGTTGTGGTCTGCAAAAGAGGCATTGAGTGGCAATCATGTTCGGTCCATAGTCTACTTTCAACATGCATCTCCCATCCTGGGAGTATCCTCCAAACATCCTTTATTTGGTGCTCCCTTCTTTATCTGAGATAAGGCAGGTGCTTTTTGCCACTGAGAAACCCCCAGGCCCTGCAAAATATATTTTGTAGGTAAATATTCTCTTAAAAAAATTTAAGAATATTTTTACGCGAAGAGCTACAAAATTTACATATATTTATATGCAAATTTATATGTAAGTTTCGAGGTAAATATAAAAACTGAAATTATGCTCCAAACTCTACTTTCCAGCAGCTGTGCGACTCCCAGGATGACTTAATCCTAACCCTCTCCCCTTATTCCTAAAGGGGCTAGTCACAGCGGGGCTGCCTACCCTGAGATGCTGTTTTATGTTGAAATTAGATCACAGGCGTGGAAAGACGAGGCGACACACAGAAGCCACTCAGAGAGCCTGGTACTGCTGTCACCCGGCTCGCTCTCCTGAGAGCGCAAACATCTGCTCCGCGCCCACAGGTGTCTATAACAATTCCCCAGTCATGGAAATGCTCCTGCAGGTTTTCCACAAACAACCGGGTGCGCAGGAGGGGCCGCAGCTCTCCTGACTCAGATCGGGAGAGCAGGAGAGGCCTGGCTCCCTCAGGCTGCCTTGCTGCCTGCCGCCTGCTGAGAGAATGCTCCTGTCGGCCTCCCTGGGCCAGAGTTGAGTCAGTGACCTGTCAGCAACTCAGTGAGTTACACTGTGCAGAGGAGGGTGTGGCAGGTGGACGTTTGGCTTTGGTGAGGGAGAGAGATGCTGCTATGCCCACAGACTCCTGCCCGCCCCCATCTGCTCAGAGGCTTCTGGTTTGAAAAGGGGCAGGAGGGCCAGAGCGATCAGAAGACTCTGGAATAGTCTGTCATCACCAGACAAACTGGATTCTGACACTGGGCTTCAGGGCCCACCCAGAGCCACACCCCAGGCCTGAGCAGGTGTGGCCTGAGGCAACGTGCATTTGCACTGAGAAAGTTTTGTGTGTGTGTGTGTGTGTGTGTGTGTGTGTGTGTGTGTAGCATTTGCACTAAGAAAGTTCTCTCTCTCTCTCTCTCTCTCTCTCTCTCTCTCTCTCTCTCTCTCTCTCTCTCTCTTTGTGTAGCGGAGAGGGAGTGGTTGATGATGGTGTTGTTTTAGCGCTAAACTGCTTCTGACTGCCCAAGAGATCAGTTCCTTCCTCTTGTTCCTCCTCTGTTCAGTCACCCTCAGCTTGGGTTGGGCCTCGTCAGAGTCTGGCCCCTGAGCCCTCTGGCATCAGAGCTGCAGGAGAACCCAGCCTGAGGAGGCCCGGTGGCCGGAGTTGAGAACCTACCGAGGCCAGGACCAGGATGTACTTTCACTGGTGAGGGGCATCTCCAGTCAGGTTCAGAGGTAAGAGCATCGGGAGGGTGAGAGGCCCCAGGGCGGTGGCTCTGGTGGGTCCCTTCTGGCCCTCTGGACAACTCATTTTCCACCTGCTTTGACAGGGAGCGGCAAGCAGTAAGGTGGAGGCTGGCATGACTCAAACCGGGGCCCTCAGTAGGTCCCCAGGATATTCCCAAGGGATCATAGGTGGAATTTGTATAGGTAGAGGTAAAGGGAGGCAGAACACAGACTAGGGGGCCATTGATAGAACAGGGGGCTGTAGGAAGGAACAAGATTGGAAGAGGTTGCTGTCAGAAAAAGGCTGAGGAACACCAACGCAGGGAACATTCCCTGGCTGGCCCAGGGGTTTGAGCTCTGGTAGAGCGTCAGACTCCAGATTATCCTTTTCCTCTTTATTTGCAGGCAGGGTTGTGTAGTTTGGACCAACCTGGCAGTATTCAGGATTTACTCCTGGCTCTGTGCTCGGGGATCACTTCTGGTTGCACCCTGGGGGACCACAAGGGGTGCTGGGGAATAAACTTAGGTCAGCCATGTGCGAGGCAAGCACCCTACCCACTGTCTCACATCACCTTCCTTGACTATTCTTTTTCTTATCGAGGGTGGTTGCAGAGTCAGAGAAATTTGTTCCAGGTGAGAGGGGGAGGCCAGCTGAGAGAGCAGTGCCCAGAGCAGTTAAGCTGAATCATCATTTATCTAAGCAGACTGCAGGGATTGCTTTTGTCAGTTGTACAGGGTGTTGGCAGGATGCTGGCCCCGGGCCTAGGCTGGGGGTGGATAATGACAGTGTTGGGAATAAAACCCCAGAAGATGCTTTGCGCCCCAGGTCTTGTGGCATTCCTTTTTTGCCCTACACAATGAGCACCTTATTCCTTGTAAATTTGAAGGAGAAGAAAGGGCCTAGGGAGGAGGTGATGAAGGAAAAGTACCTCCCGGGGAAACTTGGAACACTTGGAGAGTCCTCCCTGCTCCGCCTCCCCCGCCCTCAGCTTCCCAGCCTGTCCAGGTGACTCACAGTGGAAGGGGCTTCAAGGCAACTGGTCCTCTGCAGGGTCTCCTTCCTCAGGAAGCCTTTATCAGATTGGGGTAGAACATCCTTTACAGCCGGACAGGCTCAGGTTTAATTCCAGTGGTGCTGTCATTGTGTGATCTGGAAGGCTCACCCCCCTGCCCCTCAGTTTCTCATCTGGGATTTGCATTTATCATCGCGTGGGTGTGAGGCTTCAGAGTCAGCCCAGGGCAGCTATTTTTCATATCACAGTGGTCATCCTCGGCCTCTGGTCACTGGTGGTGGTGGTGGGGGGTGGGCAGTGAATTGGACATTCTTTGAGGTCAGGTGGATATGAAATGCACAAGGTAGGGCCTCTCCTTGGGGAATCTTCCATCCAGGAGGGAAATGTGCCTGGGCAGATGGAGGGGAATCACTCAAACTGCTGTGGCAGGGAAGGGAAGGATAGAGTGAGGTTGGAGAAGAGGTGAGTGCCCACCCCATCTCCTGGAAGTTTGCTGAGAGCATCTCAGTTGGAACATCACCAAGAGCGACAGGACCAGGGAGGAGGAGATTGACAATTGGGCTTTAGATTGGAATTTGTCTTTTCTCAGGGAGGGCTCCCCAAGGCACCTGAGCCCACAGAGCTTCTGTTCTCCGGCATTCCAGCCCAGGCTCTGTGGCTCAGGAAAATGTCCCCAGGGGTTTTGTTTTGTTTTTCCTAGCAGTGGGGTGGGCACAGAAAGGGATCCAGTCAGGCTTGACAACCGAAGAATGTGCTGAGGTGACACCATCACAGAGACCTCTCAGGGCTTGGGTCAAACTTGGGATCCTCCCCACAGAGAATAGAGCAACCGCCTGGTGAGACAGAGCAAACATGGAGCCTACGGGAATACAGGCTCCAGGGGGTGTGCGCTGGAAGGGAATGTGCAAAATGTTGGCAAGGAACGATTGTTTTTAAGATTGGGACACCCAGAGGGTGAGCTATGATTTCTGGCTGTTGTGGGGAAGATCATTGACCCATGTCCATTCATTGTGATTTCAGTGGTTTGCAAATGACTTCTGACAACCTTATATTTCAGGAGGCAATTCTCAGGTAAAGCAAGGGATGGAGAGTTAGCTCAACAACAGGTCCAGGGCATGCTCTGCATGCAGGGGGACTGTGTTCCATTCCTGGCTCCGTATGGGTCCCCAAATAGGACCAGGAGAGCCACCTGAGTACCGAGCTGGGAGTAATCCCTGAGTCCCATCAGGAATGTTCCTCAAAACAAGAAATAAATGTAGAACATATTTATTTGGGTTAAAAAATTGCAAATCCCAACACATACATACACTACTTCTGTTTCAAATGAAAAATTAAATTGTGCTCTGAAAAGGGATAAAGTTGTGGGATTTTGTGGAAGGAAAAGATTAGGTAAGTAGTTAAATAAAGAAAATAATTTTTGTTAACAGACAAACTATTCTTGCTTATACATAATTGTTTAATGCTTTTCTAGAAAGTATGAAAAGGGAACTGATGGATTAATCCTCCAGATAAAAGTCCATAATCATGTTTACATGATGTTGATGAATTACTAGTGTCTTTATTTTTAAAAGTGGTTCACAATAATTTGTCACATTTAATATTCCAATGCCAAAGCCACCACCATTACACCTACCCACCACCATATTTTGGATGTTTCCACCCTGACTCCCAAACCCTACTCCCAAAACCCTACCCCCAAAGAAGACTTAAATAATTTATTTTGTATTGCTTGTTATGAATAATCCACTGAAAATGATCCAAAAAGTTCCTTAGAGGAAAGTGTATAAAGATTTTTGTATCTCCATTTGCCACTGCATGCTCCAGGAATTCTAAAATTTTAAATATGGTTAGACAGCTGAGGTTAATTTTTTTTTAAACTGGATGGTTGGGGCCAGAGTGATAACACAGCAGGTAGGATGTTTGCCTTGCATGCGCCCTAACTGGGTTTGGTCCCTGGCATCCTATGTGGTCCCCCGAGCACTGCCAGGAGTAATTCCTGAGTGCAGAGCCTGGAGTAACCCCTGGGCATTGCTGGGTGTGACCCAAAAAGCAAAAAAAACTAAAAAAAAAACCTGGATGGTGACTTTGGGGTCTGAAGTCTTTCTTTCTTTCTTTCTTTCTTTCTTTCTTTCTTTCTTTCCTTTTTCTTTTTCTCTTACCCTCTCTTCCTCTTCCTCCTCCCTCCCTCCCTCCCTCCCTCCCTCCCTCCCTCCCTCCCTTCCTTCCTTCCTTCCTTCCTTCCTTCCTTCCTTCCTTCCTTCCTTCCTTCCTCCCTCCCTCCCTCCCTCCTTCCCTCCCACCCTTCCTTCCTTCCTTCCTTCCTTCCTTCCTTCCTTCCTTCCTTCCTTCCTTCCTTCCTCCCTCCCTCCCTCCCTCCCTCCCTTCCTTCCTTGTTAAAACATTGGCTAAATCAAGCCTCTCTCTATCATGCCTGCTCCACACAACTGAATGTGAGTGAACTCCCATCATCCTGACCGGTCTCACTGTTTTTCCTGACCTTCCCCCTTGAGTGGAATTTTGTCATCCTCTTACTACATTCCTTTGGCACAGTGCTTCTCAGTTCTGCCTGCTTTTAGCACTCCCTGGGGAAGAATATAAACAGTGCTGCTGCCTGAGTCCCACCCCAAACTAATGAAATCAAAGTTTTTGTGGCTGGACCTGGTCATCAGGATCCTCTCCTATAACTCGGAGTTGATTTTCATGGGCCACCCTGGTGGAGGCTGCCACTCTAATCTGGATTATGACTTCATATCCTTTTCTCTCTCTTTAAACTATTAACACCTCCTCTCCCATCATCACTCTCAGTTTTCCGTTTGTTGAGAAAATAATGGCAGAGGAGAACTTTCTACCTTTCCACTGACAAATTTGTGTAACAGAGGGACCACATTCTGCCTGTTAGTGGTGGGCAATGCTTTTATTTCTGCTCCTGTTTAAGGTAATGCCTCCACTTGTAGATTGCATGGCATTCATGTATTTAATGAAGAACATGATTCCAGCAAAAAAACTTTTTCTTTGTTTTCCAATGTTTCCCACTTTGCTAGAATAGCCCTGCTTTTAAGCACTTTCTTCATCTTTGTATCAATGACTGTTGTTTCTCCCACTGAAACCCACCCACACATATATGCACATGGATGGCTGCTGACCTCATACACTCCTCCAGCTACTGCTTCATCTCTCTGCTCCTTGAAAGAGTTGTCTGGACTTGCACCTTGCATGTCCTCATCTCCCATTCTCACTGAAATCTAGTCTAAGCTGTGTTTTCCTTCCAGTACTCCACCAATAGCACCTGTATTAGATAATCTCTATGTCACTAAACCTTATGGTCAAATCTCAGTCCTTACCTTAAGGAGCAGTAGCACTTGATATAGCATGCCCTCCCCCATGAAAATATTTCTTCTCTCTACTTCATACTCATTGCTCTCTTTTTCTCTTATAGGTTTCCCCTTCCCATTTCTTTTCATTGGCACATCTTCACTTATTTACTCTGGAGAGACCCAGGGAATATCTCTCAAATGTGACTTCTTCTCCCTCTCCTCACTCCCTGGTGATTGATTCTCATTCATATGCCCACAGTCCTCAGTGTACTGCTCCATCCCTAACCTTTCCCCTGCACACCATTCCTGTGCATTCAGCTATGGACTCAACAAGTTTGTTTAGATGCCTAAGAGACTTCTTTCTTTCTTTCTTTCTTTCTTTCTTTCTTTCTTTCTTTCTTTCTATATTTTCTTTCCATTTTTTTTCTTTTTGGGTCATACCCAGCAATGCACAGGGGTTACTCCTTGGCTCATGCACTCAGGAATTACTCCTGGCGGTGCTTGGGGGACCATATGGGATGCTGGGGATTGAATCTGGGTCGGCCGCATGCAAAGCAAATGCCCTCCCCTCTCTAGCCCTAAGAGACATCTTAACCGTGACAGATCCAAAATGGAACTGCTATTTTATCTCTAACGCAGCCATGTTCCCTTGAGCAAGTGATAGCAGCATCTTTCCTGTTGCCTGGGCTCAAGAGTCTAGATTTTGGGGATGTGACTTAGTGGTAGAGCCCTTGCTTGTATGCGTCAATCCCCAGCACTGCCCCCTAGTCCCCACAAGACAAAATTAGAGTCACTGTTGATTCTCATACTACAGTCAGTTTGCAGACTGTGTCAGCTGTTCTTGCACAGTAAATCAAGAAACTGGCTACTTGTTTGATCCACCAACTTCATGTTGGTCTAAGAAACATCTGTCTCTAATTTTTAGAATCACTTCATAATTGTGCCTCCTTCTTACATTCTTGTTCCTGTGGCATGTTCTCTTGTAGCAACTAAAGAGATGATTTAAGGACGAAGGAGACAGCTCAAAGGGTTAGTATGAAAGCTTTGTATGCCGGAGGTCCATGTCTGATCCTGGCCACTGTTCCTGAGAACTAAGCAGAGAGTAGTTCCCGAGTGCTGCTGGGTGTGGTGCCCAAATAGACAAATCATTTGAAAAAGAGGTAGTTTCATGGCATCTTTATTTGCTTAAAACCGAAGACTTGGAGCTGGAGTGATAGTACACTGGGTACTATTGCTGGGTTTAAGAGTCTAGAGTTTGGGGATGTAACCCAGCCGACCCAGGTTTGATTCCCAGCATCCCATATGGTCCCCTGAGCACCGCCAGGAGTAATTCCTGAGTGCAGAGCCAGGAGTAACCCCTGTGCATCGCTGGGTGTGACCCCAAAAGAAAAACAAAACAAAACAAAACAAAAAACAAAGACTTTTTCCTTCCTTCCTTCCTTCCTTCTTTCTTTCTTTCTTTCTTTCTTTCTTTCTTTCTTTCTTTCTATTGAGTCACTGTTAGATACATAGTTACAAAGCTGTTTATGGTTGGATTTCAGTCATACAATCTTCTAATACCCATCCCTTCACCAGTGTACATTTCCCACCCACCAGCAATGTCTTTAGTTCCCCTCTGCCAACTCACACTCACACCCCCCCACCCCCTCCACTCCCACAGCCTGTACTTTATCTCTCTCTCTCTCTCTCTCTCTCTCTCTCTCTCTCTCTCTCTCTCTCCCTTTTGGGCATTATGGTTTGCAGTGCAGGTCCTGAGAGGTTATTATGTTTGTTTCTTTATCTATTTTCAGCCCATGGTTCTTACCCAGAGCAATCATTTCCAACTATCATTGTCGGTGTGCTCCCTTCTCTATCCCACTGCCTTTTCCTCCACAGCACTTGAGGCAGGCTTCCAGCTGTGGATCAGTTCTCCTGGCCCTTGTTTCTACTGTCCTGGGATATTAATGGCTTCCCATTTCCATCTGAAGTTATTTCTTAGATTGGGATGGTGGGTGGGGCTGGAAAGGCAGCTCCTGTGGTAAAGCACATGCCTTCGAATTTGATCCCAAGCACCATGTGGTGTCCAAGCACTGCTGGAACAGCCCAGGTCGCCCTAGTGGTAACTCTGGGGACACCATGATGACAGAGATCATGTTGGATCCCCCTATACAAAACATGTGCTCCAGCTCTTTGAGCCATCTTTCCAAGGAGTAGAAATTCCGCTGTTAGAACTGGATTGTTTATAGTACTGGAAGTTCTGGCCATAGCAGTTAGGCAAGAAAAAGATATCGGGTATACAGATAGGAAAGGAAGAGGTCAAGCTATCACTATTTGCAGACGTTATAATACTATACTTAGAAAATCCTAAAGACTACAAAAAATCTCCTAGAAAAAATAGGTTTGTATAGTAAAGTGGCAGGCTACAAAATCAACACCCAAAAGTCCATGGCTTTCCTATATGCAAATAATGAAAGAGGAGAAAGAGATATAGTACTTTCTGGCGCCTTTCACTCAAGTACTATGTTTTTTACAGGTAGGAATGTCTGAAATGCTTTACCTGTTTTGCTATGCCCACTTCCAAAAGGAAATGGGACAAAGCTCAAGTCTCACACACCTTTGCACTTTTTCACAAGTGGCTCTTTGCAGACTGACTTGAGTAACATTTAGGGCTTGTTAGAAGAAACAATCCTTAGAGATTGGGAATTGGGAGAATTCATCCCAAAGGGATTGCATCCAAGGCCAATATTCTCCTCCAGGGCTTGCCTTAAGTAGGAATCTGCTCCAGCTGTAAGTCCACCAGAATAACACAGACCCTTGGGGGACTGGGGGTGGGGCCACTATATGCACGCTGGTATGCATGTGACAAGGCCTCAATAAAGCAGCAGTTTCTCAATAAGCTCTAGAGAGATTCACAGCAAATTTGAGGAATCTTGGACCCAGGAAAAACATTTTTGACTCCAGGAGTGCCAGAGAACCAAGGAGCCCTGGCTGGCCGTGAGGGCATCTTCACCTACAGCTCCATCATCTAGGGGGGTTTGGAAGGAAATCTCTGGGCCCCAACTTGGATGCCAGATATCTCCATCTCGAAAAGGCTACAAATTAGTAAATTCAGACAGGATCTTCTTTTTTTTTCTTTTTGGGTCACATCCATAGATGCTCTGGTATTACTCCTGGTTCTGCACTCAGGAATTACTCTTGGTGGTGTTGGGGGGACCATATGGGATGCCAGGAATTGAATCCGGTCTACTGCATGCAAGGCAAACACCCTACCCTCTGTAATATTGCTCCAGCCCCCCAGACAAGGTCTTTTTTAATTTAAAAAATTTTTTTTGCTTTTTTATTTTGGGGCCATACATGGCGGTGGTCAGGGGACCATGTAGTGCTGGAGATTAAACTCAGATTTCCCCATTACAGAGCATGTGCTTAGCCTGTTGCCCTGTGTCTCCAGGGCCCAAACAGGTCTTATTCGGAATCAGAATGGTAGAACAGATGGCAGCGTGCACACCACTGCCTCCCTCCAGTTCTGCCACAGAAGATGCCAAGAATCACAGATTCTGCATTTTCAGATCTAGGGTTGCACTGAATTTTCTAGCTTCCAGACCCCATTTAAGCAGAGTTCAGTGAAGAAAAGTGACTGCCATAGAGGCAGGCTGTGGGGAGGGGAGGTGGGGTAGTGGGAGGGAAACTGAGGACATTGGTAGTGGGAAATGTACTCTGGCGGAGGGATGGTTATTGGAATATTGTATGATTGAAATCCAATCATGAACAGCTTTGTAATGCTCTATCTCCTGGTTATTTAATTTTTTTTTCTTTTTGGGTCACACCCGTCAATGCACAGGGGTTACTCCTGGCTCTGCGCTCAGGAATTACCCCTAGCAGTGCTCAGGGGACCATTTGGGATGCTGGGAATCGAACCCTGGTTGGCTGCGTGTAAGGCAAACGCCCCACCCGCTGTTCTATTGCTCCAGCCCCTTCTGGTTATTTAATTTAAAAAAATAAATAAATATTTACTTATATCTATTTAAAAAATAGGGTTCTGAACATTACTGTTGAGGGACTCCAACCTTCCATGTGACTAAGTGCCATGTTGACTTTAGCCACCCTCACCTTCCACCCGCCCCCCCCCCCCCCCCCCCCCGCCTCAGCTGCAACATCTCAACCTGTCACATTTTCTCACATCTACTTGCAAACACAGAGAGACAAAATTCGTGTGAAAATGCCTCTGATGTTACTGGAGGTGTTAGAAATACATAGAAAATGCATACACAGTTGTGTACCCACATTTCCAAAACCCCCAACCAGTGAAAACTTACTTTTTTTTTGCTTTTTGGGGGGGCATAGTTGGTTCTTCTCAGGGCTGACTCCTGGGTCTGTATTCAGGGTTCACTTCTGTTAGGGCTTAGGGGACCTTGTGGGGTGCTGAGGTTTGAACCTGGGTCAGTCACATACAAGGCAAGCCCGATACACATTTACTATTGCTCCAACCCCAGACTATTTTTATTCTTAACTCATTTGGTGGTAAAAACTGACTTGGGAGTCACAGTTTTAAAGGGTGGAGGGAAAAAAAACCCTGACAGGCTGAGGGAAGGATGTTTATAAGTCTTCACTTTACCTACTTAATATAATTACGCATTTGTTTTTCTGCAGATCTATTTATCTATCTATCCATATTGACTTTTGGGCTATATCTGGTGGTGCTTAGGGCTTACTCCTGCCTTTGTGCTCAGGGATCATTCCTGGTTCTGCTTGGGCGACCATACGTGGTGCCAGGGACTGAACCCAGTTTGGTCATGAGCAAGGCAGGCACCCCACCTACTGGAGGGCCAATATCTTTGGTCATTTCTGCAGAAATATTAATTCCTATAAAAATGAAGAGTTGCCCCAATCCTACTGCCAGTGTTTTGTATTATCAAATCGAGGCAACATGCTACTTTTCTAAAAAATTAACAATTTTGAATTCTAATGCCAGTTTGACCCCAAACATTCCTCATCGGTGATTGTGACCCAGTGTTAAAGTTGGCTTAAATGTCATTTGAAACTATGCCTATGAAAATTGATATGTTTTCATGGTAAATAGGAAAAGTTTTATTTCAAGAATCTTTTTAAGGGGTTATAGTATCAGGGATGTAGTATCAGGGATTAAGACACATGTCTTCCATGTGGCCAATCTTGTCTTGGTCTCTGGCATCACAGAATCCCCTGAGCATTGTTGAGTGCAGCTCTGGACGCTTCTGAACACCATGGGGGTGGCTCAAGCCACACTGTAGACCCCAAGTAGCATGGGATCCAGGGGCCTTTAAAGCGACTCACTGCCTTTTTGGGTGAGAATTGCTGAGTGGGGCCCCTGGGCCTCTTGAGAACTACTTGGTAGTTCAGGGGGCCATGCAGTGACAGGGATCAAACTCGTGACTTCCATATGCAATGTGTTCTACAGCTCAACAGCCCTCTCTGCCATCTCCCTGGCATACACCCCCCCCCCCCCCCCCGCCTGGGACCCCCTTCCCCCACTTTCTTCTCTCCTCATTGCTCTCTTCCCTCAAAGAATCTTTTCAGGAGCACACAAGTTTTATTCTTTTAGATGGGGTGGTTTGGGCCACACCGGATGTGCTCAGGGCTTATTTCTGGTAGTGCAGGGATCAAACCAGGGGCCTTAACCCATGTACTATCTCTGGCCCCAGAACATATACAATTATTTTAAAAAATTTTTTTTAATTTATTTTTTTTATTGAATCACAGTGAGATACACAGTTACAGCATTGTTCATGATTGCATTTGAGTCATGTCATGTTCCCACACTCGATTTTCTGAGCTGATGAGAGTCAGGCACAGCAGGCTAAGTGTGAGACACCATTCTGAAATGAAGGGGCTGAATCAATGGCTGAGCACTGACCAGGAGCTCACCACCAGTGCCCCCCACCCGCTCCCCACAAGCTTTTCTCTCATCATGAAATGAAGGAGTGTCTTTGTATAAACTTAACAGCTCAGCTCAGGAGACAAGACCTATACACGATGATTTTTAGGGCTGTCTAAAGAAAATGAACAAATTACTCTTGATACCTTTCTGGTAAAATCCCCCAGGCCACCTGCTCTGCTTATGTGCACTGAGCTTCCAGTTGGTCTTCTTCCTTTTTTTTCCCCATTTATATATATTTTTATTTTATTATTATTTTTTTGCTTTTTGGGTCACACTCGGTGATGCTCAGGGGTTACTCCTGGCTCTGCGCTTAGGAATTACTCCTGGTGGTGCTTGGGGGATAATATGGGGTGTGGGAGATTGAACCCGGGTTGGCCGTGTGAAGGCAAACGTCCTACCCACTGTGCTATTATTCCAGCCCCTATATATAATTTTAGATTTTATATTATTTTTATAAAGCTGTCCATGATGATTTATTACATTCAATATTCCAACACCATTACACCTTCCCACCACCAATATTTCCAATTTTACAGCAATCTTCACACACTTTCTTCTAAGGCAATCCTTTTTGATCATTTTTAGCGAATTATTTATAACAAGCAATGCAAAAATGAATTATTTAGGACTAGGTTGGTGGTTGGGAAAATCGGTCTGTCCTCTAGTGTCTCAATTTTACATTTTAAATTAAGAAAAAAGCCTGTTTGCGGGGGGGGGGGGAGGGAAGGGGGTGCTCAGAAGTACAGTATTTGCCTTGAATTTGTGAGGTCCTGGGTTGAATTCTCAATACTGCCTTCCCAACCTTCCCAAGAAAGAGAAAAGAAGAAGAAACTCTGTATGTGTATGTGTGTGTGTGTGTGTGTGTGTGTGTGTGTGTGTGTGTGTGTGTCTGGGGTGCCAAGGAGATGACGGAAAGGGCCGGATTGCATATACTGCATGTGGGAGCCTCGAATTTGATCCCTGACTCTGCAGGGTTCCCTGAACACTGCTGGTAGTGATCTCTTAATATCTAGAAAGTAGCCCCCAGCACTGCAGTATGTAACACAACAACAACAAAACAGCAACAGCAATGATTAAGGTAAAAAAAGGTAAAGGCCCTCCCGTTGATCGTCGATTTGCTCGAGCGGGCCCAGTAACGTCTCCATTGGAGACTTTGTTGTTACTATGTCTGGCATATCGAATACTCTCGGTAGCTTGCCGGGCGAGCAACGATAAAAGTCAATAAAAAATTAAATAAAAATAAAAAAACCCTCAAGATCAATACATTTGAGTAATTTGAAACAAAAGTCCAAAACTAAGAGCAACATAAAAAGAAATTAATGAGAAATAGTGAAATGTATGTAACAAAAATGTTTCCTAAAACTTTACTTTTCTCCTAGAGGAGAAGGTTTCAGAAGTTTCCAGAAAGAAAACTGTTAGAAGTTTAGAAAGAAAAGAGTGGGGCTGGAGAGATAGTACAGCAGGTAGGGCCCTTGCCTTGTATGTGGCTGACCCAGGTTTGATGCCGAGCACACATATGGTCCCCTAGCCTCATGAGGAGTAATTTCTGAATGTAGAGCCTGGAAATTTCTAAGCACTGCTAGGTATGCACACCCCTCCTCCAATTTTTTTTTTTTTTTAAGGATCGAGCTGTTGAAAAGTTGAGAGTTTAATTAGTGACACAGGAAACTAAATCGTCACATAGAAAACTAAATGAACAAATAAATCAACAAAAGAGGCATTAATGGACTACAGAAATTAAAACTAAGGAATGTGTGTGGAAGGAATCAACCCTAAAGCACTCAATCAAGCTATGAACAATCTTTGATCTGGCCAAAATAATGTAACATTATAGTGTTGACATGATAAGAAATAAATTTATCCCAAAAGGGTAGGAGGGGAGAGAGAGAGAGAGAGAGAGGTGCTTTCCATAGAGACAGACTTGGGATGTGGGTGGCAGGGAGGAAACTGGGGACATTGGACATTGGTGGTGGGAAAAATACACTTGTGAAGGGATGAAGGGACAGGTGTTGGAACGTTGTACGACTAAAACTCAATCATGAACAGCTTTGTAACTGTGTGTCTTATAATGATTCAATAGAAAAAGTAAAGAAAAAAATTAAATTTATTTTTTAAAAAATAGACTTAATATATTAGAATGTGTGTGGGATAGTGGTCGGAGAGCTAAATCCTCAATTTTCTGTAGTGGAAAGTCGGTGAACTGTCTAGCACTGAAAAAAAGTAAATTAAAAAAAAAACCCAAGAGTGAATAGGCATTCACCAACATAACTCAAAATTGATGAAACAGTTGAAGGTTGTTACATCTGAAGGCAGAAAATAGAGGTTGGGAGTGGTGGAACAGCGGGCTATTTCTCATTACAGTACCATAGGACTTGAAAATCATGTATGTGTGTAGTATTGACTTTTCTGTTCGTTTTTTGTTTTTTCTTTTGAGCCTCACTCTGCAGTGTTCAGGGTTTACTCCTGGCTCTGCACTCAAGAATCATAGGAGTGGTGCTCAGGGGACCATATGGATTGCTGGGGACCTAAAATCATTCTGACCCAACTAGAAGATATCGTGTGGAATGAAGTAAGCTAGAAGAAGAAAGGCAAACACAGGATGATCTCACTTAATTGTCGTATATGGAATACTAGATGAGGAAATGTAATAATGGCGGGATGCCAAGATCACCCTGACTCCAGTGTTTAGAGAAAAGAAGGATAGAGAAGGAAAGAAATCAAGAGAATGGGAAGCAATGGGTGAACAGACATCGATCAGGACTACAGTAATACCGATGATATCGGTGAGTGGCATAGCCATATATCCAAAACACGGACTCTACAACTCTTGAAAATGTGAGAGCTAAGCTTAAGTCACTGAAACTTTGTAATGTGCCTATCAAGTTGACAGGTGGGGATGGGATTGGGTTGGGGTGGGGAGGGAGTATGGGACTCTGGTGGAGGAAAATTGACTCTGATGGTGGGATTGGTGTTGAAATATTATATACCTAAAATTCAACTATCAATCACCTTGTGTGTGTGTCCTCCCATTGTTCATCGATTTGCTCGAGTGGGCCCAGTAACGTCTCCATTGTGAGACTTCTCGTTACTGTGTTTGGCATATTGAATACTCTCGGTAGCTTGCCAGGCTCTCTGAGGGGGGCAGAGGAATCGAACCCGGCTCGGCCGGGCTGGCTGTGCACAAGGCAAACGCCCTACCGCTGTGCTATCACTCCAGCCCCATCAATTCTTTCTTTCTTTCTTTGCACTTTTTTGACCTGGGAGATAGTTGAGAGTGGTGGAGTGCATGTTTTACATGTGGAAATCCTGTTTTTGATCTGCAGTGCCAACCACTTACCCCCAAAGCCTACCACAAAAAGACTGACTGTCTCCCCATATATCCACATTAACACCAAAATCAGGCGTGACACCGAGAGACTGCTGTATTTATACCTGCACAGCACAGTGAAGAGCAGGAAGGAGCACGGGGTGATTTGCATACAGCTGTGGCAGAGAGCTTCCCTTTTTTTGCTTCCCTGTAAATAGATTCTCTTTCTTGGTTGTTGCTATTTTCATAGAGGCAACACTAATTATATAACTTTATATAAGGGGCATCATTATAAATCAATATCTGTTTATACCACTTTAATTTCACCACTGAACATTCCTATTCTGTCTTTTGCCAACCCTTTTATCTGAATGACCCACCTCTCTTTCTCCTTCTCTCGTGGTAATAGAAATTCTCACATCATTTTCTTCTTCTGGAACAATTCCCTCCCCTTCTCTTTCCCTCCATGGTCGCTATTGTTATTATGATGACTGCAGGGTGCACCTGTGCCTGGCTGTGGTACCACTCAGAGACTGTACATGAAGGTGAGGTGCCCATGGCCTAGGCCGCAATGATCACTGAAGTTTGTACCCCCAGAGTTGCTGTGCTTGTTGGGGGTCCCTTTAGTTTGTGGCGTACAAGTTATGGTTCGGCGCTGACACAGGTGCATTCTAGAAGGCGCACTTCCAGGGCCTGGTGCTTGCACCTCTTTCGGGTGGTAAAGCTTGCTGGGAGTCACCCTCTTCATGTGGTGCTCACACATGCTTGGCTGAAAATCCCTTGTAGTGTCCAAAATTGCCGACAGCTGTTCCAAAAGCAGAACTGCCAGAATCTCACTCAGCAGCCCTGAGGCTTGAACTCATGACCATACACTTGCAAGACAGGCATTTGAAGCCACTGAGTATTCTTCTGGGCCTCCTACACCATTTTTCTTTTTCTTTTGCTACAACCTGGGCTCTGCATAAACTGTTTACGAAGTCAGCTCTCCAAATGAAAAGCGCTTTGTTTAACTGTAGGAGGTAAAAGCCTTGTAGAGCAATAGCTTTGAAAACGGCGTTGTGTTTGGGTTAGTAACAACTTGAGCTCTGATTCCTCATCTGAGAAAAGGGAAAAATGCTCCCTGTTTTTGTAAGACCCTGTGAGGGATAAATGAATCATTCTGTCCGTAAAGTGTCCGATGCTTAGTAGTTGCTAAAAATACATTTCTTTTGAAGGAAGGGAAACCAAATGTGCTATTTGTTGTTCTCAGCTGGGACCCCCATACTGTTGGGTATGGGCCTCGCAGATGAGCAACCCAGAAAGAGCATGAGTTCTGGAATGGAAGAGACGGGCAGAAATAATCCAAGAAGACTCTGACTTTAGCAGAAGTTCTTATTGTAGTTTGGGTACTGTATCTTCTGAATAGCCTGCCAGGTCCAGCACATTTACAGAGACCCAGATCCTGGAATGTTTTATGCACAAAGATCAATACAAAAAGCTCTTAGCTAATTTCATTTTCATAGCCAAACAATGCAAGCTACTGTTCATAGCCAAATAATGTGGATTAATGGGTTCTGAATTACTAATGTTCCCTTTACCTACCAAGATAAATCTCAAGGTATATTCCAAGATAAATCCATTGTGCTGATTGCTCTTGAAAGTCAGTGACCTGGGTCTGAGTGTTTCGACAGGCTAACCCTGAGGCTCCCAAAGTAAATGGTACTGCCCTCAGGGGTGCTGAGACAATAGACTGGAGGGGACAGTAGTAGAAGCTAGTGCAAGTGGGGGGGCACGTTCTGTTTATTTATTAAAAGAAGGTAGATGTGAACTGGAGATAGCATAGTGGGTTGGGCGCTTGCTTTGCATGTGACCAACCTGAGTTTGATCTCAACATCCCATATGGTCCCCCAAGCACTACTGGAAGTAATTCCTGAGTGCAGAGCCAGGAGTAACCCCTGAACGTTGTGTGGTCCCCAAACAAAACAAACAAAAACAACCCCCAAAAGGTAGATGTCACACGGCAGGGGAGTTTCTGGGAAGGGAGTGATAGGTGAAATAAGTTTGATATCTCCTGGGCTCACCTCTTCTGACTCAAAATTGAGCCCATCAGTCATGGTTCTTCTTGCAGTAGGGGATTCTGGGTCATGAAATTCTTTAGGTGTTTGTTCTTGGAGCATTTCCTAAACTTCAATGGGTTTTTCTGATACTTGGCACAGTCTCCAAATCTTGGCTGTGGTGCAGTTTGGGCCTTGCGCATTGTATAGAGCCAGAAATGCTTGCTCCAAGCTCATGAGGTCAAGGCAGCCCTTGTTTTTTCTGCTCTCTTCCTTAAATCATCAGCTGCCACCTTTGGGTCGGACTAGACATGGAGGAGAAAAGGGAGGAAGTCAGGAAGTTGCCAGGGACTGCATGAGGGGGGTGGGCAGGGAAAGGGATAATGCAGAAATCAGGCTCTGAGTCCAGTTGTGAGCTGAGTGAAATTGGCTGCCTAGGAACAGAGGTGAGGTAGCACGGTATTACTGTCACTGTAGCTGTGACATCGCTGTTCATCGATTTGCTCCAGCGGGCACCAGTAATGTCTCCATTTGAGACTTGTTACTATTTTTGGCATATTGAATACGCCATGAGGAGCTTGCCAGGCTCTGTTGTGCGGGCGGAATACTCTCGATAGCTTGCCAGGCTCTCCAAGAGGGACGGAGGAATCAAGCCCGGGTCAGCTACGTGCAAGGCAAATGCCCTGCCCGCTCTAGAGATGAAGCCAGTAATCCTTTCAGAACAGGAGGGAGGTCAAAGAGCAAAAGATACACAGATTTAACCTTAGAAGTATACAGATGGCTCAGGGGTACAAGTTGTAAAAAAAACATTTTTTTAAAATTGGGTAGAAGTGATTGTTCCCTGAGGCTCTTCTTTCAACAGGAGAAAGTATTTCCCTCAAGCACAAAATGGTTGAGTAACCCCAACCCAATGTTCATTTCCAGCCTCTTTTGATCAGTAAGCTCTTTTAGCAACTGGGCCCTGGAGCCTAGCATTTTTATCGTGGTTGTCAAATTCTTACTTTGAGGACTGCATTTGCTCCTAACTGTGGTAACACACCCCACTTCAGACTCTCAAGCTGTCAGCGGCAGAATTTTGATGGACAGAGTGTTGGCATAACCAGGAGCCATGGAAGGACAGATAACCTTATCTCTTCCTAACTTTCTTTAAACGTATATTTCTCCTCTAGTAAAGATAGTCTGCAGTCCAAGCCTTAAAAATTTGTAATTTCTGTGTTTCTAGTTTTGTTTGTTTGTTTTTTGTGTCACACCTGGCCATGCACAGGGGTTACTCCTGGCTCATGCATTCAGGAATAACTCCTGGCGGTGCTTGGGGGACCATGTGGGATGCTAAGAATTGAATCTGGGTCGGCTGCATGCAAGGCAAATGCCCTACCCGCTGTGCTATAGCTTCAGTCCCTGTGTTTCTAGTTTTTGCTTGAAAATGTTTAGGCTGTATCTGGCAGTACTCAGGGGCTGCTCCCTGCTCTGTGCTGCAGCTCTCCCAGGGGACCATTTGGTGCCCGGGGAGACCAAACCTGGGACTCTGCATGTGAACTTTATGCTCCAGTTCATTGAGCTCTCTCTACAGTTTGTGCTATGAAGCAAAAGACCTACAGAATAAACTCCATCTGACTTCTTCTGGGACCCTTGCAAAGCTCAAAATAAATGTTATGCCTCAAACCCTACCAGTAACAGTATTGTAAGCCATAGTGACTAAAAGGAATAAAAAGGTGCTTGCCATAGAGGCAACTGGTGTTAGAATATTGTATCCCTGAAACCCAATCATGAACAACTTTGTAATTCATGGTGGCTCAATTAAATAATACCAAAATATCTCAAAATAATTAAAATTCTTTTATCCAATGGGCAGAAGTGATTTATTTAAGTTGACTGAGTTCATATAAACCACTTAATAGAAAGGGCTGGAGCGATAGCACAGTGGTAGGGCGTTTGCCTTGCACGCAGCCAACATGGCCGACCCGAGTTCGATTCCTCCGCCCCTCTCGGAGAGCCCGGCAAGCTACCGAGAGTATCTCGCCCACACGGCAGAGCCTGGCAAGCCACCTGTGATGTATTCAATATGCCAAACACAGTAACAACAAAATCTCCAATGGAGATGTTACTGGGCCCGCTCGAGCAAATCGATGAACAACGGGAGGGCCTTTACTTTACTTAATAGAAAGATCTCATTTTAAATAATTCTGCCATCCTTACAGCTCTGCCACTCTTTCAATTTTGCGTTTCTGCAAAGGACAGTTCTGCTTGCCACCGAGGACCATCCCTTTCGGTTGCTTCATGGTACCAAAAGTCCAGCCACAAACCTTAGAAGGAAGTTAAAAAAAATAAAAGGTGAGTAGCTGTAATGGATGGCCAAAGCTGGGTTTATGGGCTCACAGCTGTGTCAGACTTCAGTGTCAGCTGGACCCGGATCTAAACCGAGCTCTTCCGGAATTGGAAGATGTTAGGGGCCATGGATAGGATTATCAGGTAGACAATACAGTGGGGTCTGTGGGCCCTATAAGGCATCTGCTCTGCCTGGGGCTGCAGGGTTTCCTGCCTGCCTTGTGCAGAGCCTTTGCCCTGTTTTCCTTTGTAGCCAGCTTCCTCCGCCTTCCGCATGGCCTCTGGGTCTCTTTGTTTAGACTGTGCGTGGTACTTTCTTCTCCTGGCAGTGCTTCTTCTACCTTTCCTTTGGAGTTCTAGGGTCCATCAGCAATTGACCACTGATCTTTTATTTTATTTCTTTTTAAATTTTTTATTTAGTCTTTTGGATCATACCCAGTGGTGCTTAGGGCTTACTCCGCCTCTGTGCTCAAGAATCACCTCTGGCGGTGCTCAGGGAGCCATATGGGAGGCTGGGAATTGAACTCAGATTGGCCCCGTGCAAGACAGACACCCTCCCCACAGTACTATCTCTCTCTGGCTTCTACAATTCTTTTTTTCACGATCACAACCTTTGAAGAGTGTCGGATCTCGTTCTCTTATTTTTGAGCGCTGTACTGGGTGGTTGATTTGTTTTGGGGGATGGTAGTGGCACACCTGGCCGTGCTCAGGGGCCCCTCAGCTTGTTGCATGGTGGTGCTCAGGAGGCTGTGCCATGTTGGGGACTGAACCCTGGCCTTGTCCTCATGGAGCACACATATCTGCCCTTTGAGCTCTCTCCCCACCCTGTGACTGGCTTTTGGTGGCAATGGTGGTGCAGGTCACCCTGCTCTCCTACTGGTGCCTTATCCTCAGCTTGGTGAATTGCTTTCAAATCCAGGTTCCACCCTTGGTCTGTGTGGCACAGTGTGTGAGCAGGTGGGGTTGACGTTGGGGAGGGCAGGGGATGAACTTCATTCATTTAATAATATTGGAAGCCCTACAAACCTTTTAAGGGGTTTAAAAGGCAGGGATGACACCCCATGGAGTCTGCAGATAGTTGTGGCTGGAGGGTGGATACATGTGTGGATCAGCATGTTGGAGGCCAGTCAGCTGGGAAGGGGTATGAAACCTGGCTCCCCATGGCGCCCTGCCTGGGTTACAGAGCCAAGGGCATCAGTGAATCTGTTTAGACAGGCAACCTGGCGAATTTTCTATCATCTCTGGAAGCTGGGCCTGGACTACAAGAAGGGACGCCGAAGGGCTAGAGAGTGAGGCAGGGGTGCTCCTTCCTATGAAAGAGGGGGCTCAGCAGCCCTGCAATGCCCCTGCCCAGCACTTGACTCTCTTTCTGGGAATCTGGGATATGGGTAGCAGAATTTTCCCGGTAGGCTTCAGAGGTCCCCAGCTTAGCCGCATTTGCACACAGGGATCTCTTCCTGGTGACCTGCACACTCCCTGCGGTGACACAGTGCAAGTGGCTCCTGGTGTTTTGTTGGCATTAATTACAGCAAAGTAGCCTTCGTGCTGTCAGTGACATTTTCTTTTCCATCTCCCCGAGGCCTATGTTGGTCCTCTTCTTCCTGACCCACCCTCAGGCAGCTGGCTGCAGCCTCCACTTCCTCTATCCATCTCATCAGGGTCTCTCTCCTGGACCCCAAGCTCGTGTGCTCCCCCTCTTTCTCTCTTTCGACGTGGAATTCTCCGGATTCTTCCTCCTCCATCCATTCTCCTGCCTTAGGGATCTTCCTGTCAGCCTTATGGATCTTAGACTTGGGCTGAGCCGAAGTTGTGCATAGAAAGGGAAAAACCGGAAGTCATGTTCCTAGCCACGAAAGAAATGAAAGCCATGAGCCATGAGTTGAGGAGGCACCGGGGGAGGGTGGGCAATTTTGCCCCTGGCTGGGAAGAATTATTGTGCCACCAAAGTCGTGGAGGTCGCCTGACAAGATTGCTCAAAAGGCCTGTGAAATTTGGGAATCGACTTCAAAATGACTTCAAATTTGACTTCTGTGTTTTATTATTTTATTTTTATTTATTCCCAGCCCCCCAATGTACTCACTTTATTTACTCACTAATTAAATCAAAAAGGTTTATTTCTTTGTTTTATTTTGGGGCTACACCCAGCAGTGCTCAGAAGTCACTCCTGGCTTTGCACTCAGGAATTACTGCAGGCACTGCTTGGGGACCATATGAGGTGCTGGAATCAAACTTGGGTCAGCCGCATACCAGGCAAGCACCCTACCTGCTATACTACTGCTCTGGCTTTTGAGATTATTTTATTGTCATTTAGATAACTAACATGGTTATTAGTATAGTGTTAATGTGTGTGTGTGTGTGTGTGTGTGTGTGTGTTGGGGATGTGTGTGTGTGTTGGGGATGCTCCAAGCAGTGCTCAGAAGGACCATGAGCCTCTCCCATCATGTTTGGTCAACTTGGCCTGTGGTTCAATGTAGGGGCTCAAGAATTCACATCACGCTCAGTGCCTGCAGTGCCTGGGATTACCAGGTACTGGGGCCTCTACGACTACTCCTAGCTAGGCTCAGGGGACCAGGCTGTACTGAGCATCAAGCCAGAGTGGGCTGCCTTCAGGGCATGCACCTAACCCCTAATGCACCTATCTAGCCCCCAACTTTTATGGCTTTGTTGTATAGTTACTGCAGCTTCACCATTACCCAAGTGCCCCAGACCCTTAACCACTGTCTTTAGGTCACTTCCTGGTTTCCTCTGTCTTGTACCCTACCTTTCCTCCCCACAGCTTGATAATCTGAATTTTGTAATCAAAGCTAAGGATGTGTCATCAGTCATTCTGTCTATTCCCTAGCTTCTCTGTATACCACATATCTTGAGATCATCTGATATTTGTCCTTCCTGATTTAGTTTGCTTAAGACAACACCCTCTAGTTCCCTTCAAGTTGCAACAAACTGCAAGGTTTCATCGCTATATCTTCTGCAACTGTGTGTTAAGGATCAGAGAGCTCATGTGATTGGCAGCATGCTTTACATGTAGGAGACTGGGTTTGATACCTTGAGCATCACCAGGAGTGATCCCCAAGCCTAAAACTGGGCGTAGTCCCTGAGCACTGCTGAGAGTAGCCCCAGACAAGAATAAAACCCAATTAAAACCATTTAAAAATGAATTTATTGGGCTGGAGAGATTAAATACAGAAGGTTAAGGCACTTGCCTTGCATGCAGCTAACCCCAGTTTAACCCCTTCTGGCTGTAAACTAGTCCTTTCCTTAAAGACTGAGGTGGTGGGGAAAACAGAATTTCCCCCAAAGATTTAGTTTCAAGAAATAGCTGTAATTTTCAAAACCAAAAACCAAACCAAAACAAAACAAAACACCTACCAGAACTGGAGATTTTTGAAAATTTCAGCCTTTAGCAGTGGGGCCCAGTTGGTGTTCGAGCGACACAGTGGCATATCTTGTCCTTATTAAAATAATGTTACCAAAGTCGCAAGAGAAAACACTACCCCATATTTTTTTTGTTGTTTATTTAAAGCCAGGTAAGGACTCCAGAGATACTCAAAGCAAAGGATAGGAGTGCATATTTTACCTGGAGGGATCCCAAGCATTGAGCGCAAATGGGTCTATCCCACTTCCCCCCAATACAAAACAAAACAAAACAAAACAAAACAAAAACCCAGGCTAAACAAACAAAACAAAAACAGAGTCAAGTGATCAGAGAAAACCAAGAGGCACAAGAGGGTGGGTAATCTTAAAACAAAGAAAGAAAGACAGACAGAAAGAAAGAAAGAAAGAAAGAAAGAAAGAAAGAAAGAAAGAGGGAGAACCCTTCCATTGACAAGTATGTTTTCTAAAATTTCTAGATTACACATACTTGTAATTGCCTTTTCCAAAACAATCACTTTAGAAACAAATGCAAAGGGGCTAGAGCAATAGCACAGCGGGTAGGGTGTTTGCCTTGCATGTGGCTGACCCAGGTTCGATTCCCAGCATCCCGTATGGTCCTCTGAGCATCGCCAGGGATATTTCCTGAGTACAGAGCCAGGAGTGACCCCTGTGCATCGCTGGGTGTGACTCAAAAATCCCCCCCCCCCAAAAAAAACCCTCACAAAAAACAAAAACCAAAACACACACACACAAATGCAAAAAAGAAAAAAATCCCACAAAAACCCCAATGCTATTCACCCAACGACTACACAACTATAGTACTATTTGGGCTAAAATTCAGGTTAAAATTCAGTTAAAAATGGTCCCTGGAGGGGAAGGTGGGGAAGAATGAAGTGTGGACAGAGATGACAGTACCAAGGCATTTGATCCAGATAACATATTACTTAAACTATAATACAAATATTTCTTTAAAAAAATAAATAAAAATTCCCCAGATAAGTTAGCAGAAAATTAACTCACATTTGTAACAGTGAATTAATTCATTTGTCTTCCAAGGGAGTCAAAGGTGGATTGTGAGTCAGTTTAGGGCATTTATTGATTGAAATCACTTGTCCACAGCCTCAGTGTAAAACTCATGCTTTTTTTAAAACCACTAACAGCAAGAAACCAAAGGAATCAAGGATGAAAGTTAAGAGTTCACTTTCCCTACTCTGAGAGCATTTGGCCCCAGGAAGGGGTCAGGCCTGGGTGGGGAGGGTCAGTGTGAGCCCTGGGCTGCAGGTCTCCCAGGAAGGGCTGGGAGTGGGAGGAGCAAGGCTGCTTCCCCTCCAGCCTGTCTTAACATATGTAAGTGCCGCCACTGGGCTCCGTGCACAACTTTGCTTTGTTGTTTATCCCTGCAGGCTGGGTAGAAGCTCTGCAGTGAGCCCAGAAGGCAGCTGCCCAAGCAGAAGCTGCTCCTGAGACGGGCTGAAACAAACTGGCCTCCCCGAGCCTGCTCAAGCCCTACGGCTGGGTCTCTCTGTCCCAGCACAGAGGTAAGTTGTTCCCCCGGAATCCCACGCTTGGCACAGAGGTGCAGCCTCCTGTGGCAGGTGGCTGATGCTCTCATCCCTAAGGCTGGGGAGAGACGGGGACCCCTTTGTCTTGGGTTCATTCACATCATCTTTAGCCCACTGGTGGACAAAGCCACTTGGTGGCCGTCAGTCTTTTGGAATCTTGTAGGGAGTTATTGTTCAATTGTTGTGAAATGTGAACTCCAAAGGGATGGAATTTCTTCAAGTAAGACTGCCATACCAGTTCCAGGTGAATGCTTAACTTGGGTGCACTCTGTTTTCTACAAGGGAAATCCAGTTCTTAGGTAGCACGGTAGCACTGTCCTCCCGTTGTTCATTGATTTGCTCGAGCGGTCCCAGTAATGTCTCCATTTTGAGACTTGTTGTTACTGTGTTTGTCATATTGAATAAATCACGGGTAGCTTGCCAGGCTTTGCTGTGTGGGCGAGATACTTTTGGTAGGTTGCCGGGTACTCCGAGAGGGGTGGAGGAATTGAACCTGGCTCAGCCAGGCTGGCCGTGCAAAAGGCAAACATCCTACCGCTGTGCTATTACAGTTTTTAGGTAACTCTTTTTATTTTATTTTATTTTGTTTTGCGTTTGGGGTCACACACGGCGATGCTCAGGGGTGGTGCTTGGGGGACCATATGGGATGCCGGGGATCAAACTCCCGGTTGGCCGCATGCAAGGGTAGCACACCCTACCCTCTGTACTATCACTCCAGCCCATATGTAACTCCTTTTTTTCCCTCCTCTGTTTTCTCCCCTCTTCTTCCCTTCCCTTCTTCTCTGCGTCTTTCTCTCTCCCTTTTGCTCCATCTCTTTCCTCTATTCTCTCTCCATCTGTCTCCTTTCTCTCCCCTTACCCAGCCCAAGGAAGCCACAATGGCAAATCATACAGGTATGTTAGAACATTTCATTACATTCCTTGCTCAGCACTCCTCCCCCCATGACTTTAAAAATGTGTACGTGTCTGAAATCTTACATTAGTCATTTTTATTAAGGTGCTTCCATGAATTTCCTGAGGATGTAGAGAGGTAAAGCAGAAAGGTACAGTCAATTAGGGGGCAGAAGGATTTGTCTTTAACCTTTAACCTTTTTTTTCCTTTTTGGGTCATACCTGGCTCTGCACTCAGGAATCACTCCTGGCTGTGCTTGGGTGATCATATGGGATGGCGGGGATCGAACCCAGGTTGGTCATGTGCAAGCTAAACACTTTACCTGCTGCACCATTGTTCTGGCTCCTAGCCTGAAGGTTCTTTAGAGCCATTTCAAATTAAAACATGTTTTGGGGGGATGGGGAATTTGGGGGGCTATACTTGGCAGATCTCAGGGCTTACTACTGGCAATGCCCTGGTACCAAAATACGGTGCCGGGAATTGAACCAGGGTTGGCTATGTTGAGGCTAGCACCTTAATCCCTTTTTCTTTGATCCAAGAAACATCTTCTTTATCATTTATTTTTTCAGTTTGAGGCCATACCCAGTATTCATGACTTTCTCTGGCTCTGCACTCAAAAATCACTTCTGGTGGGGCTCAGGGGACCATATGGCAGGTACTAGGGATTGAGCCTGGGTTGGCCACATGCAAGGCAAATGCCCTACCTGTTGTGCTGTCTCCAGCCCCCCACCTCCTTATTTATACTTTTGTGAAGTCACACCTGGTGTGACCAGGGGGAAGGAGGATCTTATGGGGTGATGCTGAGAATTAAATCAGGCGAGACAAGTCCATACCCTCCCTACTATGTCTCTTCTCTGCCCTGCCCTCATGCCCTCGTACCCATTTTGAAATATTTAGGAAATTTGCAAACTAATGGTTAGGAATTGTTGACAAACTGAAATGGGTCATGGCATGAGAATTTGGCAGTACAGAAACGAGCCATTGCTATCAAACAGCTTTTTGTTTTGATTTTGTTTTGTTTGGGGGCTATACATAGCAGTACTGGGGGGGGGGCTACACCCAGCGCAGGTCTTGGTGCTCAGGATCCTTCAGAGTACTTGCAGCACTGAGGGCCAGTGCCCTGAGGTGTCCGGCCGTTGATCTAGTCAGTGTTCTAGGGAGGAGCCGTCTCTCCTGCCTAAAACATTCAGAACACCCAGGACTTACGTTTTCCAACCCCCCCAGGCTGTGAAGCTCCTGTGAGTCTCTTGCCTGCTCTTTCGGTCCTGTAAGCTGCTGGGGCTCTGGAAGCCTGTCTGGGTGAATGAATGACCCTGCCTTACGGGACCCTTATTTTCCCTGAGATAAGATCTCATTTCTTTTCTCCCAAGAGAGGTGTGCAATTCCAATTCCTATGTGTGGGCCTGTGCTGTAAGGCTTTCTGCCCGTGAGTTAATGGACGAACCATGGGTTTCTGGATAATGGAGAGAAGCTGGCTGATTTTGCTTCCTTTAGCTCTCACTTCTTTAGTTCGTGGTGTGTGTGTGTGTGTGTGTGTGTGTGTGTGTGTGTGTGTGTGTGTGTGTGTGTGCACGCTCATACATTACTGACAGCCTTTCATAAGGCAGATGAAAACTCCATTTACTGGTGGACATCTGGGGCAAATTTCCTTCCTGGAAAATCAAGAAGTTGGTCAGAGAAGTGTGAAAAGGAAGCTCTGGCACTGTTGGCTGTGAGAGCTGGGACTGAAATCAGCTTTGGGCTCCCGCATTTAATGGGGGGGGGGGTTGGGGGGGCACTTCCTGCCAAAAGTGAAGTTTAAACAAAAGCCTCTTTCTTGCAGGCCTGGCTGTCAGCAGATTAGACCTAATTAAATCAGCATAATGGAGTTCCAGTCTCTGACCTTCTTTCTCCCTTTCCTTTCGGAGGCTCTGGGCTCCCTCTTCCTCCCTGCTCTCACTCAGCCCGGGAGAAGGTGGGACAGAAGTTAAACATTCATTGATCTTTGTAGAATTGTGATTTGGAAAATTATCAAGGGGGCAAGGACAGAGAGGCCATGGCCAGGTCACTGGGCTGGTATGCTGAGGTGCCATCATCAAGGTGTGTGTGCAGGGAAGGCCAAAGCCCAGCTAGAGGAGGGGACACCACTCCTCAGGCCATGTAACTATGAGGACTTGGCCGGGGGTGACAGCACATGGATGCTCGTCCCACCTCTCCCCTGTTCAGCCTCTTCTCTGTCCTGCTGCCACAGCCCTCGCTGGCTCCAATACTATTTCCTTTCCAAACCCTTGGTTCCCCAGGCCTGTAAGAGGAGCTAAGACACTGAATTCTGAGGATTTCAGGATGTAGGCATGGAAGGGAGCGGGAGGGGCTTTGGCTCAGATGGCTCCTGGCTGGCTCTATGCTTTGTTCTGTCTCTCTGGGATCTCTTTTAACTTAGCAACCACCAGGGGTCCCACCGGGTGGATGTGGAAGTTGAGTCTTGCCCCCGTAAAGACACTTGCCCAGGATTTCACTGCTCCTAAACAACAGCCTGGTAGATGCGCCTCCGTGGAACCTAGTCTCAAGGGAGAAAGTGCTCCTGACAGTCAGCACTCGCCCCCACCCCATGGGCTGGAGTTCTCAAATCTAGTTGCAGCTAGCAGTATTTCTTCCCTTGGGGGATTATCCTTCCCAAGCTCTGGGGACTGCACTACCAGTGCCAGGAAGGTGGCTCAGGTGTGTCACATCTTAAGGACTGGCTCTTCCATAGGCTCTTGGCATGCACGTAGGATGGCATTGGAGCTGGGAGCATCCCACAAGAGAGTCCTGGGGCTGGAGCGACAGTACAGTGGGTAGGGCGTTTGCCTTGCATGTGGCTGACCTGGGTTCAATTCCCAGCATCCCATATGGTCCCCTGAGCACAGCCAGGAATAATTCCTGAGTGCAAAGCCAGAAGTAACCCATGTGCATTGCTGGGTGTGGCCCAAAAAGAAAAAAAAAGAAGAGAAGAGAAAAAAGAGTCCTTTAACCTGGTCCCTTTAGGGATATGTGATGCTGCAGGGTCAGATGGAGGGTTGGTGGCCCAGGTCTCTGTCAAGGGGAGGCAGGGGCCTCTGGACACTCCTTTTGTTTCCAGGGGAAAGGGGCTAGGTCCATCTGTGTTGTTTTCCCCTCCACGTTTGGTAATAGATCCTTCCTCTGAGCACAGTTGTTTTCAGAGATAGTCATTGAAAGCCTCCTGTGTGATAACCTCCATGTTCTGGCCCATCTTGGCAAGAGATTCTGGAGCAGCGTGGGAATTCAGTTGTGACAAGGATCACCGGAGTTACCCCTGTATTTTAGGACTTAGGATCATTCACGCTTCATAGTGGTGATCTGTCCTGAGAATTGTATCTTTAGTGCACCAACCCAAATCTGGAGGTGGGACCGGCTACGCATCCAGACTCACCTGGAGCCATTACAGTTTGTGCTGTCCTATCTGTGACCAAAACATGGATCGGGGCACAGGACTGTATACCACCATGCAGACTGTAATGATGAAACGCCAACTTTTTCTGCCAAGAAATCCAACAGGAGAAACGAACTCATATTGCTCTGTATGTCTCAGACTTTTGGGAAACATCCTCAACCTCCTGACGGTGGAATAAAGTAGGAAATGGAGGTACAGAGTCTTTGGAAGATCCCTGCAGAGGGGAAGGTCTGAGGGGAGGAAGCAGTGACAGAGGGAACAAATTGGGGCGGTCCTGCTAACTGGGGTGGGTGGGGGAGCCCCACGTCCACATCGGTGGATAGTCACCTTGCTGGTGTTTGATCTACTCACAAGGAAGAGAAATGTGAGTTGAGGCAAGGGATGTTGCTCAGTTATCTAGTCAGTGTGAGGCCCTGGCTTTGATTCCTGGCAACTCTCAAAGGAAGGCATGAAGTGATAGAGGGAAGGAGGAAGGAAAGAAAAAAAGAAAAGGGTTGAATAGATAGTACATAGTTAAGGCCAATGTTGCATTTTTCCATAAGACCCTCCACCAGCAAAAAGATTTCATTTTCCTTGAGGCTCACATGATGGGTAACATCGGCTTGCTTTAAGATGTTTTCTAATAGGAGTTACACTTGGCAGTATGGGGGCTTTATGTGTTGATGAGATGGAACTCAGAGCCTACCTGTCTGCAGCACAATAAAGCTCTTCTAGTTTGTTTGTTTGTTTTGGGCCCACACTTGGCTGTGCTCATGGCTTAATCCCGGTTCTGTGCTCTGGGATCACTCCTTGCAGCCTCTGGAGACCGTATCAGGTGCTGGGGATCAAACCCTGGTTGGCATCATGCAAGGACAAGCAACCTACTCTACTATCTCCCCGGCCCCCAGCAAAGCATTTTTCTTTTTTATTTATTTACTTTTTTAAGTTTTATTAGTGAAACACCATGAGGTACAATTGTAGACTTACAAATTTTTGTGCTTGGGTTTCAGTTATACAATGATCAAATAGCCATCCCTCCACCAGTGCCCATTTTCCACCACCAATGATCCCAGTATCTCTCCCACCCTCCTTATGTGTTTATTTAAGATGAAGTGTGTACTAATAAAATATTTAGAGCAATTTATCAACTGCCACTATATGCAATCTCAGTCATCTTTAGGGTTTGAGCAGATGTTATAACACCCCCAAACCATATGTATTGCTCAATGATAAAAATGTATGAGCTAAGTGAAATGAGTCAGAAAGAGAGGGACAGACAGAATTGACCGCAACTCATTTGTGGAACATGAAATAACACAACATGAGACTCCCACCGAAGGACAGCAGACACAAGGGCCAGGAAGGTTCCAGCAAAGCATTTCTAATTGAAGTCATGTACATTGTTTCTCAGATGTAATGTTATTACACACTTCAGTGTAAATATAACTTCCTCTCAGCACTTGGAAGTCAAACTATTTGTGTCATTTGATTATTGGTGTATGTCCTTTATTACAGTGGTCTGGAACTGGACCAATAATTTCTCTGACGTATGTCTATTTTATCGAACTGCATAACTTTCCAGGGGGGATTGCCTCCCAGGGATAAATAACCTGTATGTGTTGATTTTTTTTCTTTTACCGTGTGCCACCGTTTGTGCTCATTGGGAGCTGAGATGAAGAGCCCTCTGGTGTTGGCCCAGCAAGACTGTATTCTCAGAGTTTGGGCGTCTGAAAGGCCAAGGGAAGCTGTTATGCCTCAGGCTTCCTGACACTCTTGTCATCTTCTCGCCTTGCCACTGATTAGTGAGAGACGCTTTGTAGAAAAAAATTCCTTTTATCTACTTATCTATTTTCCATAGCCTGATCTACAGTAGGATTTGTTGTGTTTTGTTATGTTTTGTTTTGGGGCCACACCCAGCAATACTCAGGGATTACTTCTGGCTGTGCACTTAGGAATTGCCCTGGCAGTGCTGGGGTAGGGTGGGGGAGACCATATGGGGATCAAACCCAGGTCATTCCCGTGCAAGGCAAGCGTGCTACCTGCTGTACTATGACTCTGGGCAGTTTTTATCACGGGTCCATGCTCACAGTCATGCTACACTGTCTCTGCTAAGGTAGAAAGAATCTCCTGTGGCATCCACGTGAAGCAAGGGATCACCTCTTGAGAGGCAGAATCTATAATATAGAAGGTTGGAGGTTGGTCGTTAGCCTTGTACGTGGCCAACCAGGGCCAGATCCTTGGTATGCTATATGGTCCCCCGAGCGCCGCCAAGAGTAATTCCTGAGTGCAGAGCCAGGATTAACCTCTGAGTATTGCCAGGTGTGACCCCATTCGCCCGCAAAAAAAAAATCAAGATCACCCCTTGGGAGCATGTAGGAGGTTCAGCACTTTGTTAATGTTGAGAATGGAATTGGAGTGGGAAGTGCTTTCCCAAGGGAAGAGAGAGTTGCTTGGGGGTTTGCATCAGGCCTGGGTTGAGCAGGTGTGAGCAGTCTCCCACTTGGAAGACAAACTGTCCCCTGAGCCTTCAGGGCCTTCAGCTGCTCCCACACTGTGAGAGGTGATGTGGGGCGTTGATCTTGGGTGGCAACATTGACCTTGGGCGACACACAACTGCAGTGCTCCTGACTTTCAGGCACCTGCCTCTGGAGTGGTAACCTTGGCCCTGAGCTATAACAGATACCTCCCTTAAAGACAGACCTGATGGAGCCTGAGTTTTGTAGTTGACAGATTCCAGGGGTGGAGTTTTAGGTCCTCTCTGGTAGATAAGACAATGCCAAGATTTGGTGTATAGATTTCTGCAAGGACTGAGTTGGGTGTGGTGGAGAGAATGATGCTAAAGGGTGTTGGTTCCTTCTCTATGGAGTTGGGGATCTTTTCAAATGGTGACCACCCTAGTGCAAAACTGCTCCACTGTGTGTGTGTGTGTGTGTGTGTGTATACGTGTGTACCTTGCCCTAATTTAATCAGGGAAGAGTGATTGAATTCTAAAAGCATTCAATAAACTTTATTTACTTATTTTTTATTTGTCATTTATTTACTTATTTTGGATTTTTTTGGGGGGGTGGGAAGTGGGAGCACACCTGACTGTGATCAAGTTTTATTCCTGGCTCTGGGTTCAGGGGCCACTCCTGGAGGTACTTGGAGGATTGAACCCAGGTCAGCCACATCAAGGCAAGCACCTTACTCCCTGCACTGTCTTCAGCCCCATTTTAAAAATCTTTAAAATTAATTTTCTTTTGTATGTTTTGGGCACACACTTTGATGCTAGGGGTAGTGGGGGTGGGGTCACTCCTGGTGCTGATTGAGAGGCCACGTGGATCTGGGCCTCCATCATGCAAAGTATCTGCTCAGCCCTTAGAGTTCTCCCCAGGCTCCCATATTAGCTTTCAGATAGGCACGTGGCAATGTGCTTGCTTCTCTACTAGGCATTGGGAGCGCAAATGCCCCAGTCCTTGGGCTCCTATAGCATATGATCCACAAGGAGAGATTTACAAGTGGTAAGCAAGTAGCACAACCAAATGTTTAGTCATGAGCTTTGGGGATTGTCATGATGTTAGTGCTGTGTGCCAGGTGAATCAACTAATCTGCGATGGGAGGACCCTCACTCAGGTGAATAATCGACACCTGGCTTCTTACCCTTGACCCACTGAAGAATCCACGTGGAGAGTTCTATAGGATTAGTTCACCCTGAAGGCCTGACCCGACTATACACAGACCCTGGGCTCCCCCTCCCCAAGCCCAACAAGACTTCTGGGAATCCCCATCCCTACCTATTCCCAGAGCTCTGTGCCGTGAAGATGAGACGTGAGCCACCCCACACAGAGCTTCTGTTTGTGACTGCGCATGACTCAGTCTCTTTCTTAGTCAGCTGAACAGTGAGCCATTGGAGGATTAGTTTTTCCTTCTTTTTGGGACACAACCAGAGTCCTCAGGGGCCACTCCCATCTACTCTGGGGACGATGTGGTGCGTGGGATCAAACCTGGAACTCCCACCTATAAAACATATAAAACATGTGCTCCAGCCCTTGGAGTCAGCTCTCCTGCCCCCATTAGGTAGCTTTAGAAATGACACTATATTGAAACAGTTAATGAACTATTAATTTACCTATTATTCCATGAACTATTAATTTACCTGTAAGTATAAAGTCTGTGGTTGTTGAATTAGACAATCATCACTAAGGTTCAGTTTTAGGACATCTTCATCATTGTTTGAATCATCTTTACAGGGAAAAGATAGAAAAGTTCTTTTGCATGGAAATAATTCCATTATTATGTTGCATGAAATTAGTTGTGTTTGCAGCAGGAGGAGCTTATTAACTAATTAATTCAATTAGCATTTTGCCAAGAGGCTACAGAGGACCCCATCTGGGTGTGCAAAAGGGAAGGAAGGTAAATACTTTCTTGCAGTTGACAAGTTTGCACTAAAAATGGCTGCATACTACTCCCCCACACCTCACACCTCACCCTCGGCAGGATGGCAACAGAGTATGAGCCAGTTCCTACTCTGTGGCATCTTTTGGGGGAAGGATGGAGAGAGTTTGGGCCACAATGGCCGTGCTCAGAGATTACTCCTGGTTCTGTGCTCAGAGATCACTCCTAGAGGTGCTTGGGGAGCCCTATGTAGTGCTGGAGATGAAACCAGATTGGCCACACGTAAGACTAACATCTTAACCAGGGGACCTGGAGAGATAATATAGTGGATAAGGTGCTTGCCTTGCACATAACCTACTCAGGTACAATAACTGGCACCCCATATGGTCCCCTGAGCACTGTCAGGTGTGATCAGAGCCAGGAGGAAGCATTGAGCATCAGCAGGTGTAAACAATAAAACAACAAAACATTTTTTTAAAAAAAAAATAGGAGTATTGCTATTTATTCAGCCACTGATTAAGCTGATTGAATTGGGCATGAACTCCACATTACTTTAATAAAAATATTTTTTAATTGAACATCCATGAGATAAACCATTGCAAAGCTATTCATAATTGGGTTTCAGTCATACAATGATCTAGCACCCATCCCTCCACCGGTGTACGTTTCCCACCACCAATGTCCCCTGTTTCCTACCACCATCCCCCGAACACCCCTGAACCTCCCTCTATGGGAGGCACTTTCCTTCTTCCTCTCTTTCTCCTTTTCCTTTTTTGCATTATGGTTTGGAATATAGGTGCTAAGAGGTCCTGGTGTTTGTTCAGGACATTTGGTATTTTTATCAGGATGGTAAGGCTAAAGTAGCTTTTCAATTGGGTGGCCACTTTGGGGTGTGGATGTGACTGCCAAAGCTTCTGGAAGTACAGGGAGATGGGAGGTGGGAGGAGGTAGCCCATCTGACCCCGAGAAAGCCTGGAGATTTCAGTCACCAAACCCGCATACCTGAATTTTCATCAGATTATATCTTGGTGATAACAAATCATAGAGAGAATATCTCAGAGAGCCCAGCAAGCTACCGAGAGTATCCTGCCAGCAGCACAGAGCCTAGCAAGATCCCTGTGGCATATTCTATATGCCCAAAACAGTAACAATAATGGGTCTCATTTTCCTGACCACGAAAGAGCCTCCAATACAGCAGCATTGGGAAAGACGAGTAAGGAGAGTCAGCTAAAATCTCAGGGCTGGACAAATGGAGATGTTACTGGTGCCTGCCCGAGTAAATCGAATAACAATGGGATGACAGTGATACAGAGATATCTTGGTAAGGTTCGTCCTGAGACCATGAAGTCAGGCAAGGGGTATGAAGGTGATTTTGGATTGTAGAAGTAAGCTGCTGTGGGGGGCTCTGCTTGGACAGGAACCAGACTAATCTGCCCCTCCCCCCACTTCAATTTACCCTAGTCTTTTCAGCCATGCACAGGTCGAAGATTAACTGTGGCTTTTGATCTCTTTCAAGATTTATGGATCTCTAAAATAAGGCCAATAAGTGAGCTTGTATAGCTGAGCCAGAGGTGCTTTGTGGGAGTCGCTCCTATATGCCTAACTTTTGGCCATTTAAATTCTTGATAAACTTGGCCCCAACTTGTTGGGTTTGGCCAAAGGCACAGCTGCAATTTTGAGGTATCATGAAGCCTGAAGTCACCATCAAGCTGCTGATGCACTTGCCCCACAGGTACAGTTGACCTGCTAGCAGCACCATACCCCCAACAATAAAACATCTTAGCAGTTTTATTTATTTATTTATTTTTCTTTTGGGTCACACCCAGTGATGCTCAGGGGCTACTCCTGGCTCTTCACTCAGGAGTTATTCCTGGCAGTGCTTGGGGGACCATATGGGATGCTGGGGATTGAACTTGGGTCAGTGGCATGTAAGGCAAACACCCTACCCACTGTACTATTGCTCTGGCGCCAACAAAACATCTTTTTTAAAAAAATTTTTATTAGTGAAACACCATGAGGTACAGTTGTAGACTTACAAATTTTTGTGCTTGGGTTTCAATTATACAATGATCGAGTACCCATCCCTCCACCAGTGCCCATTTTCCATCACCACTAATCCCAGTATCCCTTCCACCCCCCATCTCTCCCATCCCACCCTGCCTCTGTGGCAGGGCATTCCCTTTTGTTCTCTCTCATCCGCTGTGGTTTGCAAAAGAGGCATTGAGTGGCAATCATGTTCGGTCCAGAGTCTACTTTCAGGATGCATCTCCCATCCTGGGAGGGTCCTCCCAACACCCTTTATATGGTGCTTCCTTCTATATCTGAGCTGCTTTTTCCCCTAGCATGTGTGGCTGGCCTCCAAGCCATGGAGTGAACCTCCTGGTACTTAACTTGGCTATTCTTGGGTGTTAGTCTCCTGTTTTGTTGCTTTACAGCAAAAACATCTTAAGTCCTGTACTATCGCTATCTTTCTGACCCCTGCCCTGTGGTTCTTGATGACAAGGTAAGGCCTTACTTTTCATTACCTTCTGTTGCATTGAAATTATTCACTCACTGGAAAGAAGGAAGTGTATTTTCTCATATCCTTAGACAGCTTACAATTTCTGCAAGTCTAGGCAGATTCAGAATCTTGAGAGAGGACAGTTGATGTGACATGTGATATTGGGGTAAGGGCTGGGTGTACTGAGTGAAGGAAGGCGCATATGCAGTCAGGGGGTAGTGGTGTAGGGGGAGGCCCATAGCTTAGGGGTGCATTTCTGCACTTCGGTGGTGTTATTTGGGAGCTGTAGGGAGGGGAAGGTGGAAGTCCCATCTTGTGTATTAAACCAAGGAATATGGATTCAGAGGAACAAACCCTTGAAGACACTATTTGTCATCTCTGAGGACTGTGTGATGATGCAGAGCCAGAGTTGAGAGTGTCATATTGCCTGAGGAGAGAGATGAGAAGCAGATGCTTTGGATACCTATGGATCTTCCTATTAGGTAACATGGACCTGACTTGGTCAGTGGCAATGTAGCAAGGGAAGAAGTGATGAGAGAAGATTCTGCCAGGTGAGGGGAGAAAAGTTTCTTTGCCCCAATCTCTTTTTCTTGCCTGTTTCACTTCAACCAGCTCCTCAGACTTATCTTCAGCACACAGAGTGGTCATTTCCAGCTCTCATTGTCATGGTGGTCCCTTCTGTATCCCAACTGCCTTCTCCCCCATCACTCTAGGTAGGCTTCTGACTGTGGACCCACCCTCCTGACCTTTGTTTCTACTGTCGTTAGGTATTAGTCTCATACTATTTTTTTTAAATATCCCACAAATGAATGCAATCCTTCCTTGTCTGTCCCTCTCCTTCTGACTTATTTCTGGGTGGAAAGTAAAAACCAAAACAGGTTCTACGAGTTGGCTTGGTACTTAAGGGTAGTTAAAAAAACAAAACAAAACTGGTGACAATAGTGGTGGAAAATATTAACTGGTGGGGGTATGAGTGTTGGAACATTGTATGACTGAAATCCAACCATGAATAGCTTCTTAATTGTGTATCTCATGGTGAATCAATAAAAATGAATAAATTAATTAAGTATGTCAAAGAAAGCCTTCCATAGGACGCTTTTGAAAATTCTATGGGAGAACATTTTTCTCCCTTCTCCCTACCACAAGAGAGCCCCTCTGGGGCTCCATGGTCTTGCTGGGACCAGTGCACAGTTTGAAGACTACTTATTCAATCCAGCCCCTCAACTTACCATTGAGACCCAGAGAATTAAGTGAATTAATCATCCATTGCCATACAGGGAGGTGTGGTTGTAGAAGTCTTTGATTATCCTCGTTGTTTTATATTCTCTTGTTATTTTTTGTTTTTGTTTTATGGGACATACCCAGTGGTGCTCAGGGCTTATACTTGGCTCTTTGCTCAGGAATCACTCTGATGGACTTGGGGTACTGATGTGCTGCTGGGGATTGGACCCTGATTGGCTGCATGCAAGGCAAGCTCCCTACCTGCTGTACTATCACTCCAGCCCCTGTACTCTCTTTCATTATCCTCAATTTCTCATCTTCTCCCCCTTGTCGAAGGAGAGTTGATACTCAAGGTGTTATCTGTACTTACAGATTGAGATTTAATACTATTTAATAAATGGAAAAATCCATTTATTGAGTGCTGACTATCTACCAAGAATATTTTAAGGGCCTTTAAATATATTATTTAATTGTTACTAGAAACTGTCTCTTTGCTTCTTTTCAGTTTACAAATGTTCTACTTTCTTGAAAAGTCCTACTGGGCTTTCAATAGGCATTGTGTCGAATCTATAAATTGCTTGAGGTAATGTGGTCATTTTGACAAGGTTTATCCTTTCGATCTATGAACCTGGGATAGCTTTCTATGGTGGCCTTTTAAGAACTTTTCAAAGTACATATTAGGACTGGAGTGATAGCACAGTGGGTCAGGTATTTGCCTTGCACGTGGCTGACCCTGACTCAATTCCCAGCATCCCATATGGTCCTCCAAGCACCGCTAGGAGTAATTCCTGAATGCATGAGCCAGGAGTAAAACTTGTGCATCGATAGGTGTGGCCCAAAAAGCAAAACAAAAATGAAAACAAAAACAAAAAACCAAAGTACATGTGGAGCACAATAGCACAGCAGGTTGGGTGTTTGCCTTGCATGTGGCTGACCCAGATTCGATTCCTCTGTCCCTGTTGGAGAGCCCGGCAAGCTACCGAGAGTATCCCGCCCACACTGCAGAGCCTGGAAAGCTCCCCGTGGCATAGTCGATATGTCAAAAACAGTAACAAGTCTCACAATGGAGACGTTACTAGTGCCCGCTTGAGCAAATCGATGAACAATGGGAAGACAGTGCTACAGATAGTGCTTTCCTGATGTAACTGAAGCTTAGAGGGAGCGAACTGACTTGCTTAGGTTTGCAAAGTTACCAAGTGGTGCTGCTGAATGTGAACCCTCCACATCATGTATTTCTTTAATCATTTACATAAACTATGTGCCTGCCTATATGCCTTGATGCGAGACATGATTATAGATCAAGGTAGCAAAGGTGTCTTTGTCCTACCCTCCTTGCTTTGCTTGTGAGAGGAGCCCTGCCTGCTCTTTATAAGGTCTCTGGGTTCCTGTGGAGACTGCTGTGTTTTTCAGCTGTTGCTGAGATGAAATCCAAGGCCTAATTCCTTCTTTAGCCAACAGTCACATGGATTCCTATCTCTGTGCCCCTGGATCTCTGAAACATTCCACTGAAACCTCCCTTCCACAGGGAAGGAACACAATTTCCTCTGCATTTCTTAGCTGTTATCACCAGCAGTTTCCTTCAGTTTCCCTAGCCCCACTCCTGGCCTCTCCCAGCAGAACTCCGAACCAGTTCCATGATGTTAGCCCTGATAAGGGCCAGTTATTTTGGCTCCTCTGTCCTAAGCTGCAGTGAAAATTTGGACCCAATGTTTTCACTTGTCACATTAGACTATTTGCCAGAGTTTGCGGAAAAAGGCCTGTATTATTAATGCCCTTGCCGAGAACAGCTGTGCCCTGCCAGATTGTTATGTGAGCCCTCTGTAAAGCCCTGAGCTCTGAGGCGCACAGCTCTCCAGGACCCACTGACTCAGGTGGGAAATGTGATCCTCAGCTCCAGCAGCTGCCAGCAGCCACGGAGAGCAAAAGGCAGCGAGGAAGGGGCTAATCAGAGTCTTACCCTGGGATTCACGATAAGCCAGTGAGTGGCTTAGGGTGCTGATTTCATCCCGGTGCTTCCATGGAAAAGCTGGATGCTCTGATAGGGCATTCTCTGCCCGGTTGGCTGCATCCTGTCTACATTCTCATTAACAGGGATTCTAAAAGAAGATATCTGTTTCACATGCTTGAGAACACTTGTTGTTTCTTGTCTTTTAAATAATAGGCATCCTCACAGGTGTGAGTGATAGCTCACTGTGGTTTTGATTTGCATGGAAGTCCTTATAGGCTGTGATCAACATCTTTTCCTGTTCCTGCTGGCCATCTGCTTGGCTTCCTGGAAGAAGTATATATTCAGGTTTTCTGCCCATTTTTCAATTCCTTTTCTTGTGGTGGTGGTAGTTGTCTTTGTGTTCTCATATATTTTGGATATTGACCCCTTGAAGATTTTGTCAGTATCTTCTCTCATTAAGTAGATTTTCTAGCATTTATTCCTCCTTGCCATGAGTGGAGGCACTCAAGTTTTGGGCATGGTCCGATTTGAGTTTCAATCTCCTCTCAGGCACTTTAATAGCTAAGTGTAGCGCTGAGCAAAAAAATAATAGGGTTACTGTTTTTAATAGAGTCCTTAAAGTCGGGGATGATGACATTATTAAGAGGCTGTGTTTATGGCATCTTGTCCCTTTCAGCACTCTGTAGATAGATGCTATTATTCTAAAATCACAGATAGTAACTGAGGATCAGTGAAGTAACAGTGAGTAATCAGTTGCCAGTTTTCCCGATCCTGAGAATCACCCAGGGCTCTTTAAAAAAGAACAATCTCTAGGCTCAGTGTTAGTTACTCATTAAAATTTTTAAAATTATTTATTTTTTAACTTGGGTGGTGGTGGAGGTCAGGCCACACATGACTGTGCTCTGGGCTTATTCCTGGCTCTGTCGTCAGGAATCTCTCCTGGTGGAGCTTGGGGAAACCATATGAGGTGCTGGGGATGGAACCTGGATTGGGTGGCAACTGTCCTACCCACTGTACTATTTCTCTGGCATCTTAGGTTTAGTTTCTTATTCAACCCAGTTGGGGTGGAGTTTGGGGAACAGTACATGTAACAGGTACGCAGGATGATTTTAGGACTTTACAAGGTTTTAGGAATTAATATTTTATGCTTTCATGCCAATAGGGTATGGTTCATGGTCATCAGCCCTTAGCAAAACTAAGTGTTAGAATTATATAAATTGGTTGAAAGGATATTGTGAAATGTCATCCTCTCTTAGGAGCTCATTGCCTTCGAATTAGACAGAGAATGAAGTCAAGGGATGTCGATTCTCAATTAGTCAATGCACATTCTAACATGGACTGGAGCGATAGCACAGCGGGTAGGCTGTTTGCCTTGGGCGGCCGACCCGGGTTTGATTCCTTCATCTCTCTCAGAGAGCTGGCAAGCTACTGAGCGTATCTCACCCACATGGCAGAGCCTGGCAAGCTCCCCGTGGCGTAGTCGATATGCCAAAAACAGTAACAACAAGTCTCACAATGGAGATGTTACTGGTAGGCACTGGAGCAAATTGATGACCAACGGGAGGACTGTGGTACAGTGCTGCATTCTGACATTCTAAACTCAGAACCATCTGTAAATGAAATGAGCTGTCTCCAAAGGTCTCTGTTGCTTGTGAACAAATGGACAACACATACTGGGGGTATGTATGGGGGTCAGAGTTTGAAGCAACCAGAATCCTACTAGAATGTGCTACATGCATGCCCGCACAGAGGAGGGCTGATTGTTTTCGTATTCCAGCAGAGCTAGCCTAGGGCAGGTATGCAACCAGGAAGGATCCCAACTTTGAAAGGAAAAGAAGGAAAGATGACAGAGAATGAAGTGTCTAGATACCTCAGCACTCTCTGTATTGTGGACTGAGGCCTCCTATATACTGCAGCCTCCTGGAGGTGCTGTAGAGACTCCAGTCCTGTCCCCAGACCACTAGGCAAGGCCATGTTTCTGAGGGACTGATGGCTGGGCAGGATCTTTTGTTTCTTATCAGTATCCATGGTTGATCTTGTACACATATAAATTATAGACTGTATTTCGAGAATATTGCCGCCATGCTCCAGGCCACTTTCTGGATGCTCGGGCTGAGCCTCACGCATGAATGAAGTTCCATGGAACCCAGGTAATGCGGAACTTTGTGACCTTGGACTCTGGGCTCAACGGGACCCTGGAGCAGAGATTCTCTGCCTGCCTCCCCCAGTCTCCGTGACCCAGAGGTCACACCCATAAGCCATTCTCTGCCAGTGTCAGATAATCTCATCAGTCACTCTCCAGAACTCATTGACTGCTTCTCCTGTAAGGGAGTATAAAATGAGGCTCCCATAACCATGCCACCGGACTCCATGCCAGATTGTTTTCACTTGGGGCTTTGTGGCCTTGAAACACATCATGAGACACTTCCTACCCATTTTCCATAATTACCACATCATATTTGATGGGGTTTAGATATTAGGCAACAAATAGTAGAGAGAAATATATATATATACACCTCTCGGAGAGCCCAGCAAGCTACCGAGAGAGTATCCCATCCACATGGGCAGAGCCTGGAAAGCTCCCCATTGCGTATTTGAGATGCTAAAAACAGTAACTATAATAGGTCTCATTCCCCTGACCCTGAAAGAGCCTCTGGTCATTGGGAAAGACGAGTAAGGAGAGGCTGCTAAAATCTCAGGGCTGAGATGAAGAGACATTACTGGTGCCCACTCAAGTAAATCAACGAACAATGGGATGACAGTGATTCAGTGGTACAGTGATTGCCCCATCAGATAAAAACTTGACGTCTACCTTGATTCATTGATCTGCTTCCAACCTCAATCATGATGGCAAAACACAACATGGCTTTCTTATAGACAATAATCAAGATGCAGGGCCTTCTTGATTATTCTTGATTATTTCTAAAGGAAATGTACCAGATGATTAGATCCATCCATTTCTAAAACCTATGCTGTCACTTTGAACACATATTCCACTTTGAACATCGATTGTGTGCTGGTGCTTTGCTTACTACTTTGCTTATTTAGACCAAACAACTCTGTGATCTATGTAATGTTATCTTTGTCTGTTTGTTCGTTTGTTTTTGTTTTGGACCACACCTGGTGCTCAGGGTTACTACTCTTGGTTCTATGCCCAGAGATCTTTCCTAGCAGGCTGGGGGGACCAAATGAGTGTGTGTGTGTGTGGGGGGGGGGGGATTGAACATGCAAGACAAGCATATTACTTGTTGTATTATCACTCCTGCCTCAGTAATGTTGTCCTTGTCCAGATGAAAAAAAAAACAAAGACCCTCAAAATCATCAGAACTGGAGATTTTGTTTGTTTGTTTTTTTGGGGGGCACATATCCAGCATGCTAGAGCAGGACAGATGACCTCTGGGTCATCTAAGGGGCAAGAGATGGGATCCCTTTTAAAGTGTTGGGGAGAATGTGAAGGAGGAGACTTGTTTATTTATTTAGGTAAGTTCTAGAGAAGTGTTTTCTAGATTTTTCTTTCAGAAATGCAATTTTAGTGGAATAATGTTGGTTGTTGTCAATTAGAGGAACAAGTGGAAAGTGGGGAAGTGAGGCCCGTTCAGTGTTTTTTTTTTCTTGAAAGAGAATTTGGTTTGAGGAAGTGAATCACTGAGACCTTCCCTCCCCCGCCCCCACCCCCTTTTTTGACTGTAAAAGAATAAACATTTGGATGTGAGTGGGTGTGAGTGGGTGAGCAGGGTTGGGGGTGGGGAAATGACACAATCAGCTCATTACATCCAGATTGAAAATGGAGCATTGTACAAATCCTATCTGGGCCTTATGTGAGAGATGCACTATAACTGTTTAATGCCCAGACCTTTAGCACTGTCCTCGTACCTAGAGAGTCTGCAGTCAATGTTTATACAGTATGGCATCCGTAACTGTAGGGTGGAGTGGCAGGATGTTGTATCAGCAGCGGCAATAACAAAATTCCAAGCATGTCTGTTGCAAGGAGAGGCTGACTGCCTTTTGCCCTCTGACTCTTGACTAGTGTCATCTCTCAAGGATCTACATCTCAGTAGTTCGGGCAACCTTATGTAGTTATTTTTCAGTTCCTCTTTATAGTGCAGTATGGTTAAAAAAAATTATTATTATTACCTTATTTTTTGGCTTACAATACTATTCATGGGCACAGCACCACACCCATCACGAGTATACCTGTTTCTCTTTCTCAAGGACCCCAATCCTCATACCTCTTACCCCTCCTCCTAAACACACACACACAGGTGTGTATGTATGTGTGTGAGTTCCCCTATTATGTTGCCTTTGGTCTTTGTTGCTATCTTAAAGTCCCACGTATGAGAGAAATTATTTTGTATCTGTCCCTCTCATTCTGACTGACTTCACTCAGCATGATATCCTCTAGTTCTGTCCATGTTGAGAAGTGCTAGAACCCCGAGATACCAACGGGAAACAAGGAAAAAACAGGGGAATCACTGATGCCATCAGACTTCTGTAGTTTACCTGAGGAAGCCTCAGCTCAACAAGCATAACAACGTTCAACAACAGAGCTCAGAAAACAATGTCTGAGCTCTGAGCAAAGAATCAAACTTGAAGAGAATTTGTTGGAAAACATGAAAGTATCATTTCGTTTTTCAAGATACTTGGGTGACTAGATTGCTAAGAGTTTGCATGGATGGAGGGTAATGATGGTGTGTGAGTCCTTGTGGGCTGCAATTAGAAAATGCCAAGTTGGATAGCTGATCCACATGGAAATTCATCTCTCACAGTTCCAGAGGCTGGGAAATGTGGAAACAAGTTTCTGGCATGGTGAAAATCCCTCTTTCTTGCCATAGCTTCTCACTGTGCGCTCGTGTATGGAAAAGGACTATGGCATTCTGTAGTACCCCTTTCAGAGGGCACTGATCCCATTCTTGGAGGTTCCACCCTTGTGAACGGTTCCTAACATTCCCACCTCCTCCATACACAAGTACTATAAGTACCCTCCTCCTTAATACCATCACATATAGGGAGTAATGTTTCAACATCTGAACTTTTAGGGAACACACAAACATTCCAACTGGGAAACAGTGGGACCAGAATTGATCAAGGGCAGCAAAAAGACTGTTTGATTCTGTTCATTCACTGGAGTTAAGCCAGCTTCGTTTCATAGCTCTGGGAGTTAGAATGAAATAATTCAAGTTTGTTTGATTTGGGGCTAGAGCGATAGCACAGCAGGTAGGGCTATTGCCTTGCATGCGACCTGAGTTCGATTCCTCTACCCCTCTCAGAGAGCCCGGCAAGCTACCAAGAGTATCTCGCCTGCATGGCAAAGCCTGGCAAGCTCCCCGTGATGCCAAACACAGTAACAACAAGTCTCACAATGGAGATGTTACTGGGCCCGCTCAAGAAAATTGATGAACAATGAGATGACAGTGCAGTGCAGAGTTTGATTTGAGTTTTGCAATAAAAAATTGTGTGTTTGTATATATATATATATATATATATATATATATATATATACATACATACATATATATATATATAGTGTCAACAATGGAATACTATTTAGCTGAAAGTAAAGATGAAGTTCTGCAGTTTGCTGCTAAGTAGGTGGCTGTAGAGAGTATCACATGTTGAAGTGAGTCAGGGGGAGGGAGAGGGACAGATACAGAATGATTGGTCTCGTATGTGGGATATAAAAACCCTTGGAAAGGGAATGACAAAGCCCCAAGACAACACAGAGGAAGAGCAGGAGAACTGGTCTTCAGTAGGAAGTTTGCTACTGAACTAGAGGTGGACAAGGGGAATAAATTAGGTAAGGGAACTCTAAGACAATCAGTGGGGGAAGGGGGAAAAGTGCCTGCTCCAGAGGCATGGGGTGGGGGGTTGGGAGGGAAACTGGGGACAGTGGTGGAGGGAAGTGGACACTGGTGAAGGGCTTGGTGTTGGAACAGTGTATGCCTGAAACTTAATAAGGAATAACTTTGTAACTCTGTAATAGGCAATGTTTAAAAAAATAAAATAAAATAACCTATATAGAGGAAAAAGAGGTGTTTTGGTACAGAAAAAAATAAGAACTGAGAATTGCAAAATGTATCAAGAACTAGGTTTTCTCCCCACCATTCACACAGAAAAGAGATAGCTATATAAAGACTTAGTCAAAGGCATATATGCAAAGAGATATACCACAATAATACTAGCAAATGACACAAAATTCACAGATGTCCTGGCAGGAAGCAGAACAGTTAGGCTTGTTTTTTACTGCTACCTTCAATAAAAGAAACATATTTGCAGACATAGCAAAGAGTGGAAGAACGAAAACTCCCTTGATGGGTTAAGTGTCATAAAGGTCTGCGCTGGGTCCTCATTTGGCTTAAAATATGTCCTGGGACACAACCTCAAGGCCCTGGGCCAAAGAGGGAGGAATGCATTTACTTAAATTCTGCCAGATTCTCTAGTATCCATCACAAACTTTCAGGAAAACGTGAAGAAGTAATATTTATGTATCAAAGGGATGATTAATTGGTTGATTGAATTACTGGGACCCTGAGAAAACTTGCAAATATTTTGCTGAAATACCATTGGATTCCTCTGCCTCAATGGTATTTCAGCAAAATACCACTGGAGAGCCTGGCAAGCTACCACGAGTATCCTGCCCGCATGGCAAAGCCTGGCAAGCTACCTGTGACGTATTCAATATGCCAAAAACAATAACAACAAGTCTCACAATGGAGATGTTACTGGTGTCTGCTCGAGCAAATCGGTCAACAATGGGAGAAGAGTGCTGCAGTGCTACCATTGGAAATCTTCACTGTAATTGGAGAAAATTAGGAAAAGAAAGAGAAATACAGCTTCATTTTTAAAAAGGAATCATTATAAACCATCAACCCAGGCAATAACTGAGACAACCAATGTGTTTTCATTTTGCTTTGTTTTGGGGACCACTTCTTGTGGTGCTCAGGGCCTATTCCTGGCTCTGTGCTCCGGAGTGATCCCTGGAAGTGCTCAGGAGGCCATATGTGGTGCCAGAAATTTGAACTAGGGTCTGTCATATGCAAGACAAGTGCCTTAACCCTGTACTATCTCTCTGGCTCTCAGATGACTTATGTAAAAAAGGCATGGTTGTTAGTATCCAATGTGGTAATAACTGTGCTCCATTAGGGAATTACCATTATAATTACCATTATCTAAAGCCCTGCTCCTTCTTACCCCAGGATATGAAACCTATGATTCTAAAAAAAAAAATTTTTTTTTTTTGATGTTGGGGCCACACCTAGCAGTGCTCAGGGTCTACTCCTAGCTCGTTGCTTGGGAGGGTCTCTCAGTGTGGTGCTTGGGGGCCACACAGCTAAGGAGAGAATGGGGGCCTCCTGCCTACAATGCTTGTGCTTCAGCTGTTGCACTATCCTCAGGCCCTTGAGGCTTTTAATTTGGGGTTTACATTCAAAAGCACAAACTTCTAGCCATAACTTCTTATTATGTAAGATAAATGTTCCCTGCTTGGCAGTCTCACCAACCTCTTATTCCACAGTGAAGCTACTCTTTTGTGGTGTCTGCACAATTGAAAGTTGGGTCTGGTTCTGTGGCCTATATTTTTTTTTTTTGTTTTGTTTGGGGGCCATTCCTGACAGTAACCAGGGTCTACTCCTTGCTTTGCTCAGAGGACAGTATGTGTTGCTGGGGATTAAACTGGGGTCAGTTACATGCAAGGCAGGTGCCTTATCCCCTGTATATTTCCATTTCAACTATAGTCTATATTTTAATGTTCATCCCAAGTATCCCCTTGATAATCAGACTTTGTGTGTGTGTGTGTGTGTGTGTGTGTGTGTGTGTGTGTGTGTGTGTGTGGTGGGCATATCTGGTGGTGCTCAGGGTTTTATTCCTGGGTCTACACTCAGGGATCACTCCTGGAGGGGTCCAGGGGACCATATGTGGGCCCCAGTAGTACTGGATATTAAAGTTGGTTGAACATATGCAAGGCAAGTTCCCTGCCCACTTATACTAACACTGGCCTCTAGAAGCAGACATTTTTCATGATATTGAAATAGAGAAACTTGATGGGAATTCTGTTGATAATTAAATATTTGTATTCTCAGTAACAGGGTTTTTAGTCTCCTAAACAAGATGTAAGATGTGTACAGACTGCTGCAATATAGTGCTTCTATCATTAATGAATGCTAATTTGCAGGAGTCAGAGAGTAGTACCAGAGTAGTACCTCCAACCATGGCTCATGTTTTCGAGGGGATTAGAGAATGCTTGCTAACAACATTCATGGGTAATGCAAAGCCAGGAAGTGAAGTAAATGCATGTAATGAAGGACTGAATATGAAAGAGAATAAACCAGCATAAAAGTAGTATAAAATCTGAGTTCCTAATACTAGTGGCCCCAAATTAGGTCACTGTGAGATGTGGTGAGAGAGACTGGCAAGAAAGATTAGTGAGCTCGATTCCAGTAGATGTTTAGCTGAGGATGAGCTCATGCGTGTGAGGTTGTGAAAAATGAACCAGAAACTTGTAATATCACATCCTAGATGTGAGGTCAGTCTCCACACACGCTGAGCCACCGCCGAAATTGAATGTGCTTAATTCTTCTTTTTATTTTTTTAAATTTTTATTTATAAACAAACCAAACACAAAACCCAACCAAACAAACAGAAAATCAAAAATTTGAGGCCTGTTTTACAATGCGAAGGAATTGCATAAAGACTATTCTAGTGCTGTGTTAGAGCTGAGAAAGGAAAGCCCAGAATGGTTAGATTAGTTGCCTGGGGTCAGGAAGCTGCAAAGTGACTTCTGGATTCTGACCAAGATCTGTTCCTCTTCCCACACTGGGAGACTGCCAGCCCAGGTCAAGCGGTGATTTGGTCCTGGAAGGATCAGTGAGGCAAAAGGGGGGAGCCAGGGGCTTGATGCTGTGATATGATGCCTGAGGATTTTGATCTGTTGTGGGTGTTGGTAGCATTGTATGTGGTGGGGAAGGGCCCACAGTTCAAAGTTAGGGGAGCCAAGTTCCAAGCTATTGTTGCACACATTACCTTCTAAGGAAGTAGCTGAGAGTCTACGGAGGTGAAGAGACCCTTTGTCTACGGAAGCACCAGCCAGAGTGAAAGGGGACCTTTCATTAGGTGCTGAGCCTTTCCTGGGCACTTGGGACCCTGAACAATGCTTTGCCTTCAGAAAGCATCTGTAGAGCCTGGTTCTAACACCTAGAGTGGACTCTGTTTCTCCAGGGCAGGCAGATGTCAGCAAGCTGGCTTGCCTTTCCCTGACCCAGTTTCATCCCTCTCCAGGAAGTCTAGATTGTTCTTTTTGGTTTCTGTTTTTGGGTCACACCTGACAATGCTCAGCAGTTACCTCTGCTTCTGTGCTCAGGAATTATCCAGAGACCATTGATTGGGATGCTGGAGATTGAGCCTGCATTTGCCGCACATGCCTTACCTGCTGTACTATCTCTTCAGCCTCCATGGAAGCATTTATGTGTGCAACATTGCAAAGAGATTTCCTTTGCCTACACACCTGTGCTTTGTGGACCATTGCCTCATTCCGATTCCTCCACACTCTTAGTTTTTCTTGGCAGCTTCTTTTTTTTAAATTTTTATTAGTGAAACACCATGAGGTACAGTTGTAGACTTACAAATTTTTGTGCTTGGGTTTCAGTTATACAATGATCGAGTACCCATTTCTCCACCAGTGCCCATTCTCCACCACCACGGATCCCAGTATCCCTCCCACCCCCTATACCCCATCACACCCTGCCTCTGTGGCAGGGCATTCCCTTTTGTTCTCTCTCTCCTTTTGGGTGCTGTGGTTTGGAAAAGAGGCATTGAGTGGCAATCATGTTTGGTCTATAGTCTACTTTCAGCATGCATCTCCCATCCTGGGCGGACCCTCCCAACACCCTTTATTTGGTGCTCCCTTCTCTATCTGAGCTGTCTTGGCAGCTTCTTAATTCTTGTCTGTGCTATAAGGGTTTGAGTCAAGGATGAATGTTGCCTTCCACAATTATCTGGTTAGAGAAGAATCTAATCCTATGGGTTAAAGAAGGGCCAGAGCACCCCTGACTTTCCCTGGGATGGCAGGAACTGGTGGAAGAAGATGCTAGGCAGATGGAGGAATAAAGTGGCATGCAGTGAGCTTGGCTCTTCAAGGTTCGGAAACATCTAGGGACATATGTATGTATTGTGGCACTCTTGTCTCTAGGTCTGCATCTTCAGGCTTTCTCACACTAACGTTAGTTTTCTGGGTGACTGCTCATTTGTGACCATCATTCGTTCCTTGACTTTAAAGGGATGAAGCCCTTCAGTATCTATTATTTTCCTTTTATTATAGTGTGCTTTTTGTGTTTTAAGGAATGCTTGCATAACCCAAGTTTATGAAAATCTTCAATACCTTTTCCCCAGAAGTCTTGCAGTTTTAAACTTTAGTTTTCCTTGTAGCACTGTAGCACTGTAGCACTGTCCTCCCGTTGTTCATCGATTTGCTCAACCAGGCATCAGTAACATCTCACAACAAATTGTGAGACTTGTTACTGTTTTTGGCATATTGAATACGTCACAGGTAGCTTGCCAGGCTTTGCCATGTGGGTGAGATACTCTCGGTAGCTTGCCAGGCTCTCCGAGAGGGGCGGAAGAATCGAACCCAGCTCGGCTGCATGCAAGGCAAATGCCCTACCTGCTGTGCTATCGCTCCAGCCCTAGTTTTCCTTAAACCTTCTTTAAAAATTGAGGTTCTGTGATTTAAAATACTATTAATGGTGTCCCATGCACGTAATTTCAACATCACACCCATCACCAGTATATTCACCTCCCTCCCCCAAGGAACCAGCACTGCACCCCCCCCACCCACTCCACACACACACACCAAACTCATTTGTGTAGATCATTTCTCTTGTTTTACAGCCTTTGGCCCTTCATTGCCACCTTGCTGTGTATTTTAATGTCCTACATATGAGAGAGAAAATTTTTTAAAATCTTTTCCTTTCTTTCTCACTGACTTCCGTCAGCATGGTATTCTCTAGTTCTGCTCAATTCAGCAAATTGCTGAGTCTTGTTCTTTCTTAGAACTATGTTGTATTTCATTGTGTCTATATACCAAAATATCTTGATCCATTCATCTGTGTTCAAGAATCATCTGTAGCTGGGCATTTGGGTTGTTTTCATATCCTGGCTATTGTGCAAATGTCCTTTTGAATTAATGTTTTTTTGTTTTGGGGACAGATACCAAGAAGTGGTATTACTGGGTTTCCAAATTTTAATTTTTAGATTTCCTCAAGTTAGCTCTGTGGTTGGAATATGGTAGAGTTAAGGCTCATTTACCCCTTCCCTACCTATCTAGGCACTTCAGAATAGCTTTTAAGAAGACTCCATGGAGAGATAACTTAATGGACTGAGTGCATGCTTTGCATACAAGAGACCCAATTTTGATCTTGAGCACTACTTGGTCCCCTGACTACCAATAGGATCTCTTGAGCATGGTTGACTTTGTTGGGAATGGCCCCCTAACTCCCAACCCCTCCTCACACACACAAAAGAAAACTTTTCCTTGACTGAGCTGCATTGGTATTACTGCAAAAATTAAATGTCTCTATGTATGTGAGTTTGTTTCTGGATTTTGTTCTTTTACTGATCTATTTATCTGTTCTTTGTTTATTTTTGGGCGATTCCTCGTGGTGCTCAGGGTTTACTACTGGCTCTGTGCTCAAAAATCAGTTCTGGCAGTGCTCAAGGGACCATATGGGGTGCCATGGATTGAACCCAGATCTCCTGCATGCAAGGCAAGTGCCCTATCCACTGTACTGTCTCTCTGGTCCTATTTATCTGTTCTTATACTGGTAACATTGTCTTGGTTACTGACAATTAAATCTTCTGATAATTCCAGTAGTATATATAAGTTCGTTTACTTGTTCTTCTAATGCCTTTTCTATTCTAAAATCCTTTGTGCTTCCTTATAAATCTTAGAGTTAGCTTGTTACTTTCTATAAATTTGCTATTGGGATTTTGTGGAAGAGGGCCCTCCTCAGCAGTTTTCTGAAGCCCTAATGGGCTATACTCATTGATGCTTGGCTCAGCTGTATTGGCCTGTTGATGAAGCACTCAGCCCAGAGATGCTATCATCCTTGGGCATGATGATGGCTTGGAGGCACAGAACCATACCCAGAGGTGCTAGATGGGGGAGGGTATGTGGTGCTGGGGATCAGACTCAGGGTTTTGAACAGGTATATACTCTAGACCTTTGAGCTATTTCTTTGGCCTCTGGTGGGACTTTGAGAATTCACTGAACCTTAAGATCAATGTATGATGATTAGTCAGGTTTTTGCTCCCTTTCAAAAGGAAAGAAAGAAAGATAATAAAAATGATCTCATTGAGTTTGGGGGAAAATGGATATTTCAACAAAATCAAACTTTCCAACTCAAATATGCTTATGCCCCCTTTTATTTCAGCCGTGATTTCTTTTAGTAAAGTTTCATAGTTATTAAAAAGTCTTGCCTATCTTTAATTAAATCTGCTTCTTCACTCTGCTATTTGCTTCGTTTCTCTTTGCTATTTGTTACTTTACTTTTTCACCTATTGCTATTATAAATGACATATAAGATCTGTTTTTCAATTATTTTTGGATTTGCTCTTTAATGCAGTATACATTTTTTTAAGAGTGGGTTAGTCCCCAGTCTATCAGACAGAAATGATGTGGAGGAATTATGATTCTGGACATGGTCATAAATCATTACTAAAATATCCTTTACAACTGAATGCTACTTTATCATTGCCAAAGCATTTCCTCCCCTCAGTGATCACAAGGGCGGTCAGAAAGAGACAGGGGAGCTATTATTATCTCATTTTCATTTGAGGAAACTTGGTCTCTGGGGTAAAAGTCTTATGACTGGCAAGGGCAGAGCCCCAGAACACAGGACTTTTGCTGAGTAGAGTTGCTGTTCTTTATACCAGTTACTCCCTGTAAAGCTGGTCATTTCGAGGCCAGAGATAGCACAGCTGTCTTGCATACAGACAACTCAAGTCCAGAAACCCATATGGTCCCCTGCCGGGAGTAATTCCTGAGCCTAAATGCAGATCCAGGACTAACCCCTGAGAATTGCTGGGCATGCCCCCAAAATAAAACAAAGCAAAAAGATGGGCATTTCATTTTAAAAGAAGCAACCTCTTGGGGGACCCTCCTGCCTGTCTCCTCCATAGACATTGCAGAAGGGAGGGAAGAAAAGAGCAGAGAGGAAAGGCATGAATCAAGAAGATTCTATATGCGACACTGACGGGGTGGATGTTGACTGTTGACACACCAGCAATTCTGTATGTTTGCAATGATGGTCCTTTCTGCCCTTCCCAGTGCCCTTCTGTGGTGAAAAACTTACATCACTCAAAGTGGCATCTTAGAGGAAAAACAACACAGGTAGAGTTAAGTAAAGATGAAAGATCTAGAGTAGTGTTTTAAGTGTTCTGCACTGAGCTATATCCACAGTTCCTGTTTCCTACCTTTTGAGAAATTTACCACAAGTGCTCTCAGTATGATCCAAGGCTCAGAAGGAAGAAAGAAGCTGTCTCCTTTTTTTTCTTCCCCTTTTCTCTGTCACCTTCTCTTCTTTGTCCACATCTAAATTACACAGTATCTTTTCTTGGGAACCTCAAGTCTTAGAGAATATATATATGTATAACATATATATATATGTTATATATATTCTCTATCTGTTACTACTCAACGATAAGTAACATGTTTTATAGTTCCATGGTTACTTCAACAATCTAGAGTTTGGGAAATATGTACTGAAATATTTCTGAAATCAAAGGCATGGCTATTTGGTGATTTGTTTTTTCAAATCACCTATGGGTGTGGGAGTGAGCAGGAATATAGACAAAATAAAATAGCTATCTGTAGTGGATAATTACTGCGTCTGGATAATGGGTCTACATAAGTTCATTGCCTTCATGGATCTCCTAATTATTTAGGAAAAAAGTTTCATGAAATACTACAGTCCCTTATTAGGCTGAATGAATGTTGATATTTTTTAATCTTGTTTATACTTTTTTTGTGTGTAGGGGGGACCGGCCCAGTGGTACTCTGGATTTACTCCTAACTCTGTGATCACTCCTGGCCATGCTCAGGAGACCTTATGCTGTGTCAGGAATTGATCTAGATCAGCCATCTGCAAAGCGATTGTCTTACCCTCTGTACTATGGCATTTATTCTTTTTTTTTTTTTAATTTTGGGCCATACCCCACAATGCCCAAGGGTTACTTCTCACTCTATGCTCAGTAATTACTTCTGATGGTACTCAGGGAACCATATGGAATGCCAGGGATTAAACTTGGGTTGACTGTGTGCAAGCCTGTACACCTCTCACTATCTCTGCAGCCCCATGTTTATTTTTGTTTGTTTGGGAGTCACAAATCATTGATGCTTAGGATTAACTCCTGGCTCTGCACTCCTAGTGGTGCTCCAGGGACCAAATGGGATGCTGGGGAAACCAGGGTCAGTTGCATGCAAGGCAAAAACCCTACTCACTGTACTGTCTCCTCAGCCCCTCTATTTTGTTTTCTTTCAAGTTACTATTTTGTTTTATTTTTTCTCTTTTTAATTTTAATGTTTTATTATTTTTTAATTTTTAAATTATTTTTTATTTTTTGGCTTACAATACTACTAATAATGATTTCTCATGGACATAATTTCAACACAACCCCATCACCATTGGGGTCCTTCCCCAAGGACCCCAATCCCCCTGCCTCTAATCCCTCCCCCATTGAACTCTATTGTGTGGGTCAGTTCCCCTGTTGTTAAGCTACTGTTCTATTTTATTTTTAAGTTTGTGATAATTCTCCAAGTTGATTTTGAGATCACTGAATATTCTTTAGACATATTAGAAAAAAATTAGTGGAGGGGCTGGAGCAATAACACAGCGAGTAGAGTGTTCGCCTTGCATGCAGCCAACATGGCCGACACAGGTTCGATTCCCAGCATCCCATATGGTCCCCCGAGCACCGCCAGGAGCAATTCCTGAGTGCATGAGCCAGGAGTAACCCCTGAGCATCGCCGGGTGTGACCCAAAAAGGAAAAAAAAATTAGTGGAGGGGCTGGAGTGATAGCACAGTGGGTAGGGCGTTTGCTTTGCATGCAGCCGACCCGGGTTCAATTCCAAGCATCCCAGATGGTCCTTCGAGCACCACAAGGAGTAATTCCTGAGTACAGAGCCAGAAATCACCCCTGAACATCACTGGGTGTCACCCCTCCCCAAAAAAATCAGTGGAATGAGGAAGATAGGGATCTATGAAATTAGGGATTGCCGTCTACTTGAGAATATGGCCAAAGGTGTATAGAGTAAAATACAGGACACAAGAGAGAGAAGGAGGGAGGGACTGACCAACCAGGGCCCTGGAGAGTCTGAGAAAACCTCAAAGTCCTTCAGCAGTTTGAAGGAAGATGAAGAATTTATCTATTGGACAAGATGTCAGGGGTGATGATTGAGTTCAAGGGTGAGGGCAGTGGTATAGGGACAAATGATGAGGTGGCATGAGAGAAACTTAGGTCAGCACAGCTGGAATGAGAGGGATGGGATGTTAGGTGCAGCAAAAATCATGAAAGGCCTTGTGGGACAGTCTCAAGGAACCTATGTGTTGTTATAGGACTGTACCCCTCACAGCAGCCTGGGGCTGCCCCTGCTACGCTCCTCTTGTGTGGGCCTTCATGGTTCCATGGAGCAGTCTCAAGGTCTTATGCATGCTAGACATCACTATTGTTCTGTCCCAGGCATCTGGATTTAATACTGTGTATCAGGAAGGCATCAAAGGCTAAGTTGGAAAACCCTTCTATTCCATTTGCTTTTTATAAAGGCCACTGTCAGCTCTGTGTAGGTAGACAGTGTATTACATGCAGTCCTGATTTAGAACAGAAACCCAGGCCCAAGAGAAAAACAGTCCGGAAGTCAGGTCTTCTAACCCACTTGTAGTTTTCCCCTGACTTTGCCATATGGCCTCTCTGAAGAGCTACACAAACACACAAATTAGCCTGCTACAAGTATTTGCCAGAACAAAAGCTATAAAGGTTTCAGAGCACAGTGAGAGGTAGGACTACAGCCAATACTCCGCTCATTCTTTAACTTATGTAGGGTTCCTGGGTGTGCTGAGTAAGGTTATGGTAACCTGTGAGAAATTGGTAATCACTTATATTTACAACTTGTCATTTTTCCAAAGTGCTTTATAACTATTAGGTCATTTAACATTCAGACAGTTCTCTGTGGCGATTAATTTTTTTTCATGTCATAAATGAATATTCTCCAGGACATGGAAGTAAGTGACCTAAGAAAAGAGATCCAAAAATTAGCCAAGCTAGGTTTTACACCAAGTTAACTCTCTTAACTACCATGTTGCTTCGTGGTTATGTTTGGTTTCATTTTAGCCATATTTGTACACTCAGATATTTAAACAAAGTTAAAGATGAAAATATTTGACTTTCAGCTTGGTGTTCTATATTAGCAAATATGAATCTTTTTTTAATTCAGAGGAACAGGAAGAGGAGAACTTTCTAGCTGCAAGAAAAAGAATAACTTTTTGAAATGACATATTATTTTACTGGAGTTCTGAGGGATGGATACTTTTTTTTAAGTGTCACACGGTTGTGTTTATTTTTTTGAGGGGGGCAGGTGTGAACCACACCAGTTAATGCTCAGCACTACTCTGAGGTTATTCCTGGAGGTGCCATGTGGTAGCAGGAATTGAATCTGAATCTCCTGCTTTGATACTAAGCCCTTTGAATTACTTCTCTAGCCCACAGGTATGCTTCTTTAACAAGATAAACTGCTTTTCTGGAAGGACTTCTTAAAGACTGAAAGAATGATGAGATCTGTGAAGATTGAATTTTTGAGATGGATACTCTAGCACTGTAGCACTGTCCTCCCGTTGTTCATCAATTTGCTGGAGCGGGCCCAGTAATGCCTCCATTGTGAGACTTGTTGTTACTGTGTTTGGCATAGTGAATACATCACGGTTAGCTTGCCAGGCTTTGCCGTGCGGGCGAGATACTCTCGGTAGCTTGCCAGGCTCTCCGTCCAAGAGGGACGGAGGAATCGAACCTGACTCAGCTAGGCCAGCCATGCGCAAGGCAAACACCCTACCGCTGTGCTATCACTCCAGTCCCAGAGAGATGGATACATTTTTTGAAAATAAAAATTGCTGAGGAAGAAGAGGTTATCCAATTATAGTTTCCTTCCACTACTCTTTATAAGTGAAAACTCTACAGAACACAAAACGCTGCATAAGGACCCTGAAAAATAGTAGAAGGGAGCAGGGAAGAAGAGTCAAAGCAGAGGGAGAGATTGTCCCCCTCCTCATCACCCATATGAGGATGAAAGCAAACGAAGATTCTGGTAGTTCATGGCTGGGAACCCTGGATGTGCCACCCACTAGTTCCTGACTTTCTGCATTCTTACCCTCTGATATTTTTTAACCAAAGGAATAGAACCATCATCCAGGCCTCTTTGAGGGTGAGGTAATGGAGATATTTTTTTTGGGGGGGGGTCACACCCAGTGATGCTCAGGGATTAGTCCTGGCTCTGCACTAAGGAATTACTCTTGGTATTGCGTGGGCGACCATATGGGATGCCGGGGATTGAACCTTAGATGGCTAAGTGCAAGGCAAACGCCCTATTATTCCCTATATTATCACTCTGGCCTGGTAATGGAGATTTATGGGAAAAATCCTGGTACACAGTGGTGAAATGTAAGATGGCAGCTTTTTTTTTTTTTCTTTTTTGGGTCACACCTGGCAATGCACAGGAGTTACTCCTGGTTCATACACGCAGGAATCACTCCTGGCGGTGCTCAGGGGACCATATGGGATGCTGGGAATCGAACCTGGGTTGGCCGTGTACAAGGCAAACCTGCTGTGCTATTGCTCCAGTTCCAAGATGGCAGCTTTTGACCTCTTTGGGAATCTGATGCTCAGAGTACAAAGGACAACTAGTTTTCTGCACACAGGCAAAAAGGAGCTGAGAGCTGGGTGCTCTGCAGAGAACTCTCCAGAAAATGCTGCTTGGGTTTTGGTCACTACTACTTCACCTTTTGTTGCAACCTCTTGCTTGGTGGTCTCATGGTACTGCGGGGTGATGGTGGCAGCTCTCCCAAGCCAATAACTCCATCTTGGGAGGCTGAGTCATCTGGAATGAATTATGATTACTGTACAGTTGTGAGTCAGTAAAAAGGGCACCTTATAATTCTTGGTCTGGAAATCAGGGTGAACTTCTTGTGTGTTTTTCTCACAATGTGTTTTCATACTCTTCAAAGCAAAATTCAGACCTTGAATCTGTTCTCCCCAAGATTGCCCAGCCAAGTTGGGGTCATACTGCCTCAATTAGCTGCCCCTTCCCCTTCATCTTCATTTTCCACTTGCACTCTCTGCCCAGACACAGGGTTTTTAGGTTGAACATATTCCCAGTACACACACACACCATCCCCCCTCGCAGCAGTAGATTTAGGGGTGAGGCCGGATAACCCTACAGCCCTCTCAGCTCGGCTCAGCATGAGTGCAGCTGACTAGGCAGAGAAATATTTCTTATGAAATCAAGATAGGGTGCTTTAGGCTCTGTGCCACCAGCCTGCCCTGATTTTACTGCAGGACCATGTGACTGATTTCCTGTTTTCTTCTCTGGCCACACTCCAGTGCAAGGCACCATAGGTGGGCTGGGAGGTGAAGTGAGTTTGGCCTGTTTTCTAAGGCCCTCCCGTTGATCGTCGATTTGCTCGAGCGGGCCCAGTAACGTCTCCATTGGAGACTTTGTTGTTACTGTTTTCTAAATTGAGGGTAAATCCAGAGAAATGTCCTCAGGCTTGATGGTGGGGATTTGGGTCTTCCGGCTCTTTCAGTCTCTGGTGGCAAGCCCTGTGCTGTGGAAATGGCAGAGTCATTTCTTCTGGTACATCTGCCACTGATATGTGAATGTCTACCTGCTTGTGAGCACAGAGACATCTCATGTCTTCATCTTGGTGACCATTGAGAAAGAATTCTTGATACCAGTGATAATTCTCAAGTCGTAACTGAACTGCACTTTAGTAGAAGAAAACTAAAAGTGTCTGACATAGGTATTTGCCAAACTCTGTTTCTTCCTCTTTGAAATGAGAGGGTATTTTCCTCTCAGCTTGATTTCCTGTGGCTTTAGAGAGGTGCCAGCTACACCACTATAACTCCTCCTTATCAATGATGTTTCCTTTACCCACACCCTATGAGAGAAGAAATAAGCTAAGAGAGGATAAGTACATGTAGCGTACCACATTAGATGGGGATTAAAGTAGAAGGCAACCAATCTTAGAGGGAAATATATTTTTACAGATACACACACATATACATACATACGAGGCTCAACCTTTAACAACATATTAGTAATCTCTTATGGAAGGGCTTAATGGCCCCTGGGTGAAATACAACAATCTTCACACACTCCCCTGAGGAAAGTTTTTTGGAGCATTTTCAGTGGCTTACTCATAACAAACAATAAAAATAAATTATTTATCTTTTGCTTTGGGGCAGGGGTTGGGGTTGGGGATGGAAATATCAAAAATAAGGTGGTGAGAAGGTGTAATGATGGTGAGATTAGTTTTCGAATATTAAATGTAATCAAATATTGTGAACTACTTTATAAAAATAAAATAAAATAAAATTAGAAAAAAAGTACATGCAATCTGGCTGGAGAGCTGGTACCTTGCTGCCATGCTCCGATACTCACAACTCATGACTTCGGGCTTCATGATATCTCTTTACGAATGACATACTTGGGTTCTCTGCTGTGGAGCAGTGAGCAAGATAACTACCAAAAGCAGTAAATACCAGCCCTTTTTGAGATAAATATTTTTCTTGTTCAACTAAAGAAAAATGATTCCTGGCACTCTCAAATCATACCTAGAAAATGAAGATTCAGTCAACCCTGGCAGCAAAGTCACACCCCTGATGACTCCCTGACCCTTCTGCCCATTCCCAGTAATGAAGCTTCTGTCCTCTGCCATGCCCGATGCAATCATTCCAATCCTCAATGTATCCTGGGAAGGCATGTAGGGGTTTTGTTTTGTTTTTTGGTGGGGGCTGGTGTTCCCAATCATTTTTTCAGAGTCCCTGAGGCCACTCTTGGCGACATGCATTCAGCTGGGCTAGAAGGTTCAATGCTTTGGGCCAGGTGATGGGGCGGGGCTGAGGAGAGGGGGGTGGCAAGGGAGCTATAACCTCTGGTTCTGGGGATAGGGGCATGCGGTGCTGGGGGTTGAACCTGAAACCTTGCATATGCAAGGCAGGTACTCTGACCCTGGGCTCTCTTCGAGGTCCTGGGGCATGTGATTTTGAGGCATCCTTAATAGATGAAAAAACTGGAGGGAGCTCATGCACTTACACATAGGCTAGATGGCTGCACCTGTGTTTTCTTGGTTTATGTTTCTTAAATCAGCATTGGAATTCTGGCTCTGATCATTTTTTTTTAAAATTATAGTTTAGGTAACATGGTCATAATAGTGTTAATGTTTATGGTATTGATGTTCAATTGCTTTATCTTCACCACCATCAAAGTGTCTAAGATGCTCTTCTATGACCAACATGTCATTTTTAGTTTGCCTTGTCCATGCTCCACTATCTTCAACCCTCCCTCCACAGTTTAGTTCTATAGTTGAAGGCCAAGATTTATCATCATTTGACACTGTCTATTTCCTTTTTTTGTTTCTCTATAAACCACAGGTGAGTGAGATCATCTGCTACTGGCCTTTGCTTTGACATTTTGCTTAATATGATGTTCGCAATTTCATCCAACTTGCAGTAAACTATAATATTTCATCTTTTCTTATAGCTATGTAGTCTTCCATTGCATGTATATACAATAACTTCTTTATCCATTCATCTGTTATTGGACATTTGGGTTGTTTCTAGATCTTGGTTATTATACTAAGAACTTCAGTGAACGTAGGGGTTCATATATTTTTGAATGTTTGTTTTTATGCTCCTGGGGTCTATGAAAACAAGTGAAGTTGCTGGGTCACATGCAATCTCTATTCTTACTTTCTGAGAAATATCCATCTTTTTTTCCATAGAGGCTGAACCAGATGGCATTCCCAATGAGCAGTGAATCAGTGGGGTGATTGTGGGAAGCCACCACCAGCTTTCTGAGACTAGACGGCTTTATGACCCCCCCCCCCTCCTATGCTATGTTTCCTTTTTGGTAAATGGCTTTAAAAATCACCTGCCTTGTGAGTAATTTTGGAGATGATACAGGTAGTTGGCACAGTGCCAGGCCTATATGCCTAGGAAGCAATAGTTGTTATTTGCTTGTTGGTCACTTGTGGGAATGGAGGTTGGGATAGCTGTGGGTTGCAGAATCCACATCTCCTCCTGCTGAGCATGTTCATCTCTTCACTCACTTGTCAGTTCCCCTCTCTGTTTTGAAACTTTTGTTCTCAACTACCTACCAGATGGGGCTGGAGCGATAGCACAGCGGGTAAAGCGTTTGCCTTGCAAATGGCCAAATATGGTTGACCCGAGTTTGATTCCTCCACCCCTCTCCAAGAGCCCGGCAAGCTACTGAGAGTATCTTGCCCGCACGGCAAAGCCTGGCAAGCTCCCCGTGATGTATTCGATATGCCAAACACAGTAACAACAAGTCTCACAATGGAGGTGTTACTGGGCCTGCTCGAGCAAATCGATGAATAATGGGAGGACCATGACCGTGACCTACCAGATAAGTACCTTCCTCTTCCAACAGACGATCACAATCATGACCATCCTGTTATTTGTCGATTGCCTTGGGCAGGCCTCAGTAACGTCTCCTTCGTCCTAGCCCTGAGACTTAAAAAAAAGTGCCATATTCAAGGCTCTTTCAGAGTTAGGAGAATGAGACCCTTCATTGTTACTGGCATTTGGCATATTGGGTATGCCACGGGGAGTTTGCCAGACTCTGCCGTGTGGGCAGATTACATTCGGTAGCTTGCCAGTTTGTCCAAAGTAGAAATGAGATGATAAGATGTCGTGGCCGCGCGCGCTTCCGGGAGCTGGGTTTTATAGTCTCTGAGTCTTGGCCGTTGATGGATTACACAGCGCCAGGGGGCCACAACACCCCCGCCTACTGGGATTTGGAGGATCTGAGTGGAGGATGCTCAGCCCCGATCTGAGTAGGCTTGGAGATCTCAGCCCTGGGACCCGCGTGCCTTTGTTCCCCTGCCGGTACCTTCATGTGTGCGAAGAGTGGTCTCAGCATGGTGGTGGCTGGTTCTGGAGGTCTTCGGCTGCCGGAGCCCTGGTTAGGGTGGGAAGGAAAACTCAACCCGCTCCCCTCCAAGGGGCCCTGGCGAGGACAGCCAGGCGCGGGGGGGCAGGACACTCTGCCAGATAAGTACCTTCCTCTTCCAACAGAAACTCATCATAAAGTCCAGTAAGACCCAAGTCTCTCTCTTCAGCTTTATCTCCAGATCAACTTGGTACATATGTGTACTGCCCCCTCATTCCCTGCTCTTGAGAACCTTTTGGATAAAAGAAAATGTTCACTTACTTGAAATGGAGCCCAATTAGTTAGTACTGGGAATATGAGGGTAACTAGACAATTCATGTCATTATTAGGGAGAAACTGACAAAGCAACCAAAGTATTTGGGTTCTTGTTTGATTTCTTATGATATTTAAGACAGTTGAGGGCAGGATGAATATCTATTACTTCTTGGTTCACTGCTCTGAGCTTATAGTTATCAGTATCTTGATTGACCTAATTGATGTAGTAAAAAGGCGAGCTTACAGCTCTTCCAGGTCAGTAACAGTGGGGTTGAGGGAGGATGGGAAGCCAGGGGGCTGCTAATTCTCTTGGTGACCCCCACTTCCCTCCTCTATGCTCTTAAGTTACACTTTGAGATTGGATTAGTGTGAAGGGGTTGGTACTGTTTTCTTTTTTTTTTTTCTTGTTGTTTTGGCCATACCTGGTAGTGCTCAGGAGTTAGTCCTGTTTCTGCCCTCAGAAATTACTCCTGACTTCAGGAATTACTCTTGGTGGTGCTCAGGGAACTATATGGGATGCTGACGATCAAATCTGGGTCAGCCACATGCAAGGCAAATGCTCTACCCGCTGTGCTTTTCCTGTGGCTCCTTTGCACATTTTTTTTTATTATAAAATTTTTTAATAGTGAGACATCATGAGGTACAGTTGCAGACTTACACATTTTTGTGCTTGGGTTTCAATTATACAATGATCAAACACCCATCGCTCCACCCATTTCCCACCACCACGGATCCTAGTATCCCTCCCACCCCCATCCCCGCCATCTCACCCTGTCTCTGTGGTAGGGCATTCCCCTCTGTTCTCTATCTCCTTTTGGGTGTTGTGGTTTGCAAAAGAAACATTGAGTAGCAATCATGTTTGGTCTATAGTGTATTTTCAGCAAGCTTCTCCCATACTGGGAGGATCCTCCCAACATCTTTATTTGGTGTTCCCCTCTTTATCTGAGCTCCCTTTTCCCCTAGTATGTGTGGTTGGCCTCCAAGTCATGGAGTAAAATTCCTGGTACTAATCTCAGCCACATTTTTGATGCCTTGCTGTTGGGTTGTTGGGAGGGAAGCACATTGGTTCACAGCAAGCACAGCAAGGCATTCCTAGGAAAGTCAGATGGTTCCCTCAGCCTTAAGTTTCCCCTTATGTAGCGTCTTGACATTTACAAGCACTCATGAGCGGTCTCTTGAGATTGATGAGAATTTTCAATTGATGCCTTTTCATTGTCAATACATGTCAAGATCTCATGTATTGGCAATAGCCCTAAGGGGAGATATTTTACTTCTGCAGACAAATGAGGAAACTTGGTACATGCTTGCTACCAGAGAACATTATTTCTCCCATCAATTTGGTCATCGATAATTGAGCAATTAAAATAATTTTTGTCTTTAACGAACAAAAATATGGGGGCAATAATATGGGGGCACTGGGCATTTATAAAATTATTGAAATTGATTAATCATTTAGTATAAACTTTTATTGCATACACAGTTGTCTTGTTTTTTGGGAACTGTAGTTTGTAAGCAATCACATCTATCACTTTCTGATACCTTATTTTGTTTGTTTCGGGGCCACACCTGGCAATCCTCAGGTGTTATTCCTGGGTCAGTGCTCAGGAATTACTCCTGTGGTACTTGGAGAATCATTTGGGTATGCCAGGATCAAACCCAGGTTGATTGTGTGCAAGGTAAATGCTGTACCTGCTGTTCTATCACTCTGGCTCACCTGATACCTTCTATCACTTCCGGAACCCAGAACATAGTGAGTAGTGGTCTGGGAATAAGCTCTCTCTAAGATCCCTGCCAACTTTCTGTTGTACACACTCAATACTTCTGAGAATTTGAGATTGTATTATGTCAAGGACCTCTGTGTTTCCTGAATAGTCCAAATCCCAAATGTTGACTCAGTAAATGCCAAAAGTCAACCATTTAATTATAAAAGCCATTGAGGATTGTTGAAAGATCCAGTGAGATAATATGTTAAGTGTACTGTGGGCATGAAACTTTCGTTCTACTGCTCTTATTAACTGAAAATCTTTTGCTTCTGGAGTTAAGTGAGCAGGGTGAGCAGGGTTCTGGCTGGGTCACCGATCTAATAAGACTTTTAGTATCAACACTAAATGCATGGTCTTCAAGAGAAGTTCTGGTTTTGTCTTGGTGGTGCTACTTATTAGCAAAAGCCTTTGAATGTCCTTAGGATTTTTGCTTCCTTATCTGTGAAATGAAAATCACAGTGGCAACCGTGGAGGATGGTGCATAGTGCTGAATGAACTGCTGTATATGCAGTATTAGCACCATGCCTGACATCTAGAACCAATCCCTGCCCCCGAAAGCACTCATACTTCTTTCTCTTCCTCTCTGTAGAGGGCTACACACTCCACACTCATAGGTTTTATGTTTGCTTATTATTTCATATCTAGTCCAAAAATCATCTTTATTCTTTAAAATGAACTACTCCCAACCTCAACATACACACACATCCTAATTTCTGGTAATTGCAAATAATAAGTGCTAATGGTATACTCTGGGCTTGACCATGCTTTGGAGACATAAAAGGGTGTTGAGGATCTTTATCCAGGGGGTCTTGGCTTATTCCTGCTTGCAGCACCAGAGGAGCTTAGGCCACAGATGTGTTAGAAACCTACTAAGGGTGAGGACTCCTCACCAAGGAATCTGGAGTCGTGGGCTGGTGCTGGTCTGCCCCTTGGATCCCTGAAGCTAAGGAGGGTTTGATGAGTGGGGAGTTTCAGGGGGGTGAGATTAACCACTAGTAGGTACTGAGATCTGAACATTTAGCCCCTGATGAAAAATATCCAAAGCTTTCACTGATGAAATGCTCCAATAAGCACAAAATAGGTTCTGGTCTGGTATTCTCCGTGTGTATTTGTGTATGAGTGTCTGTGTGTGTGGGGGGGTGTGGTGTGTGGTAGGGAGGGAAGTGAATACAAAAAAACCAATACCACAGACTAGAGTTATGGTAAAGTGAGTGGGGTGCTTGTCTTGCAAACAGCCAACTGGAGTTTAAATCTCTGACTCCCCAGATAGTACCCCGAGTCCCTCCCGGAGTTATTCCTGAGCACAGAGCCAGGAGTAACTGCTGATCACTGCCAGGTATAGCCCAAAATTTAAAAAAAAAAGGGAAAAAAAGAAGCAAAAGAAAACCTATCCATTGTCTCTGAGTGGGCAAGAGTTGTGAGCCAAGAGTGGAAGTTGAGACTTTATCTGACTGCTCAAGACTGCTAGGTCCCTCTGTCACCAGAAGGGTCCATCTTCAGTCACAAAGCTGTCTGTGATGTCTGATGACCAGCGTCAAAATTCACAGTTGAGAGGGGAGAAGAGTGAAGGCATCCCCCATTGATGCCTGTCTGTGTTCTGTCTCTGCTAGTGTATACCCATTACAACAGGTGCATAGTCCCATTCCTCCTTCGGATAGGGAGCCCAGAGTCCCCAACAGTGTAACCTGAAGTTTGAGACTGATGGAAAATGGGACCCTAACACCTTGTCATGAGTCCTGAGTCATCTGGGACAGTGCCCTTGCAGGGCTTTGGAGAAACTTGTTTCCTAGGGGCTTAAGATGTTGGAGCTCTTGAGTTGACTCACCGAGCATGTGAATCTACTTGAGGTTGGACTGGCGGGGCCCCTCCACTCCTAGTAGAGGCTTGGTCAAGGTATGTGTTCTGTGAACTCTCACATTCTTCAAGACCTCTTGCTTTCTGGTCTAGAACAATTAAACCTGAATCTATGAAGATTATGTGGGGGTGTCTGTATTTTCAGAGTGTGAAATGTGAACATGTACTGCCCAGGCAGGCTGGAGGAGCCTGACGGGTTCTAAGTGGTTCCTTTCTCCCTCCAATGGTTATGGGTGAAGGGTGAGATACACTTTTTGGCACAGACTTGTACCTACATTTTCTTTTCTTTTTGGGAAAAAGAATTTTGGACCATACTAGGTGGTGCTGAGGGACTGCTCATGGCTCTGTGCTCTAGGGATCACTCCTGGAAAAGCTTGGGAGACCATGTACACTGCCAGAAATCAAACCAAGGTTGGGCATTTTTTGAGGGGGGGGGGAGTCACATCTGGCAGTGCTCGAGGGTTACTTCTGGTGGTGCTTGGAAAACCATATGGGATGCCAGGGATCGAACTCAGGTCAGCTGTGTGCAAGGCAAATACCCTGCCTGCTGTGTTATCTCTCCAGCTCCAAATGGAACCTGGGTTGGCCTCATGCAAGGCAAATGCCTTCTCCCTGTCCTATCTCTTTGTCCCTTTATTTGAAATTTTCTTCACATGATGAAGAAACTTCACTTTCCTTGAATTGGTCCCAGAAACATCTATATGCTGAGATGAGAGAAGTGACCAGGTAACATTGTCTTGGCTTGAAGTGGAGGCAGTTGCTCTTCTGTGATTCTGGTATTTAGGACACAGCAAGGGACTCTGGTCCTATCACTTCCTGACTAGACAGGTAAAGCTGCAGTAGAAAAAAAAAAGGCACACAACCAGCAGCACCACCCCCAGCCCAGACGGTTCGGGAGGAAATAAAGTTAAAGATGTGTGCTGATTGTTCTCACTGTTGTTCTCACTAAAGACAGAGTTTGATAGTTGTTTGGAGAATGAGAGTACATTATCAGACACTGGGTATCAGCACTTAAGAGAGGTTTATTTTTCTCCAGTTTTTTGAGAAATAATGAAGTGTGTGTGTGTGTATGTGTATGTGTATGTGTATGTGTAGTGTGTGTGTGTGTGTGTGTGTCTAATGATTACCTTAAGAGATATGCCTGACATCCATCTTCTTTTTCCTTTTTTCTTTTTTGTTTTTTGGGCCACACTCAGCAGCAGTGCTCAGGGCTCACTCCTGTCTCTGCTCTCAGGAATTACTCCTGGTGGTGTTCATGGGACCATATGGGATACTAGGAATGGAACCCAGACCTGCGTGTGCTAGGCAAGCGCCCTACCTGTGGGACTATTGCTCCAGTCCCTGAAATCCATCTTTTATCTATACAAAGAAGAAAAGAGTTTTCTCTTATGACAAGAATTCTTTTATTTATTTATTTATTTTAAATTTTTATTAGTGAGATGCCATGAACTCCCTACTCTTTTTTTTTTTTTGGTCTGTTTTGCTTTTTATTTATTTATTTATTTAATTTTTAGACAAGAATTCTTACAATTTATTCACCATTGCCATATACCCTGCTTCAGGGTTTGCCGAGTCACTAGGTGGTTCTTATGTTTTTTCATGGCTGGGGAGACTTTTTCTATCAAGAATCACTTGGACATTTGTAACTTTATCTATGGGCTATACAATACAAGCAGATGGACTGTAGGCAGTCATTATGAGGCATGAGTGTCACGTAGCAGGGCCAGACCACATGATTACATGGATCTTAAACACCGCTAATGTGTTTCACCCCAAAGTTTTTATCTTTAGACCACCTTCACCCAATTTTCTCTTTCCCTCCAGGTTTTTTTTTTCCCCAGTTAACTGGTCCTTCTTTGCTTTTCAGTGTGGTGAGAATTCTCTGCTCTGTAGTCAGTCTTAGGGGTAGGAAGTATCCTCTAGATAGGGTCGCTGCAAAGCACGGGGTGTTGAAATGATGGGGAAGGAGGTGTGTGTCTGTTTGATCTGGGAGTCAGTAAAATTCTGCTCTTATATTGCTGTTCTGATTTTTGAGCAGTTGGGAAGCAGAATCTTCTAAAGTCATGTAAATCATCTTGGGAGCAGTTGAGAGTGGAAGGTAATTTTGCATGGGTTTGTTGTTAATTTATCTTTTAATTGAATTCCCTCAAATTACACAGTTACAAAGTTATTCATGTTTGGGTTTCAGTCATACAAAGTTCTAACACCTGTCTCTTCACCAGTGTATATTTCCCATGACCATTGTTACCACTTTTTCCCTCCCCCAAGTACCCTTAAGTACCAAGCCAAGTCGTAGAACCTGTTTTGGTTTTTACTTTCCCTCAGAGGCCAGAAAACTCATAATTGCATGGGGGTAGTTTTTAGGTCATGCAAGTCAGAATTTGTTTTTTTTTTTTTTTGCAAGTCAGAATTTCTTATCCAGGGTCCCTACACTTTTAGTATTTCAAAAAGCCAGGTGGAAGAAAGACACTTATCCCAAGGATATCTTCCTTTTTTAAAAAATTCATTTATTTTTATTTTATTTTATTATATTTTGTTTTTAATCTTCCTTTTTTGTGTCATCACACTAACCTAACTATTGAAAACCTTACTGGCAGCAATTTTTGTTCGGTTGAAAACTGAGTTTGTGATAAAGATGTGATAAAGAACTCATTATCTTTAAGTTTGACTGACATCTTTCAAAACTTGGGGAGCCACAGCAGGGGGAAACAATGAAAAGAGTCATTCCTTTGGCTCTCACTTCTTTTTCAAAAATAATTCCATCACTAATGGACTGACTTCTCTGAAGAAAAACATAGGCAGAAAACATTGAGAGGACTTGATCCTATGCACGTGGGGACAAAATTTTGGATACCCTAAAAATCCTGTCATAGAGAACGTGTTTCTGGTCATGAGAAATAAAGAGGTGCAATCAAAACAGTAGATTTTCCTATAAAAGTTTGTAAATTCTTTTTCCATATTTTCCACAAGTCTCACATAATGAGAAGTTGATGGTCACACAGCTGTGTCAATTCTTGGATTTGGAAGAAAATTACTGTGTCTTCCTTGCTGCAGGCAGCCTATTCAGTACCAGAAGGATCAGCCTCGCAGATACTCTTCCTCCTCTGAAATATAAGGGCTGAACACTTTTTTAAAACAAATTTTTAGAGAAGAGTTTTGTTTTATTTTTCTTTAACAAAAACTAAAGGATGTTTTTATTAGGGTTTTTGTTTTGTCTTGTTTTTGGGTCACACCTGGTGATGCTCAGGGGTTCAGGGGTTACTCCTGGCTCTGCACTCAGGAACTACTCCTGGCGGTGATTGGGGGACCATATGGGATACTGGGAATCGAATCTGGGTCAGCTGTGTGCAAAGAAAAAACCCTAGCCACTGTGCTATTGCTCCAGTCCCTTATTAGTTATTTATAATTTTCAATTTAAAAAATTGAGATCATGTTTTGCAATAATATTAATATGATTGTTTAATATGTACAATGCCATGCACCACACTTACCACAAGTGCGCCAATGTCCTTTCACCACGAGGTTAAAGAATATATATATATTTTTTTTTAAAGAATATTTTTTATAGTGAAAAGATTTAAAGACACTTTGAATTATGACAGTTTTTTTTGTGGGCATCTTCAGAAATCAATATCTAAATATGCCCTTCTCTAGTTAGAGTAAGAGACTTTTCACATAAATTCTTGAAAACAAACTGAAAATGTTCTAAAGTCAGAAAGAGATTTTCTCCAGTCACTTTGGTTAGGTTTTGATGCCCTGATTGATAAAAAAAAAAAAGCTGCCATCATCACCTTTCCCTTTTCTGTTTTAATTGTTCTTACTCCAACCCCTGTATCTTCCATTTCACATGCTACAAAGACACAATCCACACTCATTGTTAACCATATTACCTGGTGGATTTCAGCAATGAAATTGAAATATACTTTTCACATTTTGTAAATGAGCTTTGCTTTTGTTTTAAAAACAAATTGAGGCAATGTTGTTTTATCACACTACATTTTAGAGGTATAATTTCTGTTTTGGGGGGTTCACACTTAGTGATGCTCAGGGGTTACTCCTGGATCTGCACTCAGGAATCACTCCTGGTGGTGTTGGGGATCATATGGAATGCTGGATATTGAACCTGGGTTGGCTGCATATAAGGCAAGCACCTTACTCACTATACTATCTCTCTGGCCCCTCTTAGCATATAGGGCATTTTCTCTTTGATATAGGGTCTGAGGTGATATCTCATTATGGTTAATAATGGTGAACATTTTTTCTTGTATCTCTAGGCCATTTTTGTGTCTTTGGAGCTGTGTCAGTTGAGTTCGTTCTGCACATATTTTTTGCAGGGGCTACCTTTTGTATTAAACTATACAAGCTCTTATCTATTTGGAAGAAACTCGCTTCTTAATCATCTTTCTCAAAAGTGACACATATTACTTTTGCCCATTCTGCATTCCTGATGATTGCTTGTAGATACAGGGTATGTTCGTGCATGTGCATTTTCTAGAAAATGCAATCCCTAGCTGAGCTCCGTTTTCAACCAGCACTCTACATGGTGGAAAGACAGCTTTGTTTTGGGAGCCATGGCCAACCAGGGTTCTCCTGGGAGTGCTCAGGGGATTTGGTGTCAGGTTTAACCTGGGCCTCCATATGCAAAGTATGAATTCAGTCCTTTGAGCTCTTTCTATTCTCAGAATGAAGATAGTTTTAGTGACACCAGCAGTCAGCCATCACAGACATGAGAAAACAGGAAAAGGAGTCATTACAGGACTCAGCAGCAGCTCTGGGTGTGCAAAAAACTCAGAATTTTCAAGAAAGGGGAAACCTATTAATATGTAATATGTAGATTTCTGGAGATATGGACACCTGGACCACTTCTCAAAGACACTATGGTTAACTGAGGTATGCTCTGGGTGAAATAGGGTGTTAGAACCTTCAGTCTTGGGGCAGAAAGTTTGGATCATTAGGTCTATGGTAGAGATTACAGATTCAGAGATTAAGGAGGTGGAGATTGGGAAAAAGTAAAGGGTGTTACCAAAAGATCCACAATGTTGACCACCAACTCTGGTTTACCTGGTAAAGCATAGAAACTTCTTCTGAGCTTACCAGAGGCAAGGGACATATGTTGGTTAACATGTTAGAAAATCAAGCTTACTCCACAGTGACCCTGTACAAACATACAACAAGGAAATGCAAAGGTATATAAGGGCTTAAACTCTCTGATCTTCAGTTTCTTAGAATATAAAAGGGAATTGTGATAAAGGTAACAGGATAGTGATAAGGCTTAAACTTGGTAGTAGATAAATGGCCTTACACACTTGGATTAGTACTCCAGTATTTTAAAAGATTTTTTTTTTAATTCTCTGCAAACTTCAGCCTGCCACAATTGATTCTCAGTATAGCAGCTAGAGTGATCCCTTTCAAACCTCCATCAACAGAGTGATAAACATAATACTTTCAACTAACCTAAGACTCTGTGTGATTTACCTCTTCACACTTTTTTTTTGTTTATTTGCTTTGATTGGAGGTTATAAGGTCTGTTTAAGCCTTACTCCTGGCTCTGAGCTCAGGGATTACTCCTCCCAGTGCTGAGGAACTATATACAGTACTGAGGATTCAGCTGGGTCAGCTGTGTGCAAGGCAAGTGCATTACTGTCTCTCTGGCCCCTAGCTCCTAATAGTTTGCTGATTAACTCATCATACACTACCTTCTCTGCCATCTACGCTATTCCAGACTGCTGCATTTCTTGAAAATGAAAAGGTCATGTGCCTGTCTTGGGATTTTGTTGGTATCTTCAAAAGATACCAAGTTTTCTGGGGCCCTCTTCCCCCAGAAAACTACATTGTTCCTGCTTGATTACATTTAATCTTTACTCAAATGCCCACTTCTCAGTGAAATTTTGTCTGATCATCAAATTCGATTGATCCCTCCATCCTGGATTTCTCTCCTCCTCCCACACACATCCTTCTGGTCTAGATCTATGTTCTCAGTTGAGGACCATATAATCTTGTGGGCCCCCAGGATAATTGAAGGACTCACAGATAAAAATCATAAAACAGCAGAGGACACAACGTGAAACTAGGGAGTCAACAATTAGTGTGGAGGTCTGTGAGGCATAGGGAGGGAACAAGCTGGATGGGGGTCAGGGTTGGGGAAAGATTGAGAAGTACTGGTCTATATAACCATCTTCTACTCTTAAATTTTCTGCATAGCAATTGCTTCTTTCCAAAGTACTATGCACAAATCTCTCTCTCTCTCTCTCTCTCTCTCTCTCTCTCTTTCTTTCTTTCTTTCTCTCTCTCTCCCCCACCCCTTTGCTTTTTGGGTCATACCCAGTGATGCTCAGAGGTTATTCCTGGCTCTGCACTTAGGAATTACCCCTGGCGATGTTCAGGGAACCATATGGGATACTGGGGATGAAAGTCAGGTCAGCTGTTTGCAAGACAAATGCCGTACTTGCTGTATTATCTCTCCGACCCTGTTTTACTCTTTTCTTACCCATTCACTAGAAGGCAACTTCTGTATGACTAGGAATTTCTGTGCTTATTATCTGTAGTTTGACTCACAGTGGATAATACACATTTATTGAATAAATGAACCTATCATAAATATTGATCTATGATCTTTTTTCATTTGGTAAAGTAAGATCTTTTTAATTGATTAGAACTTATTTAGAAAGTTGTGAGGAGGGAGAAAGGGAGAAGTGTGTGTTTAAGAGAGAACACAGGCTTCTCCAGAGTTGAAATGAACAAGCAAAGAAACATGGAGAGAAGCAAGAGAGATACATGTTCAAGGGAGAACATGGGCTTAAAGAGTAAGCCTCGTCTATGCTATTCTTAGAGCGTCCATACTACCACAAAGTGAAAGACTTAGGCTCACCTAGATATTCAAAAATGTTGGGGCAATCATTGAACTTGGACTGCTGAATCTTAACAAGCCTTGACATTGAGCACACAGTTTATAAAAAACACATAGCAAAAAGGAGTCCATTAAATAGCACAGAGGAAACAAACCATCAGATGGATTCAGAATGTGGAACTCATTCAAATACACCGGGCACATGTCTCGGTTTCTTTAACAAGTATTTGTTGTGAAAAGGAAAGAAGTGAGGAATTGTTTCAGATTAAGAGAGAACTGAGAGTGACACGTCATCCCTCAACCATCATTCCCACCTTTCCACCCTGCCCAATGAAAATGTGCGAACCATATTCGGATTCTCATTCAGGCAATTTAACGTAAAAGACATTTTGCAGAGAACTGATAAAATAGACTATGCATATTGTATATAATATTCTCTGGCAGAACTGGCTGGGTCTGAGGTTGTGTGTGTGTGTGTGTGTGTGTGTGTGTGTGTGTGTGTGTGTGTGTGTGCATGTGCGCACATATGCTGATCCAAGATAATTAAAGTCCATAGTCAATTATTTGAAGTTTCTCCAGGGGATGGTCCAGTCCCAAACTGAGAAATTAGCCAGGGTTATTTGTTCATTCGTTACATAAATGGATGTCTTAGGGTCTCTAGATTTCCTTTTCTTTTGAAACTCCTGTCGCGAAGAGCTGGTGGACGGAACTGATAAGAAATCTGGCCTGTGCTTTAAATTGCTCCCAGAAGACAGTGGGGGCAGTTGATAAATAAAGCAAGGTTGGCAAAACGTTGATAATCTTTAAAGTTGGGTTATGAAAACATGGAGGCTCATTATGCTATTCTGTTCTTTATTTTTGTAAGTGTAAAGATTTCTGTAGTACACACATTCCTTTCTGAAGCTGAGGAGGAGGTGTGGAAACAGCTCCTCTTCCTGTGGAGGAGGGGAACCCATTTTTTTTTCTACTTTTGTCAGGTGTGAGTTGGGGGGTGGAGGACTGGGGGGGGGGGGTGGGTCTGGTGTGTGGGAGGAGTACTGTATTTGTTTCATTCTTTATAGGTCCTGTTCACTCCTTCCTCCTCTTCCCCACCACCAGCTGAGTGGAGTGCAGCGGTTTGTAATGTGGTAAGACTTGAGCCTGCTGGAGCTGGGGCTTGCATTGCCGAGTGGATGTTTATAGGAGGGAAGCTGTTGGGGTGTGAAGGGTCTGTTTTGCCAGGCTTCTATTTAATGGAAAGGCAAATAGACGTAGAGATGTGTCTGTTGAACAGGATCGGAGACAGCGGCAAAGGTTTCCCCTTCGCCCTGACTGTGTCACTCCTGGGTTCAGAGCTCTCCTTATTCAATAGCATGGTGGCCCTGTCTATGGAGGGACCCAGGATCCACCCACCCAACACCCCCATAAAGTTCAGTTCTCCACACTTTGAGAAATGTAGCGCGACATTTCTGAGAACTTGGTAATGTTTCCAGGTGCCTGCCTGGCCTGGAAAATGTCTTTCTTCTGATAAAAGACCCCTTTTGCAGCCTAGGACGGAACTGCTGGGGCAGTCAGGAGTGAAAGCTCCTTTATTTTTAGGGTTTTCATCTTGGCTGCATGGCCCCCTCCCCAGCTTCGGTTAGCAGCTGGCTGGTCCTCAGGTAAACACTGCTGAAGGCAGCTCCTCAGGCGTGTCATTCATGGCTTCTGGCTGCCTTCCACTCATCTCTCAAATCCACCAATTACAACTTTCTTCCTGTGACTTATCATCCTTCTGACTTTTGCTGCTTTTGGGAGCAAAATCGAAATGTTTTGACATGATGGCAACTGTTTTGACTTCTTCAGCTGCCACTGATAGAGCTCTGTGGGCAGGGGTTGAGGCGGAGCAGCGGGCAGCCTGTCCTGGCTCCTCCAGGTTAGCCAAAGTAGCAGAACCGCCTCAGGTGCTGCAGTTACTTCTGGAATGAAATGAACTTGACTGAATTGCAGGAGCTTAACTGTGTGCAGGGAACTTGGCCGAAGGGCAGAAAGCTCCATTAATTATTAGCCCAAAGAAAGTGATAACATCTGTCATTAAATTGTTGCCATCATCCCACAGAGTGATTTTTAAAGTACTGTTATAGAACGAAGACATAAAGTTCTCAGAAGTGATAGACTGCCTAACATTTTCTCACTGAAAAGTCAAGATTGGAATCTGAGCGTTTGAGATGGGAAAAGCGCCCACATCCTTTCTGCAAGTCCAGGGTATTTCAAAACTAATAGTTAGGGATAATGGTTAATATTTTCTAAAGCAAATAATTTCAAGATGAAGTTAGAAAAAGATGATTAGAATAAATAAAAATAAAGGCCATTCAAAACAGAAGCCCTATTTTTATTTACCATTGCTGTTAAATTTAATGGGGATAAAGTTACTCTTTCATATGACTGTGGAAGTTGATTATGCTGAATTTTTGTACCTTTCTCCTGCTGGACCTTGATGAGTTATTTTAGACTTACCAGCAGATTTCTCCACACTGTGGATCCATGGAGCACTTGCATCAGAACCATCCAGTGGACTTGCTAAATGCAGATTCCTGGGGCCCATCCAAGATGATTTGAGTCACAAAGATTGAAATAGAATTCAGTATGTGCATTTTATTAACTAATTTTAGTAATTCTGAGCCTGAAGCCTGAGAATCATTGTTCTTTGCAATGTTGCTCTCTTCTCTCATAGATGAGTGTAAACACCGAGGTGAATATACTCTTTCATTCTTGGGGGGGGGGGCTACTCTCCTGGATTGTTTTCTTTTCTTTTTTTTCAAATTAAGGGCTTTATTTTTTGCATAGAAACTTACAGATTCTTTTTTGTAAACTCCTTTTAGTGTATGTCAAGCATGTGTGGAGTGAGAACTGGCTGGGAGGAGGGGGCCAGCCCTCAAGTTGCACATCAAGTGCAAGTGGAGTGTGAGTGTAGATGGAGTTCTATGTAGATCCCACTGGATACTTTACCTAGCTGGGGGAGAGGGGGAGGAACTAGCAACAGAGAACTGCTAAGAAACGTGACAAGTAAGGTGGAGAAAAGCTGGGAGAGTATAGATGGTGGGAAGTAGGAGAAAGAAATGACAATGTGGGGCTGGAGCTATAGTACAGTGAGTAGGGCGTTGCCTTTCATATGGCTGACATGGGTTTGATCCCCTGCATCCTATATGGTCCCTAGAGCACTGCCAGGAGTAATTCCCGAGTGCACAACCAAAACAGCACACACACAAAAAAATAATAATAAAAGAAAGAAAGGACCAACTGTAAAAGACTGCAGATTGACTCTAATATCAGGGTTAATCTCCAGAGTGCTACTTGCACCTGTGAAATAGTTTTCACTTCATGACTCAAGCCAACTCTCTACAATCACAAGGTGATTTTTCCTTCCTTCCTTCCTTCCTTCCTTCCTTCCTTCCTTCCTTCCTTCCTTCCTTTCTTTCTTTTTTCTTTCTTTCTTATCTATTTATTTAGCCATTGATTAGGCCGATTGAACTGGGGATGAACTCCACCTTCCTTTTTTTCCTTTTTTATAAATTTATTTATTGAATCACCGTGAGAGCAGTTATAAAGCTTTCGGGTTTAAGTCTCAGTCATACAATGAAACACCCGTACCTTCACCAGTGCCCATTCTCCACCCCCAACAACCCCAGTATACTCCCGTCCCACACCCTCCCCCTACCTGTGGGGCAGATGATTTCCACATTACTCACTCTCTACTTTGATTACATTCAATATTTTGACACCAGACCCACCATTATTATTTGGGATTTTGCCCCAACACTTAGATCTGCCGAAAAGGCAACAATAGACAATTTGCTTTCTATTGTTGGTTATGAATAGCATATGATGTCATGCGGCTGCAGTAGTGGCTGCAAGATTTTGGAATTCCAGAATTTTAACAATTAAATCTGAAGGGATTTCTGCCAAAACCTGCTGGGTTCCGAGATTTGTTCCTGAATCTCTTGGATCATAGCTGTTAAGCAGCTTGATCAGGAGCCAGAGAGGCTGTTTGTGGGTGGCAACTCGGGATCTCCTTGGGGTGGGGAGGAAAGGGCTGGCTCCACCCCCATCCTGTGAGGTCCTGCATGTCTCATCACTGTGGGCCCAATCCCTACTGTCCAAAGGCCTCTGGAGGATGGTGGCCACCGAGCCACCAAGAAGGAACAGGTGGAGGGACAGCACTCTTTTCCCCCTTGGGGTGGCCGGATGCCGGTAACCTACTGCAGGGACCAGACTCATTGATGCATTTCTGCCAAAAGCCACTTGGTTCCGAGATTTTTTTTTTAATGTAGGAATATTGCTATTTATTTAGCCATTGGTTAGACTGATTGAATTGGGCATGAATTCCACCTTACTTCCCCCCCCCCTTTTTTACAATTTTATTTATTGAATTACCGTGAGAGCTCCAACCCCATCCAGTGAGGACCTGCATGTCTCGTCACTGTGGGCCCAATCCTGACTGTCCAATGGCCTCTGGAGGATGGCGGCCACTGAGCCGCCAAGGGGAGCAGGTGGAGGGACAGCACCCTTTACCCCCTGGGGTGGCCTGGTGACAATAACCTACTGTGGGGTCCGGATGCATTTCTGCCAAAAACCACTGGGTACCGAAATTTGTCTCTTGAGTCTCTGGGATCATGGCCATTAAGCAGCTTGATCAGGAGCCAGAGAGGCTGTTTGTGGGTGGCAACTTGGGGTCTCATTGGGGTGGGAAGAAAAGGGCCGGCTCCATCCCCATCCCGTGAGGCCCCAAGTGTCTTGTCACTGAGGGTCCAAACCTGACTGTCCAATGGCCTCTGGAGGTTGGCAACCACTGAGCTGCCAGGGGGAACAGGCCAAGGCACGAAACCTATTCCCACCTGGAGTGGCTCGGCACCAGTAACCTACTGCAGGGACCAGACGCATTTCTGCCAAAAGCCACTGGATTCCAAGATTTGTTCCTGAGTCTCTTGTTAAGCAGCTTGATCAAGATTCAGAGAGGCTGTTCGTGAGCTGCAACTCGGGATCTCCTTGGGGCAGGGAGGAAAGGGCTGGCTCCGCTCCCATCCCATGATGCCCTGCGTGTCTCGTCACTGAGGGCCCAAACCTGACTGTCCAGTGGCTTGTGGAGGATGGCGGCCAACGAGCCGCCAAGAGGGAACAGGCAGAGGGACAGTACTCTTTACCCCCTGGGGTGGCCCGGTGATAGTAACCTACTGTGGGGTCTGGATGTATTTCTGCCAAAAGCCGCTGGGTGCCAAAATTTGTCTCTGAGTCTCTGGGATCATGACTGTTAAGCAGTCTGATCAGAAACCAGAGAGGCCTTGCCTCCAATGATATAGTTGAGCCGGAGGTGGTTTGTGGATGTCTCTCCCATATACCTAACTTTTGGTCATTTACTTTCTTGGTAAACTTTGCCCCAAGTTTTTGGGGTCTGGCCAAAGACACAGCAGCAATTTTGGGGCATCGGGAAGTCTGTAGGTACCATCAGGCTGCTGATGCACTTGCCTCACAGATACAGATTGACCTGCTGGCAGCACCATACTCCTACCAAGATTTGTTTCTGAGTCTCTTGGGTCATGGCCATTAAGCAGCTTGATCAGGAGCCAGAGAGGCTGTTAGTGGGTGGTGACTCAGGGTCTTGTTGGGGTGGGGAGGAAAGGGCTGGCTCCACCCCCATTCTGTGAGGCCCTGCGTGTCTTGTCACTGCAAGCCCAAACATGACCATCTAGTGGCCTCTGGAAGATGGTGGCCACTGAGCCGTCAAGGGGGAGCAGGCACAGGGACATCACCCTTTCCTCTTGGGGTAGCCCAGCTTTGGTAACCCATTGTGGGGATTGGACACATCTCTGCCAAAAGCTGCTGAGATTTGTCTCTGAGTCTCTGGGATCATAACTGTTAAGCAGTTCAATCAGGAACCAGAGAGGCCTTGCATCCAATTATATAGCTGAGCCAGAGGTGGTTTGTGGGTATGTCTCCCACATACCTAATTTTTGGCCATTTACTTTCTTGGTAAACTTTGACCCACGTTCTTGGGGTCTGGCTAAAGGCACAGCAGCAGCTTTGGGGTATCTGGAAGTCTGAAGGTGCCATCAGGCTGCTGATACACTCTCCTCACAAGGTGATTTTACTTGGGTCGTCCACATAACAAGAAGACATGCATACAGTCCAGTAACAATAGAGTAGAGGGAGAAGTATGAACCACTTCAAGATGGAAGATCCAGAGACAGATAAGCTAACCAACAGCAGGTTTGGGGGAACTTAGTTTTCCTTCACAGCTGTCTACGGAAGGAAGTGCCTCTTTCCTGAGGGGTTGGAACCCAGCAGGCCTCATGGAGAAGTCTTTAGGCTACCTGTGGGGTATAGAAAACCCCTCATCTGATCCAATTCAATTATATCATATTTTAGAAGTGTGATATCAGGATGATTAATTTTAATTTAGGTCAGGCCTCTCTGAATGTGTTTATTTGCTCCTGCCTTTCACATATCTACTTCTCTTGATTGGAAACCTATTGGCATCAGTGGGATGCTGCTCTCTCTGTGATCCTTCACTTTTAATTAGTTAGGAACATTTCAGTGTCAATTCCCATCATATGAGGGTTGGATAGGGTCATTACAATTGTAGTGCATGTAATTTGGACTGGTGAAGACTCTCCACTGACCCTTTGATTAACAGTACAGAAATTATGGAGTGTTTTGTGACCCAGACAAGAGCTAATTCATGGAGGAGGGAGGTGAGAGGGGTGGGTTAAATAAGCGAATGAGAAGAAGGGAGTTGGACATTATGACTATTTGTTCTTTTCAGGAGTTTTACTACCAAGGAAAGAGAAAGAATTGGAGCTGAAAGGTGGAATAGGTCAGGAGGTTTTATGGAAGCGTTAGGGAAATGGAGTTTATTTAGAACTAATGCTTAATATGTGACTTCTATATAATCAGGTATCTTTTTCAGTTAATTTATTCAGTAAAACAATTTTCTTCTATCACTTCTTTCCTTCAGGCTCTTTGAAACTTTCCCTAAATATTAATTAACTGAGACGAGTGTACAGACCACTCATTTTTTTTGCAGGGCTGAGGGTTCTTCCAAGCTTTGCTCAGGAGGCCTGAGGGTCTGTCCTGACAATTCTGAGTCAGGTGCAAGGGCCAGAGGATGTGGAATTAGCTAGGCCATCCATCCAGAACTCCGGTGCCTCACACTGTGTTTCTGGAGGTGGGAGGAATATAGCTGCATTCAGAGATGCTCAGTGGACTATGTAATCTGGGATCAAACTGTGGTCAGCCACATGCAAAGCATATACTTTAACCTCTGTGCTATCTCTCTAGCCCTGAAGATAACTCATCCCATATATAATTTTTAATTTGGGAACCATACTTGAGGGTGCTTATTACTTCTGGTTCTGTGCTCAAAGATCATTCTGGAAAGTGCTTGGATATCACATGTGGTTCCAAGAATTGGACTGGAATTCGTCATGTGCAAGGCAAATGTCTAAAGTATTATTTCTTTGACCCATATGACTAAAGTTATCTTACTTTATTTTATTTATTTTTAAATTTTCTTTTATTAGGTAGTTCACAATATTTGATTACATTTAATATTCAAATGCCAATCCCACCGCCATTACACCTTCCCACCGCCATATTTGGGATGTTTCCATCCCAAGCCTCAATCCCTGTTCCAAAGCACAACTTAAATAATATATTTTGTGTTGTCTGTTATGAAAAAACACCCTGAAAATGCTACAAAAAAGAATCCATAGAGGAAACAGTGTGAAGATTGTTCTATTTTGGCAGGGACCATTAGACTAAAGTTATTTTAAAGTAGATTTCATCTATGAACATTTCACCTGCATGCCACATTTATAATGATACTGTGTATCACATAGTGCTATCATTACATCTACCAAAATTGACAGTTATTTCTTAAGATACTGTAGTACTCAATCTGTAGTCAGATTTCTCCATTTGCCCAAACGGTGTTTTATTCAATTCAAGACTCAAGTAAGGTCTGTGTAGTGTAGTAGAAAGCTCTGAGGGAGGGGACCCAGTGATACTTAGCCCTTTGATCCAGGCTTAATGGTCCAGTGCTTGTATGTGGCTGGGTGTTGCTTGGAGGGGCTACTAGGTCTACTAGCATCACTGCCAGGGATCACGCTCAGGGTCTTGCGTATGTTAGACTTGTGCTAAACCACTTGAGCTGTCTCCCTGGCCTTGGGCATAAATTTTTAATATTTTGAATCATTTATTTTTCATGCCTTTTGGTTGATGAAGCTAGTTCATTTACCCTATAGCATATTCTGTTTCCTAGATTTGTCTTACAAATTATCTCTGGTGCCATTTAACTTGTTCTTCTTTCTCTTCTATTTCTTTTTTAAAAAAGTGTGTGTGTGTGTGTGTGTGTGTGTGTGTGTGTGTGTGCGTGTGCACACGCGTGTGTGTGTTTATTTTGGGGGCTACACCTAGCAGTGTTCAAGGGCTATTCCTGGCTCTGTGCTCAGGGGATTGAACCTGAGTCAGGGTTGTCACAGCTACATGCAAGGCAAGTACTTTACTTCCTGGACTATCTCTCTGGCCCCTTTCTTTGTTTTTGAAAGCTGGAATTGCCTGCAGGATTTGAATCACATACAGATTGCACATTTTGGACAAGAATTTTTCACAGGTGGTGCTTTGTGCTTCACATTGGCTCATGTCAGAAAGCATTATTGTTTAGCTGTCCTAATACTAGTGATGTTAAGCCTAATCAGGTACCTTGAAAGAAAACCTAATGAGTTTTCTTTCAAGTTATTCAAAATATATGCTGTTGGCAAAGATCTTTGAGAGGGAAACCTAATCATGCAGAAGAAGGAAGGTTTTCCGGAAGAATATTCTAACTATGTTAGGTAATTCCTAAGATTATAATTTCAAGTTGATTAGAGGTTGTGGGATCTTGTGGACAAATTGTAATGTTGAATTCAGTCAATCAACAAAACAATCATGGGCATGAATTCAGGTAAATCAGATAACTGTGATATAAAGGCATGCACATAGAAGTTATATTTTGATAGCCTCCTTTTTTTTTCTCCATAAGCAAGTAGCAAGTTCATCAGGCAGTGGTGAAAATGAGGGAGGAAATTGAAATAGACCATAAGAAAGCGAAGAATAGTCACTTCCGATTGTAGTTTTCCTCATTTCTGCCCTTATACTTTCTAGGGCTTTATTGCCTATCTGTCTTGTTATTCCTTTGAGCTCACCAAACAGACTCCATATGGTCTCTCTACAGTCCCTATGTGAGAGATAGAGCTGATTGAGTCATCTGGGCTGTTATCTTCACACTGTAAACATGACGAGATTCTATTGTGTCTTCTGCAGCCTTATGGTGAGTCTAATGCACTGCTGATGCTCTCAACCCTCGCCAAGGGGCTCTCTGGGTGAACCAGCAGGCTGTTGCTCTCTTCCTTCTCTGCCGAAGCTATCCCAATCAGATTTGTTGTTTCTAACTAGTTGTTTAGAATTTCATCTGTGGATTCCAGGAGGGCTTTCAGTGTCATGGATTCTGCCACTACTCCTCTGTAATTTGATTAATTACTACCACTGTCACCTGGGTGCACTTTTTTTTTGTGTGGAGTTAGGATGGCAAGGTGTTGTTGGGACAGCTAAGGTACTCCAGAGGGTGTTCAATGCAGGATTCCAGTCCATGCTACTCATGGATAGGAAGAAGTGAAAACCTGGTAAAACCATTGGAAAACATGGTGGGGCGAGATGGTGGCTCTTGATGGCAGGACCCTGAGCTCAGTCTGATGGGCAATGGGCAGACCAGCTGAGCACCCAGCTGTGTAGGAAAGGGAGAAACAATGAGATGATGTTGTAGTTGGGGTACTATGTGTATGATCAGGCAAATGATCTTTTAGAAGCGCAGCACTGTTGAGGGGAAAGTCAATCACTGAAGCGGGCTAGATGGCCAACTCCAGCAACTTAGGGTCATGGGGTGTTGGGAGGGCTGGTGTTGGATCCAACTTCATTCTCTCTTTGGACATGACTGAGAACCTCCTAATTATGGCCCAGTGGCTTATCTAGATGCAGAGACCAGAGAGAAATCATAGAGAAACTTTCTGTCAGGTTGGGACAGACCTGCAAGTAGATAAATTGTTAGAAGAAAGCCCCAACAGGCACAGAGGAGTTGTTTTGATCTCTGTGAGGTCAAGAAAGGCTTCAAAGCACAGGGCACCACTTGAGCTGGTGTGGGGGGGATAGCCCCCTGTGACAGGATAGAAAAGACAGTTTATATAGATGAGTTTTGATGTGCAGAGACTTGAAGGCACAGAAGAGCTTGGGGCACTGGAGAACTACAACTGAACCAATCTGGACAAATTATTCATCTTCCCTCTCTGATTTCCTTTATTTGTAAAATGGGGAGGCTAGTGGTATCCACAGAGGAGAGATGGTGAGAGGGAAACAAAAATGATGTGTATGGTGTTCATCTTAGGCACTATTCCATCCTTTTGACTCTATTCTCTTACCTGGTTATTTAAATATCATTCCTAAGAGATAGGCTCTGTTAGTTTTACCACCATTTTAGGAAGATGCTGAATCTTAGGAGGTTGAATGAATGGTAATGTAGTTGAAATTCAAGGTGATGGAGTTGAAGTTTAAGATGCTGTAACTGGTGGGAAGTAGTTTGTACTTTTGCTTAAGTCTTTCTAATTCCAAAGCTCTGACCCCTTATGGTGCTGTCAGTGCTGTTGTCATCTGGTTGTTAAGGTTTCTCACCAGAGTGGAGGATTTTGTTACTGCTTCTGTTTGAAGATTGCCTCCTTTGATAACCCAGTCTCAGTAGTGATATTTTTGGAAAGACCTTATCACATATACCTAGATCAGCAGGTGTACCACTTTTGTTTCGATTCGTTGAGTTTTTGGAAATCCAGATTGGGGAGTGATTTTTATCTCATTGTGCAAATTATTTTAAGCAGAAGCATTTCCTGTGAGGAAGAGCTGTGTGTGGGTTCCTTTCCTCTGATTTTTGGGATGAACCCAAGTTAAAGTTTCATGTTTCAGCAGCATACATGTTGACCGGGGTGGGTGAGTGGGAGTAGCCAGGCTTCAAAGGCCAAAATCCAGAGGTCAGTGACCGCCATCATGTTCCCTGTGAGGTTGCCGAGAAAGAATTTCCCATCACTCATCCATAGACTCTTTGAGAATAAGCAGACCTCTCATTCATTTAACATATGTCAACCAACTTGCTCCTATGTGCCGGAAGTTTATCTAGAGAAAGATTCCTACTTACAAAATTTATGTTTTTCAATCCGAGACATTACTATAATCAAATAATAAGGTTTGACTGCACAACTAATTGCAAAACACTCATGCTGTGAACAAAACTTAAATGACGTGACTTTTCATAAGATGGGTAGCTATTAGAAACATTTTTCTGATTCTGCCAGGCAACCATTTCTTCAGTGAAGGAGAGCTTTGGACTTTTTGACAAGGAATGGAATGTCCCCTCTCACATTTGCCCTGTCAGTGAGCCCAGGGCCTACTACCTACTACTAGCGTCAGTTCCCTAAGCCAAATTCAGGTCTCAAAAAGAAAATTCCCTTCTTTATTCACGACCTGAAACCATGATGCCTTCCTCTTCATTTTGTTAATTTTTATCTGATAGGGCAGGCTTGTGGACCAATCCAAAATTCTATATGAAGGTTGAGGAATATTGACGCCAATAATTGAGTAAGTTTTGCCGTATTCAACTAACGTAAGGAGAATGACAGTAAGATGATCCTAAAGATGTGAATTAGTTTCTTGTTCTGTTAGTTTGTTCATCAGATATTTTGAGATGTACTGTGGGCCCGCTTGAGCAAATAAATGAACAACAGGAGGACCGTGACCAACAATGTACATTTTTTCTAGGTATTTGAACATGCAGACCTTTTAGCCCCACAATGACATGTTCTGTTTCATGTTTTGTTATTGTTGTTGTTTTAATTCGTTTAGGGCAGAGGTGTTTGGGATCAAACCCAAGTTCTCTTACATCTCTTACATGTAGTCACTAGTGAGTTACATCTACAGTCCTATATTTTAAACACTTTCTTTCCTATTGCTGAAAAATTCTTACACAATTACAATATATATGAGGTGGTGTATATATATGTGCGTGTGTGTACGTATATGACTATATACATATATATCATGTGGATATAGTTGAGCTATATCCACATGATAAGATATAGTCCTATTGTAGTTGGACTATTTCCCATGGAAAGCTTAGTTGTAACCTTATGTTTTTGAAAATGATAAAATTGCATATTGTTTTATAAAGTTTTATAACTTTTCCCCACAAATTTATAAAATATGGAGTTTTTGCATCTGAAAAATATATGTAATATTTTCCCTTTGGATTATTTCTTCAGTCTTATTTTCTGACAGTAAACTTATTTAATAAGTAATGAGCTTTTAAATCTATGACCTGATTTCTTTATCAAAAGGTTAAATTAATTATTGCTGCTCCCTTTAAATATGCCAATGTAATATATTTATAGTTTCTTTAGGACTTACTAATTATGAAAACACTGGCTAATGTAAATGCTGAAAGCTAATATTTTAATATTTCTTTTGTTTTTTTTTCCCCAAGATTACTTTCTTGTGCTTGTTAATTATATTTTTCATTTAGTAATTTGTTTGTATAGACTGTCTATTTTGGGAGACTTTAACTATATTTGCAGGTTGTATACCTTGTTCTATTATAGTATTTTTCTTTTTCATTTTTGCTTTTGCTTTTGGTGACACCCAGTGGTGCCCAGGGGCAGTCCTGGCATGGTGCTCAGAGGTGGCTTCTGGTGGTTCTGGCGGACCATGTGGCGCCAGGGTTTGCACCCACAGCTCCTGCATGCAAAGCCTGTGTATCAGCCTTTGGCCCAACTCCTTGGCTTAATATCTCTCCAAATACCGAATTTGGAATTTTCACATAACTGACTTCATTAAACTTTTCCTTTGCTATGTTTCCTGTATCACGTTAGAAAATAGAGCTGATAGTGAATTCTATTTTTAGGGCCTTAAAATGATATTTTTATACTATTTTTCCAGCACTGTGTAATCTGTGTATATTTTAGAAATTTTGGAATTTACAAAATTTTTCAAAAATGGACACATTAATTTTTTTTATCATCCAGGGCATACGAGTATGTCTGGGAGTTGAATTTTCCCAACCACATGCAAAGCAAGTACTTTAGTCCTGTGCTATTTCTCTAGCCCAATAAAAAATTATTTTTAAAAAACTCTTTCTAGAGTTTATTTGGGGAGCCACCTCATTTTGTTCCAAAGTGCTTATTTATGTAAGTCAATTCAGTGACTAGACAATCCTTTCCCCCTAGATTGATCTGGGTTGCTTATTTATCTGGTGACACCCAGCATATATTCCCGTTCAATTTTTATCTCCTATAAATCATTTCTGGGCTCCTGTGCTATTCATGAACCGAGGACACTGCATCTATACTATGCCTTTGCCTCCCTTTTCTTACGTAGGCTTTCTGGTGTTTCTCTGTCTAGCCATAACCTAGACTGGGGCTAGGCTGACCATGAGCAAAAGTGACTGTTTGTTAATAGTTAACTCTGCCTCTCCTGTGAAGTAAGCAGAGCTTGCATCCTCCCCCTCTCTCACACACACTTTTTTAAAAATTGCCTCTGCAGATGGTGTTTAATCATCCGCAGACAAATGAGCCTTGGCCTCCAGACCCAATAAAGCCAACATCCTTTCTCCTGGAGAACAGAGCCACTTCCTGAAGTCCTGGAGGACCAGCAGCCAGAAGCAGGTAAGAAGCCTGGGGGCATGTGCTAGGGAGCATCGAGCGAGGGGACACATTTCTGCAGAAAATGCAGAGAGCTGCTATTTTCGGAGAGTCACATGAGCTCATGGTCTGGTTATACTATTTTCTTCATGTTTTGTTTCATTTGTTTTGTCACTCATTTCGGTGGTGGGAGCTGTGGTGAATACGCCATTCATAAAAATAAACCATGAAAATGAGATTTGAAAGTATTTGATAACTCAGTTCACCTTTTACTGAGCACCTACTCTGTGCCCAGGGGTGCATTTTGTACTGAGCATATGGTGAGAAGCAGAAAGTCAGTGGCAGAAGCCTGAGTTTCAACAGGACTTTCTTTCTCTTGGTTCTGTATGAACTTAGTCTGTGTAGGTGTAATGGAAATTGTTACCATATTTTCTAGAAGCATCTTGGCATTTTAAGTAGCCCTAGATGCATCATTCGAAACCGATCACTGAGAATTTACTGTATTTGGTTTCTGAAGTGAGGCCAGGCACACTTGACTTGTGGTAGGTGTTCGTAGAAAAAGCATAACCACATACAGGGACCAGAACAGCGCTACTGGGGAAGAGAGCACCTCAAGTAAGACTGTCCTGACTGCAGCAGACGAGAGGGCAGTGGAGTGGAGGGCTGGAGGTTAAGGAGGTCAGTTTCTGGTGTGACTGGAAAATTCAATGCTTGGTATATTTTCCCAAAGATCTTGTTGAAGACTATGTTCTTCTTTTGGCCAGTGAGACTGCTTGCATGCAGTTTCTTCAATTTCCGGTTCATTAGAGAAATTTAAGATGAGCATGTCTTCAAGCACTTTAAGTGCTTATGACCAACAGCTCCAGCCAACTAGAGATTGGGAGATTGGGAGCTTACTTATGTGGTGTTAGGAGACTCAGGAATCAACGTGTCAGAATTAGCTCTGAGGCCATGAAGGAGGAGGCTGGACTCTCATTGTGTCTGAAGGTTTGGGGAAACTCTCTTCTTTTTTTTTTATTAACCCAAATCCCTTTCTCTCTTTTTCCTTTCACATTTTATTTTAGGCACTTTAATTTACAGTATTGATACTGGCAGAATTTTATGCAGAAAGCTTTCCAGCACCACACCCTCCACCTTCTTTCTTAGGAAACTCAAGCTTGGAGAGTTGGTGCTGGCAGAAAACTGAGCACTAGCTACTGGGACAGTCAGTGTGGATCCCTCCTGCCCACTGCCCCCACCAACATTTCCATTTTACTCTTTCTCACGAAACTTAAGTGCCAAGGTCCTCATTTCCAAATTACTAATGCACTTACAGTTGATGTATCTAGTATCTCAGTTCCTTCTTCTATAGATAGAGCCATTCAGATTTAGTCTACGTTTGACAGGATTATTACTAGGTCCTCAATATAATTTCTGTGGAAAGAGCCTCTGAGAGGTAAATCAGTGAGCCAGGAAATGAGTGTATCTGTAGGTGATGGTGAGGGTAGTTTTCTGGGTTGTCAGGGTATGAAGTCATTGCTATAGGGACTCTGATCCCTGAGTCCTGTTGGGTCAACACTGACTTCTCACTGGCCTTCATCTGTCCTTGAGTCCAAAAACCATGGACTGTTTTTAGAGTCAGACAGAACTGAACTGGAAGCCTGGTGGTTTTCACATGGATAAGCCTGATTTTATTCATTATCTCTTCTCATTTCTTGCATTGTGATAAAGATTAAGTGAGGTCTTGCGGGTGCCTGCCATTTTGAAGGGAGAGGGAGCTGTTACTTTATTATCTAGCTCTTTTTCTTTTGCTGTCTTGTGATTAGTTGTATTTGGGGTCTGAGGGAACCAAGTTGCTTAGTTTTCTGACTTGAGGCCACCAACCCCCTCCCCCATTTCCCTGACCTCATGACTGAAGATTCCTCATTGTGTGTATATCACATCACTTCCCAAACATCATAGGTCCTGGAAAGAAATCCATTTTCCCCAGGGTCACTGGTTCTCAGGGCTGGACGGAGTGGGGGGCGGGAGGGGGGGCGGTGAGAAGAGCTGCTTGGGTTCTGCCAATGGACTCTAAGAATATTTTGGATGTTGCTTATACTCAAGAGTCTCAGATAAAGGGCCTGCAACTTGGGTTTCCACTTAGTCCAGCACTCACTCTGGCATTGTTCGCTAGCCCATGTCACCATCACATGGCCCTTGGGCTGAGGAGTTGCTCTCTGTTTTCTCTTCAGAACACCTCTGTGCCTTAATATTCACGAAATATCACAGTCCCCCTCCCACCATCTTTGTTGGGCCCCTACAGCACTCTGTGGATGAGATAGGGCGTGCAATCTTGATTGGTAAGACATAAATATTTGGTTATTTAATTGACTAAAATGTATTTCTCATTTATCTTGCCTTCAACCAAATTCTTGGCTCATAGTTCCCCAAAATTATGGGACTTCCTAAATGTCAAGAGTAATAAATATGTCTTTTGTTATGAAAACAGAGGTGATTTCTGGAAGAATCTAAAGATGGTCCAGAGCAGTGTTTGTGACCTTTTTTTCAACTGTGGCTTCCTTCCTGTTTAACAACCCCGGCTCCCTTGTTTTCTTCCTGTGGGCCCTCAGCCTTATTAGTTGGCTCCCTGTTCTTATGCCATAGCCTCCCTATTTACATAATTTTCAGCTGGATCCCTTGGAAAATCTGGGGGTCTACAGGAGATCCATATAGTCCTGAAGAATCAGCCTTGTGATTAGAGGGATGGCATTTCCAGCCCTATCCCAAACCCCACTGCCTGGCCTATGGGAAGGGAAGAGATACTAAAGGCACTAAAGGTTTACTAAGTAAAGGCTAGTTAGTATTTAAGAAATATATTTTTTAATTGAACCACAGTGATACATACATTTACAAAGTTGCTCATGATTGGATTTTAGTAATCTAATGTTCCAACAACTGTCCTTTCACCAGTGTGATTTTCCCACTACCAATGGTCCCAGTTTCCATCCTTTCCTCCATCCCCTCCCCCCCAACTATGACAGGTCCACTCTCTCTCTCTCTCTCTCTCTCTCTCTCTCTCTCTCTCTCTCTCTTCTCTGCCTCTCTCCCCTTTTGGGAAGTAATTATCATTAAATTAGCCTTGCTCATGTAATAGTCTCCATTACTAAGCAAAACAAACCTAGAGAGGAGTTTGGAGAGTTTCTGGGTTGTTGGATACGTAGAGGGCTAGAGAGGATGGCATATATACATGGAGAGGGTGTGGAAGCTTCAGCTTTTTCTTCTTACCTTACTCTCTGTACGTCTTCCATCTGAGGGGTATCAGTAGTCCATTTAGGCTCTCATGCTTACTCTATAAAAGTTATGTGCAGAGAGCTTAAGTGGCTTGCCCAAGGTCACCAATGGCAAGAATCCATGTGTTTTGAATATGTAACTACCTTATTCCTGATACTTTTAGAAATAAGTCCTTGGAAAGTTGTGTATTCACTGGGCAGCTAGGGGGAGAGCCCTGGTGGGAGCAAACAAGGGCCATGCTTGTTGGTTGGTTGATCAGTTGCCATTTATTCCATTCTCCCTACACGTCTGTTGCAGTCTTACTATCCTCCCCATTCTAGTCTCACACTGTCCCCCATTCCCATCTCCTCCTGTCTCTCCTGCTCATCTCTCCATGTTCCCTCTCGCAGCTGCATCTCTCGTCTCTCCACGGACCCGCTCCTGCATTCTTCCCCCACATTCTTCTCCCTTTATGCCCCTTGCTAGTCTCTCTGTGCTCCATCTTCCTGCCCTGACACACCCCCCCCCCCCCCTCTCCAACTCCCACTACACCCTGTCAGGCAGCCAAATCAACATAAGAAAGCCCTCCCTTTGCTCACCAGCAAAATACCACTTAAGGTGTTTTTCTCCTTTCCTTAGTCCAATAAATTAATTAACATCTTAATTCTACTTCTTAATATTTATTTTGTATGGACACAGTAAGAGATACATTGAGTTTATAGGGTGACTCCCTGGGGACATCTCGCCACAGATTCCAACTACAATGCTCAGGCCAGATTAATCTTTCCTAACCCTAACAGGGTCTGAATCTAGTTATTACTTTTTGGATCATGACAGAATTTGTCCAAGAACATGCTCTTAAGTTACAGTTAAGTTATTGTGGCACTTTGGCCAGGTCCATTTTGATGCCAGGGTAGCACATAGCTCACAGCTTACCCTGGGTCCATCTAATCCCTTGTCAGGACCCTGCTTTTTGGGTGCTAGAAAGTATGGGCAACTGAGGCTGAAGTTGAGAGAACAGATGTTCAGGAGGAAAATTTCATTCAGAGTCAATTAACTCCCAAGTTATAGAAGCATAGCAGTAACTCTCTTCTTGTGTCCATACAAAAAGGACATTGCTCTGAATTAATTATGCAAAGGACTTAAGGAGAAAAGAAAAACAATATTTACAAGTCAACGGAGCACAAAGAAAGAGGTTACAAGTAAACACAGAGGAATGGGAACACTGTGATGGGAGTAACTGAATAAACCTAAGCTCTCTGTGGCAAGGTAGAAAGGACAAACCAATGTTATTCTGCTAGATTCTTGGGAACCTACTAGTAGAAAACCCATGGGATTAACTGTTTGGAATTATTATGGTAAGTAAATAAGTTTAGTTGTTTAGAAATGAATCTAATGCTCTTCAAAAATATAAGATAATGAGTTCAAAGTACTCTTGTCTTCCTTTCAGTTGCACAATAAATTGTGGGTAAATGAAGTAGATCTTTACCCGGGTACATAAAGAACACTCTCAGGTGCTGTTTGCTTAGTAAAATCCATTTTCTAGAACTTTCAACAGGTTTCAGTATAATGTGGAGGAAAGAACACGCATCCTGGGATGCAGTTAACTCTGGTTGGAACCTCAGTTCTTCCATGTTCCTGGTTCTGCACCCCTGATCCTGGCCACTTTTGACCTTGCTGGTCCTCAGTTTGCCAGTCTATAAAAATGGATATTATGGCCTCTTCATCCCTGAAGATAGTCAGGGCCACTCCACAGCCCAGAAGAGGCCTTTAACATGTTGTCTGGAATTGGGTGGCCTCGTGATTCTAGCTCTGGTGAAATTTTGAAATGACATCTTGTATGCATCTTAGTTTTCAGTTCCTTATTTGGTATTTTGCCTGCTCTCTTACCATGCTTTTCTATACCACAACGTGAATCAACTCATTACCACTCTTGCAACGCACCTGATAAAACCAAATGTTATGTTGTGAAGAAACTACATGCTTCTTATCTTACAGGAGTCCAACATCCCAGTATCCCAAATCTTTGGCATTGTCTATGACAGAAAGTTTCTTGCTGGTTATTTTAAAAGGATGTTAGGCCCCTTAGTACTTTAGGGAGTTTGAGTTCCTGTTATGTAGACAGCAAACCTACTCTTCTTTTTATTTTACTTTTCAACCCTGCATGGCTTCACTTAATCAAGTTGCATGGGGGCTCTGGGAACCCAGTGAGGTATAGGATATGGTTCATGACCTCCAGACATTCAAACAATAATCAGGAAGCTGACAGAAGGCAACATGAATCAAAAACTCTGATTTTTCAAAGGAACAGTATAAGAATGTACAGTGTACTTGGCTCAGAGGGGGAAGGAAATGTCTGAAGCCCAAACTAAGGGTGAACATTTTTTGAGAATTGCAGAAGGTTGCAGACCTGGTTGGAGGTAGAAAGTGGTCTGAAGTTTAAGCCTCATCATTCAAAGTTCATTGTTCAGCCCACAGCCCATCTTTTGCCAACTACTAAGTTTCGATTCAAACAAGAAATAAACATTATTTCTTTGCTTTGTCTCACTTCTTTTAGGCTTGTTTTCCTGCTCAGAATAGTGTTTTTCTCGAACACATCCTTCATTATGATTCACACCAACGTGAAGAAAAAGTTCAGCTGCATTGTACTGGTCTGTCTCTTATTTGCGATTATCTGTGTGTGGAAGGAGAAGAAGAAAGGGGGTGACTATGAGTCCCTTCATTTGCCCTCCGAGGGACTCCAGATCTTGGGTAGTTTGCAGACGCTGACCATGGGGTCTCTTTCCCAATCTGCATCTTCAGACAGCATCCAGGACCCACTCAGGGGAAACCAAGACCTCAGCAGGCTCAGGGGTTCATCAACAGCCAAGGTACAGACCTCCCACCTGGTGTGGAACAAGGACAGTTCTTCCAGAAACCTTGTCCCTCGGCTGCAGAAGATCTGGAAGAATTACATGAAAATGAATAAGTACAAAGTGTCCTACAAGGGGCCCGGGCCGGGTGTCAAGTTCAGTGCAGAAGCCTTGAGCTGCCATCTTCGGAACCGAGTGAACGTATCCATGGTAGAATCCTCAGATTTTCCCTTCAACACCTCTGAATGGGAGGGCTACCTCCCCAAAGAGAACATTAAGACCAAGACTGGGCCATGGGGCCGGTGTGCTGTTGTCTCATCAGCTGGATCTCTGAAGTCCTCCCAACTGGGCCAAGAAATAGGTGGGTTCTGGGGCTTTAAGGTTAATATCTGAACAGTCAGTGCTCACTTGGAGTAGCTGGACATCTGGACAGGAATGGAGATGAGGAGACCAAGTCTGGCTCTGTAAACTCAAGGAGTAGGTCAGCCATTGAATTTCAAGGCACTTATGGTTTACTCCTGTGGGGACAGCTGAGAAGATGGAGGCCTAGGTTCTTAGAATCTTTATTGATTACATAGCTTTATTTATTTTTTAAATCTGTTTTAAGTGCTGATTTCTGCAGAAAATGTCAGTTGCCAAGAGTTTGGTTGTTACTGATAAGAAAAACAGTATTTTTGAAAGCATATAAAGGCACACACCTGGACGTTATCATCAGGTTCAGAAATTCTATAATTTTACTTATTGAGAACAATCTGTGTCTTTTTGTTTGGTTGTTTCTTAGGCCATACCCTACAGTGCTAAGCATTTACTCCTGGCTGTACATTCAGGGATCATTCTTGATGGTGCTCATGGGGACTATATGGGTTCTGGGGTCAGCTTCATGTAAGGCAAGCACCCCAACACCCCCATCCCCTGCTTTGTCTTTGAACCTCAACTACTCTCATGATCTTCAGCTTTTCTCTTTGAAAAGAATTAGTTTCAGCAGCAATTTCTGACCTTGGGAACTATGAACCAGTTTTCATAGGCTCATGAATCCTTAATTAAGATCATGTGCAAGAGCATCCTTAAATGTAGTGTGTCTGATATGTGTGCATGTGGTCTGTGCATTTCCCCAGCAGTGTCCAAAGCTTTCAGTTGCTTCTCAGAAGAGTATTTACCCACCCCCCACATCCCTGAAGGTTAAAAAAATCACTGGAACAAACATCCGTTATTTCCTTTCATTGAAATTCTTTTAACTTAAAAGATAGAAAACATAGGGGCCAGGTAGAGAACTCAAAGGGCTGGAGCACATGTTTTGCATGCAGGGGTCCTAGGTCTGATTCCTGCTACCCCATGGTCCTCAGAGTTGAGTGAATTCTGTTTCCCTCCCGCACCCCTCACCCCCACCCTGTAGAATGTGTGTCCATATTTGTAAATATGTGGACAGTACAGAGCTGTGGATTTGTGTAAGTCTTCTTAGGCCCTTATTTTGTGAGAGTGTGTTTTTTGCACGATCGTGAAATGAATCAGGCTAAAGGAAGCAAAGCACAGGAAGCCTTGCTCTGCTGTCGGGTTCTGGAAGGTGCCGGAGCAGGTGAGGTCATGTGTCTCGTTTTTTTATTTCTTTCCTCTGACTGCCAGGAAAAGTGGCCTGAAAGCCAGGCACAGGCTCTCAAAAGAAGAAAGGCACATCCAAGTTAGATTTTCTAGCGCAGAAAGAAGTGATGAGGTCACATTTTGTACTTTTTTTTAAGTAGGCACCCTTTCTATCAGGAGTTGCCAAGTGACTAACACCGCCCGGAGTTTTGCTTTGGCTTTGGGGGTTTCTTTTAGACTTTGTTTTCTAGAAACCAAATGCGGTTGGTTTTTGTTTGTCCATAATGAACCCCATTTCTTTCGTTTCCTCTTGTACTCTAAGTGTAGTGTTTCTTCTTGTCAAGCTATTGTCTACCTGTCTGGAATAGTGTTGCTCAAGGCAGAGTGTCTGATACTTTCTGGAACCACAATCTTCTTTTTTTTGCACTCCACTGAAGTATAGAGTGTTTTAAATAAGCATTAGTTAAAATAATCTTTTCCTAGCACTGACAGTTATAATTTCAAATATAGTTCTTTCCATGGAAGGCCTTTGATCTGAGAGGCAATTATATGTTAGACTTCAGTTGTTCTGCCTTTAATTAAAATCTTTTTGACTTTTTAATTTTTTTGGAATCACCTTGAATTATAGCCATATTTATGATTGAGTTTCAGGGGGACAGAGTTTCAACACCAATCCCTTCACCAGTGTCTACTACCCTCCATCAGTATTCTGTTTCCCTCCTGCCCCCGGCCTGTCTCTGTGGCTCCTGCCTTTGATTTTTTTATTGTCCTTTTTGCCAACGCTCCAGTACACCACACATTTATTATTTCTTTTCTGAGGTAAGAATATCTAGAAGGGGCTGGAGAGATAGCACAGCAGGTAGGGTGTTTGCCTTGCACATGGCCAACCCGGGTTTGATTCCCAGCATCCCATATGGTCCCCCAGCTCTGCCAGGAGTAATTCTTGAGTGCAGAGCCAGGAGTAACCTCTGTGCATTGCCAGGTGTGACCCCAAAAGCAAAAAAAAAAAGAATATCTAGGATATACTATACTCTTTTAGTAGCTTTCAAATGCACATTATCCCACTGACCAGGGATTTTCAGAATTAATATTTTGCCTTTTTAATTTTATTTTTGTTTTGGGTCACACCAGGCAGTATTCAGGTCCTCTGCTCAGGGATCATTCCTGGTATGCCAGAGATCAAACCCCGGCCGGCTGTGTGCAAGGCAAGCGCCCTACCTGCTGTATTGTCACTCTGTTCTGCCTATATAGAGTATTCCTTCTGGGTGTGTAACATAACAGATATCGTAAGTCATCCATTTATTTTGTCTTTTATTCATCCATGGATTCTTTATTTTTCTTTTTGGGTCACACCTGGCATTTTACAGGGATTATTCCCAGCACATGAACTCAGGAATTACTCCTGGTGGTGCTCGGGGGGATCATATGGGATGCTGGGAATGGAACCCAGGTTGGCTGTGTGCAAGGCAAACGCCCTACCTGCTGTGCTATCACTCCAGCCCCTCATCCATGGATTCTTAAAAAAATAAATAGGAACTTATACTATTTATTCTGTTATTAACTAAGACCCTTAAAGTAAGACCTCTGACTATCAGACAGCAGCCACTGTATATCTGAAATTGGTCCATCCTGTTACCAACTATTAAATTTTATCAGAGCATTTTGATTTTTTCCCTCTTATAGTACCATCAACAATTTTTTTTTTATATTTTGCAGAAAACCTGACTAGTGTTTTCCTCCAAATGGGCACTATACTCAGGAATGGGGTAGAAGACTGAAGTAGGATATGTTTGTTACATAATCTTTTTTTTTTTGGTCTATTGCAAAATTGTTAACCAAATAAATTGTAGCAATGTCCTGTCTCTCCATCAGCCCCACCAGCCAACTAGGGGTATGCTCAATTATTTTCAGTTATTTTTTAAAAAATTAAACATGTAAAGGGTCAGTACTGTTAGAAGTCTCATTTTATGTTATAAAATATTTTAAAAAACCTTTATGCCATTAGGAGTAAGCTTTCCTATGCACCTTCCATGTGCTAAAATGCCTGCAGTGATCCGGTCAGGTAGGTTCAATTATTGGTTCCATTTTACTTATGCGCGTAGTGTTGCAACCTGAGGGGTTACACAATGGGTCAATAGCAGACTGGGGGCAAAACTTGAGCAGACTGGGACTTGAAACTGGTTATTTGACTCCACAGTCCCCACACTTAAGCTCCTGTACTCTTAAACCTCTTAGTGATTATAGCTTTATGATAAAACTTAAATATAACGTATTCTTATCCTTTGTCAGGTGATGGAGTGATGATCTCACTCACTGTCGTATATAAAGAAGAAAAACAAGAGAATAGACAGTATTGATTTATGGCAAACCTTTGTCCTTTGATTACAGAACTGAGACTTCCGAGCAGGGGGTGGGGCAGGAGGGGAAGAGAGGACAGAGGGGGGAGGGGAATTAGAAGGGACATATAAACACTGGTGCATTTTGTTGGGCACTTTGGTAGTGATGAAAGTACAGTACCTTCAAAACCAGACAGATTTCCTCTTTTGTAACTAGATTACCTGACCTAAAATAAAAATATGCCCGGTGAAGCAAACAAATCGTTGGGCCAGGGATGTGAATCAAAGAGTTGACACACGTATCTTGCACGTTTGAGACACTGAGTTCAGGTCCCAGTAGCTCATGAATCTTCTGCTCTAGGCCACTCCCCAGGTGGCTCCATGGCCACCTTAGTTCCTACAACTCCAGGCCTCATCCCTGAATCTTCAGGCTGGGCAGTGTCAGATTGAGTATCACTAGGAATAACCCATGCCCCTCACTCACCTAGCACTGTTGGTGTGCCCTCTGGTTTTTTTATAGTCTTCTTAATGTTTTTTTTTTTTTTGCTTTTTGGGTCACACCCGGCGATGCTTAGGGGTTACTCCTGGCTCATGCACTCAGGAATTGCTCCTGGCGGTGCTCGGGGGACCATATGGAATGCTGGGAATCGAACCTGAGTCGGCCATGTTGGCTGCGTGCAAGGCAAACGCCCTACCCGCTGTGCTATTGCTCCAGCCCCTTAATGTATTTTTTTATTACTCATTATTACTCATTTTATACTGAATGACAAAGACAAAAGGCAGACCACATAGAAACACATGTAGAGTGCATTTGGTGATCACACATTATCCTGTGTATCTGGTTTTATAGACCCAGTATGACACATGACATAGCAGGCTAGGAATGAGACAAATGTTAGCCAGCGTAAGTTCTTAGAAGACAGGGATGGTCATATTAAGGTCTTTAGATTTTAGTCTAGAAGCCATGGGGAGTCCTAGAAGGCTTTTGAACAATGGGGACTGTGTATGTCTAATTTCTCTGCAAATCTCCTTCCAGAGGACTTGGCCAAGACCTTATCATCTATTATTAGAAAGTGTCTCTACCTTCAGGTAACAAGTTCCAGGTCGGAGCAGTATTTGTGGCAGAGGAGAGAAAGGTCTGATTTGAGTGGCATCCTGTAGTAGAGATAGGATGGAGTCTAACCAGAAACAGCCTAGAGTGAGAAGTAGGAATGAGCTTCTAAGCTCAGAAACAGTCTAGGCCATGTTATCAGGGGAGCATGATTCTGGTAAGGACAGGTTCCATTTTTAGGATGTGCTGAGTCTGAAGAGTTTTCAGATTTCTCTGCATTCAGCATTTGATTCTGGAGAAGGGACAGTGCAGAAGATCAGATTTATGACTCATTCTTGTGAGGCTGATAGTTGTAATCTAGTAAAGAGCCCAATGAGAAAACTCAGGAACAAATTTGTAGGATAAGGGAAAAAATAGGTCTAAGAGCTAGGGGTTTATTGTATGGTAGAAGTTAAGGATAGATTGGACTTGGAGAGTGGAGGCACAAATCCTTTGGCAGAGCAAGGACTGAACAGACAGCCTGGGATTGAGTTGCTCAGTGGTCAGGATTGTTTGCAACAAACATTTCCTGTAAAGTACTAGTTAAGAAATAGTTTGAGGTTCAAAGCCATAAAGTGTTTGTCCAATCATTCTCTGCTGTGATAATGCAAGAGCGATAGCAGACAGTAGTAAAAGGATTGGCCTGGTTAGTACCAGGGATAATTTATCTGAAAAAACAGAAAAGGGCAAGATATGGCTTGTTGGCCAGAGTGTAGTTCACCAATAATGTTGTATCTAGTTTCCATAACCAGAATCAGAATATAGTTTCCAAAAATGGTTCATAATTTATTAAGCTAATCAGAAATTTAAACAAATACTTGGCCCAGAGTGTGAGACAATTCTTTTCATCATAATTATAGGCTACTTAGACTCACTGGACCTGGAGGCAGTGGATTCTGATGCTGCTTGTGAATTTGCTAAGAAGCTATTTTGTAGAATTTTCTAAACATTGATTACATTTTTTGTGCATATAGGGATGCATTTATCTCTCTTTTCTCATTCGCACCTTTTCCTGTTTCTCTCACTTTAATTTTTATTAACGAGAAGATGCTACTTCCTCAAGCCTTCTCTCTAGCAAGTGTTGTTTGCTGGAATCCTCCTAGTAGCTGTGATTTGTTCTTTTCTAGAGGCCTATTTGATTTTGGAAACTTCTTTAGCATTTCAATAGCAAAGGTTAGTTTGACCACCAGCATAAATCCTTTTACTTTGCTTTATGAGCTCCACTTATGTTCCTGTCTTAGATATTTCTTTGATTTTTTTCTTTTAATAAAATGCATGAAAAATAGAAGTAATTTATAGGCAGGAAGTCGCACCCAACTTCCCTGACTTGTGTGTTGTTTCCTACCCCCTATTAGTTTTCTTTTCCTGATTTATTTGTCTCCAGTGTAGTCTGGACACTTTCTGTGTCCTGTGGAAGAAAAAAACTTGCCTGGGCCCTTCTCTTGTTCACCATCCACTGGGTCTTAGTTTAGAGGTATTCTCTGAATTATCATTTGATCTGTAGAAAATATTCTCAGGGTTCCCGTTAGCTGAGTTTATTTGTGTTAGTATCAACCACAGTCTGTAATTATCACCAGTGTAAGTACCTCCTCAGTTCTCCCCTAGTAAAGACCTTCACTATATTGCAGCCATTGTCTTCACCATATGGAACTGTGCTTGGCAGACCATTGCACGCGCGCGCGGGGGTGTGTGTGTGTATTTGTGTGTGTGTGTGTGTGTGTGTGTGTGTGTGTGTGTGTGTGTGTGTGTGAGAGAGAGAGAGAGGGAGAGAGAGAGAGAGAGAGAGAGAGAGAGATACCTAGTTGTGCTCAGGGGCTAATCCTAGCATGGTATGCAGAAATTGTCCCCAGAGGGCTCACGTACGACAATAGTGCCAGAGATCCAATCCAGGCCTTCTGCATTCATAAGTATTCATACTAACCTTTTGAACCCTCTCTCTGACTCTGAATTCTCCTTTCATTGGCACCAAAAACCTATCCTAGTCTTTTTATGCTTGGCATTTTCCATTAGTCCTTCCAAATCTAATGTCTACCCTGACTGATAAGATGTATGGGAAAATAGATCTGGGACTGAACAAAAGACATGCTAGTATGAAAATAAGAGTGAGGGCAGGTCCTTTCCTTGAAGAGGAACCAAGCTTTTTCTTGATAAAAATTCTCAGCCACTTACAAGCAGTCTTTTGGCTTTAGAACTAGAAGTTAGGTGGAAGAAGAAAAGTATCTGGGGTATTGGTTCTCATTTGCCAACTGAGTTTCCAACAAGGACCTTTATCAAGTCAGGATCTCTGTTCTTGCCACATTTAATGTGCAGCTAAGTGATGTCCCCATGCCATAGTCAGCCTTATGATACTACACTTTGGTTTCCATAAAATTTATCCATGACTATGACTAAGCATTCTTTTTATTCAACTCAATTCTTCTGGGGTCCTAAAATTAATGATTTTATTGATCTGTAAATTGGGAGAGTTGAAGGTTTGAGACTTTCAAGTCTCAGGTTTCTGATGAGTTGTCATTTTTGTTACCAGTGAACTAGTCACATTGGAAACCAGTGACTGATTCTGATGAAACTTCTGGCCAGAGTTGTGTAAGGATATACCTTTGCTCTATTTGAAGATCACTGTGTTTGTCCCACACACTGATAATGTTTGAACTATGCCTGTCATGTAACTTTTAATTCGTTTTCATAAAATTTTGTCCTAAGAATCTTAGACATCTAGACACACAGTTTTTGTGAATGGAGTGCTAGACTTCTGAGTTGTAGTAGATATCTCACAACTGAAGTAAAGCTGTTGGCTTTCATTTTTTAATTCCATGGCTATACTTCTTTTAGATCATCTTGTATAGAGCCAAATTCTCTTGATTTATTTCTAGTATCAGATATGTAAATGAATGATCATCTCAAATAAACCCATAGGGAGGGAAATAGAACAATGGAAAATTGCCTCATTTTCAAAGCATGTGTAGATTTTTGTGGTGAAACCCTAAACTTGATTGATTGAAGTAAGGTTGAAGTAAGCTCACATAGGATCCTAAAGGCTCAGGATTGTGTCAGATCTTAAGTCATTAGTGTACTCTTCCATCAGATTGGTCAGTGCTGGGTAGAGCATCTTCTCACTTAACCAAACTGCTTAAAGATTATCCTCAAATAGCACAGCGGGTAGGGCATTTGCCTTGCACGCAGCCAACATGGCCGACCTGAGTTTGATTCCTCTGCCCCTCTCAGAGAGCCCTGCAAGCTACCGAGAGTATCTCGCCCGCGCGGCAGAGCCTGGCAAGCTACCTGTAACATATTCAATATGCCAAAAACAGTAACAACAAGTCTCACAAAGGAGACGTTACTGGGCCTGCTCGAGCAAATCGATGAACAACGGGAGGACAGTGACTGAGCCCAAGGATAGGGGAGTAGAGCCAGTAGTGAGCAGATTTTAAAGATGATCTGATCTTAGCTGTATTAGCTTCCTTTTCTCTTTTTTAATAGAAGACAATGGGGTTTATTTTCACCTTAAGATCTCCCGTGTGATCCCTGTTACTACTCGGGTGTGAGATCCTTCCTGGACCTCAGAGTCCTATAGGGAATGCTTAGGAAATAGGCTTGATGTCACGAGAAATGTGTCCTATTGGCTGAGCATGACAAAGTTTTGGGGATACTCTGGGACACATTGTCCTTAGATATAGACTGAGTTTATAGTAATACCTTCTTAGATCAGGGGCACACCTGGAAGTTCTTCAGGCTTGCTCCTGGATCTGTGTTCAGAGATCACTTCTGGAATGGATGGGTGGACCATCTGGAATGCTGGCAATCAGCCACTGTTCTGTCTCTCCAGCCCTCTGTGCCCTCATTTCTTGGACAGAGAGGAGTATGGCCTTGCTGATAACACCAAAATTTGGCTTTAATCCTTTGGTCCCCAGAGTAGTGATTCCACTCAAAGGGGTGTACTGGCCCTGATCCCTTTGCTGTTGTGCTTGATTTTATCAAATTGATTTTGAGAACGCCTCGGTTCTCTTTAACCCTTGGGTGACTGTGCAGAAAGGTGGCCTCTCTCAGTGATTATGATTTTCACAAATAATATAGGATCATTTCCCTCTGAGAACCCTGGTGAGATGAAGATTGGTAAATATTATTCTTTGCTCCTCCCCTTCCTCAATCCCTTTATCCCTGTGGACCTTTTGTTTTTCTTCATTCAGTGATGCTCATCATCTCCTTGTAAAAAAATTTTGTTCCCTTCTGATTTGTAGACGATCATGATGCTGTCCTGAGGTTTAATGCAGCACCCACGGCCAACTTCCAGCGCGATGTGGGATCGAAAACCACCATTCGCCTGATGAATTCTCAGGTAACATTCCTCCTGTGCAGATTTGGAGGGAGAGAGGCTTTTTGTCAAAGGTATCTCTGAGCAATACATCAGTGGTGCCAGCTTAATTCGAGGGTGTCCTTCCTGAGTACCAAATTCTTCCATCATTCAAAAAGGAGAGTCATAGATTCCATAATCGACTTGGTGAAGTGGATAGGAAAAAGTCCCTTTAATAGTAGACTGCACTAGTGAGGTGCCCAGAAAAAGCAGAGTTCTATGGTCCTGCAGCTGCCATGTTTTGTATGACCAGTGGTGTATGAGGGCCAACAGAGCAGAGACTGTCCAGGGTCTATGAGGAGTGTTAGAAAAATTACATGAAGGAAGACACGTGGGAGCACCTTAGTAGCTGTGAATCTTCCATACATATATGAGCCATCATTGCATCTGATTAGGTATATAATAATACAGCATTAGAACCTGTCATTAAAGGTAAAGGTAAAGGCCCTCCCGTTGATCGTCGATTTGCTCGAGCGGGCCCAGTAACGTCTCCATTGGAGACTTTGTTGTTACTGTGTCTGGCATATCGAATACTCTCGGTAGCTTGCCGGGCTCTCCGAGAGGGGCGGAGGAATCGAACTCGGGTCGGCCATGTTGGCCGTGTGTAAGGCGAACGCCCTACCCGCTGTGCTATCGCTCCAGCCCCTTTAGAACCTGTCATTACCTCAGGAATTCTCTGAGAGAATTCACTTTTTAAAATATTTCTATCCAGGACAGACTGGGTTCTCCATTCTAATGGGAAGTTGAGAAACATTCTGGCCACAGTTTTTTGTTAATGAGATTAATTAGTGGAAAGTATGAGATTATACAATTATTAAAAATAGACTACTAGGGCTCCAAACCTATTCATCTCAAAACCACTCATGTTGGTCTCTGTCCTTGTGAACTTGTCAACCATGTCTGTTCTGATGTCAGGATTTAGACTCTCCAGTAAAGTGTTTCTGGGTGGGGGGGGGGAAGGAAGTGCCCTTTCATCATGGCCCCTGTGGAGAATGCATTTCTCCCATCTCTTCCAGGCCTCTGCTTCTCTTTCTCTCATCCAATAATATCTTCATCGCCTGATCTTTAGAATTACTTGCTATTGGGGAAAGTAAAGAAACCAGAGAAACCAGATTAGAGTTTTATGGAAAGTGAGTGGGAGAAGTGACTGGCAGAGGCAGATGAGGCTAATTCTTTTACCAAATCTGGCTTTGAAGGGCATTTCCCAAATGGAACAAGTAGGGGACTCTCTGGTGGTCTGGTTGTTCCCCTCCCCCCCACACACACACTTTTCCTGGAGAGAATGGTTTCAAAGTCAGGAAGACAGTCATAAAGGGCTGTTGCTGTCTGTGCCCCTCCTGCGAGGTGCCTAGAGCAATCCATCTATAGAGAGAACGAGTAGAATTGGGATGGGAGGTGAGCTCAGAAGCAAAGACCCTGCCTTGCAAGTGTGAGACTCCCTGTAATGCACCAAGCACTGGGCGCATCCTTGCTGTAGGATCCCTGTGCGGTCAGAGTGTATAATTGATTTCCAGCCCCATTGTGGACAGGTACATATAAACTATCATCTTTTTTGTATCAACATCTCTGCATGATTTTTAATGAAGAACCAAAGGGCGATCCTGTAACAACTCAGACCTAATGAAAAGCCAAGGGAAGGTCACTTGGGAAGGAAGAATCAGATTTTGATCAACTCCTCCTCTAGCACTGGCTGTGTAAGTGACTTGAGCTAGTTGCTTCAGAGTTACAGGTTTGCTTCTTTGTTAAAGAAGAATAAGACATATTACCATGGGGCCAGAGTAATAGTACAGAAGGTAGGGCATTTGTCTTGCCTGTGGCTGACCTGGGTTCGTCTTGCCTGTGGCCGACCTGGATTTGATGCCTGGCACCTTTTGTGGTTCCCCCAAGCATTGCAAAGAGTGATCCTGCGCCTGAGTTGGCTGAGTGCAAAGCAAGCATTCCCTACCCACTGCACTATCACTCCAGCTCCTAGTCAAATTTATAGGTATGACAGGTCTAGGCCAAAGTTATAAGTGGTTCAGAAGATGAGTAAAAAAAAAAAACAGAAATTTTGACTAAAGGAATGGAACTGTTTTTCCATGAGGTGGGCAAGAGACAGAAGAAAATAAATTAAGAAGTCTATTGGGAAGATTGAGTAAGCCTGTCTGTAATTGTAATTTACAAAGCATTGTAAAACAATTGCCACAGAATTGGAATGTGATCAAGAGAAAGGAAAGGGTTGTTGCAGACAGTGCCAGGTTTCACTAAAGCACATTTGTTTCTGAAGCGCACTTTGATATCACTTTGCTCCCTCTGCCAGGGTTAAGAGATGCGTTCACACTTCCTGTGGCCTTCTTTCCACTCTCAAAAAGGCCTTTCTTGACTTTCATTGTGATATTACACTACGTCTTGATCCCTAGGAAACTGGTAGTCCATCATTTCTATCTCTTGTCCTGGCATCCCAGCTGTGTTATGGCAGCTTCTGTGGATGAGCGAGCTGTATCCCCACCATTGTCCTACAGAGAACAAAGGGCACCTAGGCAGCACAGTGATGGTGTGGCTCTCCTGATAGCATCTGCCTTCTAAGGGTAGCCAGAGCCTGTTCTTGTTGCGTGTCCTTTTCAACCACTCCTATCTCCCCCACACCAACGGCACAGGAAGTCTTTTGTGCACCTGGACTGTGACAGACCCGTTAAAACAAAAAGAGAGTGTGCTCATTGAGAACATGGCTCTTTATAGAGATGGTATCATAGCATGGAGTTTCAGCTTGGTAGATCTCTTCATGCATGTCTCTGCCATGTATTAGGAGATTCAGTAAGAAAACCATGTATAGCTTTGCTTGCGTCTTTAAATAATTCAGTTCTGATGATAAGTATATAAAGAAGGTATCATGAGACTTAGACCAACTCCAACTGGGATTATTGGGCTTGAAGGAGAAGATGGGGCAATAGGGAACCCAGAGGTTTTTGTAGAAGCTCTTGTATAGATTTGGGAGAAAAACCTATATACTTTGTGTGATCAAAACCCAAAGGTTACTATGCTGGCAGAAAAAAACAAAAACTAAGACTTCTTATGGAAAATATATTTACTTTATAGTAGGGGGAAGAGGGGTGCGGTGTGCACATGCGGTGTTGCTCAGGACTTGCTCCTGGCTCTGCACTCCTGCTGGTACTTGGGGGACCATATGGGAGGCTAGAGATTGAACCCAGGTCAGCCATATGCAAGGCGAACACCCTATCAGCTTTACGATTGCTCTAGTTCTTGTATTATGATTTCTTAGGCTGTCCTGACACAGTACTGTAGGCAAGGTGACCTAAATGATAGAAGTGACAGGAATATGTTCTATCAGTCAGAAGACCAAGGGATTCTGCATATGTTGCATGAGCCCACGTGCTGCTTATGCCCAGATAGCTGAGCCTATGTGGCACCACATCTCCCCTCTTGCAATGTGTATTTTCATGCTTCCATATCTGTTGCTGGGGTGTGTGTAGGAGCTTCTGTGTCTTTAGGGAAGCCCGCACTCTCTCTTGAGTGCATTAGTCTTGACTGTCTCCCACTTTTCCTCCCTCCTCCCCTTCAAAAACCTCCAAATAAAATCTGTTTTTACTTCAAAAAAAGAAAAAAGAAAAAAAAACAGAAGAGGACCAAGGGACCATCAATATTGGTTTCTGATCAGGCCTCACTTCCTGAGTCAATGGCTGACTTTTTTGTTGTATCCTCTTGTGGTCCTTCCTCCACATGCATGTGCAGAGAGAGAAATCTCTGTGTTATCTCCTCCTTTTCTTACATGGACAGCAGTTTCATCAGAGTAGGGAGAAAAGGTCTCTGAGGAAAGGAAAAACTAATATACTCACAATGGTAATATCAAAAGAATGCAAATATTGATGATGATCATTTTCTATATGTATCAAGGAAAAAATATGTGTGTGTATGTATGTAGGAAGATATACATATATGTGTGTGTATATATATATATATATATACACACACACACTGTAGCACAGTCCTCCCATTGTTCATTGATTTGCTCGAGCGGACCCAGTAACATCTCCACTGTGAGACTTGTTGTTACTGTTTTTGGCATATCAAATAGGCCATAGGGAGCTTGCAGGCTCTGTCGTGAGGGCGGGATACTCTCAGTAGCTTGCTGGGTTCTCTGAGAGGGATGGAGGAATCGAACCTGGGTTGGCTGCATGCAAGGCAAATGCCCTATCCCCACTGTGCTATCACTCCATATATATATATATATCTCCAGATACAAAGGAAGATAAAGAAATATATGTATGTATACACACACACGTATACACACATAGATATTATGCTCACCACAGACCTTTCGGTTCCCCGAATTTAGGTCACATGCTCTATGTAGTTGAATATTAGAACTTTGAGAAGAACCTTATATTCTACTGTCTTCTGCTGCAGCTGGGAAAATGACTGCTGTTAGAAGTTGTCCAGGCATAGCTGGTCATCCAGGTAGGGTTGCTCTGATGGTAATGTCCTAGCAACAAGGCACCTGAGATCTGGACACGGGAAGTGATCCACACTGGAAGAGTGAGATAGATAATGCATTCTCCCATTTCTCAGAGCAGTTTAGAGATAGAGAATATTTTGCTAAGAACAAGTCTCTGGGTTCTGTTCCTGGCACTGGAACAGAACCCAGAGACTTGGATTTCCTGGAAGTCTCAGATTACTGTCTCTTCTTTCTGGACCTTGGTGTACCCACCTGGGAAATGAAGAACTTGGGTCCAGTTTTTGGCACCTCCCAAGAGCTGTGGGTGAGGTGTACAATGTGTAGATTTTAAGTGTGGACTCTGGAACCAGACAGCTGGATGTAGATTTCCCTCCTTGTTTGCTGTAAGGAGCTTGTATAAATTACTCTGCCATGATGAGCTCATATTCTTATCTGTAAAAAATATCAATACTTACTCCCAGGGCCCTTGGGAATATGACTGAGATAAGACACAAAAGTGCCTAGTCTCTTTATGAGCATGTGTTGATAGTATTCTCCTCATTTCCAGCAAAGCAGAAAGCGATGTCTTTCTTCCTGAGAGATGGTGAAATCCTTCACAATTCTGGGAAAGTCTCAGAGCTACTCCTGGGCCCCTGCTTTACATGCTAAAGAAAATTTCTGGGCAAAGATCATTGTAACAGGATGCTTTTCTTCAAAGTGTGGTTATCTATAATCTCTAAAGTATGTGTAAACTACCTTCAGAGCAGTTTCCATCTCAGGAATCCTAGTGGCATTGTTTCTGTGGGCTAGTTTCACTTTACAACTCGAGCTAGCCACATAATCATACTATGAGTTTTAACTGGGGAGAGGGGAGCCCACAAAACAACACTCTATGTGGGCAGGGAGTGTTGTAGTCATTCTTGCTGTTATTTTCAGTCGATTGGGATTTGATTTCTGTTCTTTGTTCCACTCCATTCTGAGTAACATCATCTCCTACATACTCTTTTTTTGGGGGGTGAAGGAAAGTTTCCCTTTTTAAAAACAAAAGGAACTATACCCAGCCATTATGGAGACATGGACAGGTCATTGGCCTGAGGTATAGGCCTGAAGACTTTTGGGGGAACCCCCATGATGTGCAGGTGCTCTGCCACTGTAGCTTCCGCCCCAGCTCAGTTGTGGCTTTCTTAAGAGTGATGTGGTTTCTTCATCATTCAGTCTATGGATTTCTTTTTCTGTGTTTCTCCTTCATTCTCTTTCATTTTTTTCTTTTTGGGTCACATCCGGCAATGCACAGGGTTACTCCTGGCTTCGCACTCAGGAATTACTCCTGGCAGTGCTCAGGGGACCATATGGGATGCTGGGAATCGAACCCAGGTCGGCTGCGTGCAAGGCAAATGCCCTACCCACTGTGCTATCACTCCAGCCCCACTCCTTCATTCTTATTCTCATTTGATCTTCAAGACTGGTCCTGTGTGACAGACAGAGCAAGTGTTTTTATTCTTTCTCTGAGTGCTCAGCCCTCAGTTTGATATGACAGAAACCACATTGCCCATGTCCATGGTGAGGTGGAAATAACTAGGGTCAGACTATATTTACTGGAGTTGAAATGATTTCTGGACATCATTTTGTGTGTGTGTGTGTGTGTGTGTGTGTGTGTGTGTGTGTGTGTGCGCGTGCGCACGTGTGTGTGTATGCGCACCGCAGCCTACAGTACTCAGGGAGCTACTCTTAGCTTGGGATTCTGAGGTGACTCCTGATGGGGACTATGTGGTGGCTGGAATTGGACCCAGGGCTTCCACTTGCAAAGTATGTGCTTCAGTCCTTTGAGCCAACAGCTTTGTTCCAGATATCATTTTGTTCATTGAGATTCTGGCTATAAGGCTCACTCTCTTGACCTCTACCAAGGGGCTGTCACTGAGATATTTTCACTGATTCCACACTCTAAGAATCTCAACATCTGAGTAGAACTACTTCTGTGTCAAGGCTAATGGGTGGCTGAAAAATGTTGTGTTGAGCCCACACAATCAGGCATCTTTTCCTTCTCATGAAAGAGGCGTTGTTCCTGAACTGAGATATCTCACAGGGCTCTAGGGCCTGTGTGCCTCCATTGTCCTGGGATTAGCTGTAACTATACTAATGAAAGCTTAATCTGTTTCTTCCCACAGTTGGTCACCACAGAGCGGCGCTTCCTCAAGGACAGTCTGTACAACGAAGGAATCCTGGTTGTGTGGGACCCCTCTGTGTATCACTCAGATATCCCAAAGGTAAGTGTGTGTCTGTGGGATTGAGCATCCTATTTGCCTATAGAGTTCCCTAAGTGATGGGTTGTTTGAAGTCATGATAAGTATGAATCTTTCCTGAATTCTGGTTATGTTGGGTGATGAACACTCTACTTTCTGTGGATTAGAGATGTGGAAGTATTCCAGGCCCTGCCCTATGTGGTCACTGGGTTTGGATTCAAGTTTTGGTATTTATCAGAGTAAGCACTGGCTTGGCTGCTCACTGTCAGCTGTGGATGGTGTGCATTTAGTACCGTGATTCCTCTTAGAAGTAATATTCCCCACACTCACTGTTTTCTAGAATGATTCTCATTTCACTCTCAGAGCAACTTATTCTACAGTGTGTGGTTGATCTCTTTCTTCAGGAGAGGAGACTGGAGTGTGAACTGAGCAAGTCACTGTTGGTTGACTTAGTTTACTAACCCTAGGCCAAATGGACAGCATCCCTATGTAGGGGAAGAAAGGGGAATTTCGGGCCTGCTGAAGTCAGCCTCTGTGGAGTGGCCCACTCAACTCCTCACGATTGGTGATGCTTGTTACCTGGCTCTCCCCACATGGGCTTTACTGGCCCCAGGAGGATGGCTTAAGAGCAGGAGGAAAAAGAGCATCATTCTGGGGACATGGTATTCTTCGTTAGAAATAGCTTCCAGGTGTTCTTGATCCCAAGCACCTTCACTCCTTTCATTTCTACTTAGTTTAACACTGACTGCTACTCGATTTTCCACTAGTTTGATACTAATCTCATTTGGAACTCAAATTTGCCTGTATTAGGGAACAGACTCAGAAACTACAGATAAGGCAACTTATGGCTCCAATTCTCTCTTTTATCAGTGAGAGGTGGACCTTTTAGAAACCCTTTCATCTCTGAAAGTAATGGCTTTAATGTTCCTGAAGTGTGAAACTGTCTTAGGGTTCACTGTGTGTGTGTGTGTGTGTGTGTGTGTGTGTGTGTGTGTGTGTGCATGTCCCTGTGTGTGTGTGCCCTCTCGTGTGCCCTTCTGCTCTCAAGTGAGAGCTGGGCTGAGGAAAGCAGGTCCAAAGTCTGCTGTGAGGAAAGGGCAGGACCCTAGAACCCTGCTTGTGTCTTTTCTTCCTGATGAGGATGATGATCTGGGGAAAGCAGCATTTCTCTCCTTGAGAAGCTCCTTTGCTTCATTCTCAGTGGTACAAGAATCCCGACTATGGCTTCTTTGAGAACTACAAGAGCTACCGGAAGATGCATCCCGATCAGCCCTTTTACATCCTGAAGCCCCAGATGCCTTGGGAGCTGTGGGATATCCTTCAGGAAATGGCTCCAGAAGAGATTCAACCAAACCCACCATCCTCCGGCATGCTTGGTGAGTCTGTGTTTGGAGAATTCATGTGGCTGTTTCTAGAAGAAACAAGTTTTTCTTCCAGTTCATTTATTCCTCCCTTTACTCATTTATCTACCAGTCACTAGACCTTTCACTCTTTGGGCACTGTGAGATGCTGACTGAGATTCAGAGCGGAATAGGATAGAATCCCTTCCCCTTTTGAAAGTCCGGAAGGGGGCGGGGGTTCCAGTCAAACAACAATTTGCACCAGGCTCACAGGAGAGAGGACTCTTCTGTGGCCAGAGAGCTTCATGGAGGAGTACCACTGACAGGTAAAGATGCAAAAGAGGGAAGCCCAGACAAGAGGGGAGGCAAGAAACAGAAGGAGCAAACTGGGACTTACGTAAGAGTAGACCATTGGTGATAGCCGAGTGATAGCCCATCATGAGCCTGGTGATTGCCTCCTGGCTGCACATCAGCACGAATAGGAAGTTCACCTCTGGAGACAGATGAAGAACTTGAGGCAAGAGAGGCATGAGTCCTGGACATGGTGGCTGAGCCAGGCAGGGACAGGGGTCTTGGTCACCCAGGTCTCCTGCTCATGCTACGTTTGCATCTCAGTGTTCTGTGCCCCTCCTGAATGTGGCCACTAGGCCACATGCCACAGCTCTGTTCTTTTTTCTGGATGAGCAGATTCCAGTGTGTTCTTGTTCCAACTATCCGTCCCAAGACTGTCCTCCTACAGACACCATTGGAAACATTTTCTTGGGGCTGGAGCTATAGTACAATCAGTATGGCAATGCCCTTGCATGCTGCTGGCCCAGGCTCGATCCCCGGCACCACATCTGAAGTCACCTGACTTCAGACCAGGAGCAAGTCCTGAACTCTGCTGGGTGTGGCCCACAAATATTTTTTTTAATTAAGGAAAAAAAAGTTTTTCCCCAACAGTAACAGCCAAGTGCTTCCCTAGGCTATGAAAGTGCCCCAAAGAACTATCTCCCTGAGACACGACTCTCTCCTGAGTTGTATTGTCTTCTTTTTTGATATGGTCTATTGATGGTGATAAGTACAATGTGAACTCCAACCCTCGAGTGCTCTGGGTCCAGGTTTAGGGGTGTTTTGGAGGTGTGAGGTCTCACATGGCTCTGCCCTCTGAGTAACAGCCTGATTCAATGACGAGAATGCAGAGTGGGCATTGCGGTGCTAAATAAAATCTTTGGATAAATATCTGTCCATACGGGGAATGATCCGCTCTGGGGGGGCAGGGCCAAGCTGTCAGCAGGAGTCTCATCTCTGTGCTCCTCTCCAGGTATCATCCTCATGATGACACTGTGTGACCAAGTGGATATTTACGAGTTCCTTCCATCCAAGCGCAAAACAGACGTGTGTTACTACTACCAGAAGTTCTTCGACAGTGCCTGCACCATGGGCGCCTACCATCCGCTCCTCTATGAGAAGAACCTGGTGAAGTTCCTTAACCTGGGCACTGACGAGGACATTTACCTGCTTGGAAAAGCCACACTGCCCGGCTTCCGGAGTATTCGCTGCTGAATGCGGCCTCCTAGGCTAGGAATCTTCACACTGCTCTGTTGGGCATTTGACAGCTATTCTCTTGGCTACCCTGGGCCTGGCACAACCTGACTCCTAGATAATCCCAGTCTGCATCTGGTCCTCTAGGCCTCACCAGTCTGTAGTCACAGGGTGTATAAGCTCCAAATCCCCAGCACAGAGCTACACACACCTACACGGTCTGTGGTCCTTCCTTTCCTGTAAATGGATGCAAGGTCTACCTTTCTCACCAGGCTGCCAGTGCTGGGCTGTTTCCCCAATGATCTTATTCTTGCCATCCAGTGCTCTGGAGTGCTTGAAGTCCAAGAAAGACGAATTCCACTTCTTAAAGACATGCTCCCAAATTGTGACTTTATGTATGGGGGCGAGTAATGGGCACGGAAGGTAGGAACTGTCTCATTTCTCCAGAATTTCTCCTTGATTCTGGCCGAGGCCGGGTTGCAGTCACTGGCTGGCTTGGTGGGTCCTTAGCCCAAGTGCTGATGAGAGAAGGCTCAAGGCCTCCCATCCCGGGGAGATGAGGTACAGAAGATTCCATCTCCATCCACAGGTGGCTCAGAATGGAGAGGGAGAGATAAGTGGGACAGCTCTAGTGTGTGCCTTGCCAGAGGCCTGCGGACAGCAAATATCATGGAGTCCTTGGACCTTCCCACTGATTGGAAACACTATTGACGCTATTTGGAGCTGAGACATTAACCTCAGAACTTCTGAAACATGACTAAATAACCAGACATGTGTTGTTTTTTGTTTCTCTCTCACCCCCTACCCCCCTCCATTTTTTTTTATGGGTCACACCTGGCAGTGCTTGAGCCTACTTCCAATTCTGTGGTCAGGGGTGACTTCTGGTGGTGTTCAGGGGATTAAACCCAGACGTCCTGCATGCGGAGCACATACTCAGCCTACTGAGTTGTTTCTCTGGCCCTCTTTCTGCCTCTCGTATTCCTCTCTCACCTATCTGAATTCACAGGCTTCCATTTTTGGGGGGTGCACCCCAACCCACATCTGCGCAGTACATGCAGCCCCACTGCAGGCATCAGGAAAGCCAACACTCTGAGTTTCCCAAGCCTGACTTGGCCTGACCCTGTCCTGCCTGTTAGGTATCCTTCTGCCTGTTTCCAACTTTTGTTTTTGAATGACTGCCCCTTGTCACCATCTGCCACCCTTCCCTGTCCCATCTTAAAAGCTCTCCTCCCTTCTCTTCCTCACACTTTAAGCATTTCCCACTTTTAAGGTCTCCTGACCTAATTTTCTTGGTCTTCCTGGGCCTTCTGTGAAAGATGTCTCAAGGAATGTGGACGTGGCTCTCTAGAGCTTGAAGTGTCTCTCAGAGGAACAGAACCTTGGAACCGTAATTGATTCTCACAGCAGGATGCCCTCCACCTTCTTCAGCAAATGGCGACATCAGAGTCTTCAAGCAGAGCCCTGCCCATTGGACCTGCTCCCTGGGTGCTTCAAATTGCCTCCCCTGGTGGAGAACTCCACTGGACTGATCCAGCCCCTGTATAGCCTTGTGCAGGGTCACAAAGTAATGTGGTAGTGCTGGATTTCTGAACTCCTGGGAGCTACTCCTGTGTCCTCAAGGCCTCAAATATGAGCTCCCCTCCCGCCCCCCAGGAACTAGACAATTCAATGCTCAAAGAACTTCTAAGGGTACAGCACAGCTCTGGGGTGTCAGATTGCTGCTTCCCTATTTGCTAGCTATGCCTTCATGGGAAGATTCTCCTCTCTGAACTTGTTTCCACATCTGTAAAATGGGGAGTGATGAGCCTGCCATGGGCTGGCCATCATGAGGGATGCATGAAACCCTGTCTTGAACCAATAGCTGGCTTGCAGGAGATTCGCAAGAGCTGCTGGTTTCCTTCCTTTCTGACTGATCTACTCCTGTGGCCAGACCCAAGCAGCATCTTGCTCCGAGGGATGCCAGAGCACAGCCGTGTCTTCACAGAGTTCAGTGTCATGTAGGAAGAGAATTTGGCTTAGAACATCATGGACACCAACAAAAGCAGTGTTTGTGCAGAAACAAGCCCAACTTCTTCCCTGCCCGAAGCTCAGACCGGACTTTGTTTGGGAACGGGCAGGGCACAGGGATCACTCCCTGCCAGGTGGAACAAGCCATTCCCACCTTTCTGTGCCCCTGAGTTCCTAGCTTGTATTATATTGCACACACTCACTGCAGTTTTGGAATCAGGAGAATGTAGAAGACGATGGCCATTCATCAGCAAGAGGGGCATGTGGAGGTGGACACCAGTTCAACATTGGGTAGATGCTAGCTTTTAATCATTAGAGAAGGGATCCAATTAATTTAAGTACGTTTCTGAAGTCTGCTGAGTTCAGTTGTGATATTGATATATATATATATATATATATATATATATATATATGTAAAGTAAAAGTAAAGGCCCTCCCGTTGATCATCGATTTGCTCGAGCGGGCCCAGTAACGTCTCCATTGGAGATTTTGTTGTTACTGTGTTTGGCATATAGAATACGTCACAGGGAGCTTGCCAGGCTCTGCCGTGCGGGCGAGATACTCTCGGTAGCTTGCCGGGCTCTCCGAGAGGGGCAGAGGAATCCAACTCGGGTCGGCCATGTTGGCTGCATGCAAGGCAAACGCCCTACCGCTGTGCTATCGCTCCTATATGGGCTATTTGGAAATATGCAAATAAGATATAGGTATTAGGTGACATAATTTAAAAATCATGACTGAGTGCTGCACTTGGCTCCCTCTCGCTTTGGCCCTGTCTTCAGTAGTCATTCATGCTGTGTCTCGGATTCCTCAAAATGTGCCACCAATCAAGTATGCTGTCTTGGGCATGGTTTGGAGTTGAGATCTCCACCTCAGAAACTTCCAAAGGTTATATAACATTTTAAAATAAATATGTTTTTCTAAAAAAAGCCATGTGTGTCTCTCTTTCCTCTTGCTTACTAAGGGAATATCTATGGACACCCCCACCCCCCATGTCTTAATCCCATTCCTTTACTAATTCCTCTGAGACGTGGGTGCTGTTTCTTCAGACCTCCAGGAAAGAGATACTCAAGTGGCAGAATAGCGCCTGTGAGATATTCACTGCTCCTTAATTTTCCTTCCGTTTGCTCTTGTTTGGAATCCATCTAATAGGTGAGCAAGTGTTCACTGAATACATCAGGAAAGGACTACAGTCCTAAGACAGAAACAGAACAAAAGGAAGATCCATACCTTGGTTTCCCAAAGACTCAAACCCTGAAAGAACAGTGCTCCAAAGAGCCAATTGTGTACATGAGTATCCTGAAGAGAAGCAGGAGTATGGGGAAAAATGATTCCTTCTCTCTATGAACTTCCCACCTCTACCTTGGACTGAATGTGACCCTTAAAATTCATGTAAAGTCCTTAGTTTTACACTGTGAACTTATTTGGAAAAAAGGTCAAATGTAAACTTAAGATGGGATCATACTATTGCGGGATTGACCAGTGTCCTTGTACAAAGGAAAGTTTGGAGATAACCACACACACACACACCCCACAGGGAACATCCAACACAGAACATCCTGTGAAGATACAGGCAAAGATCAGAGTTATGCTTCTATGTGCTTCTTATGCATCTATAAGCCAAGAAATGTCAAAGATGACTAGCAAACCACTGGAAGCTAGGAGTGAGTCATGGGAAATTCTCCCTTCCAGGGAACCAGCCCTGCTGACTCCATCACTCAGACGTCCAGCTTCCAGAACTGTGAGACAATGCATTTTACTTGTGGAAGTCATAGTTGGTCATACTTTGTTTCTTTGGCAAATGAATACTTTCCCACCCCTGTTTTTAATTCTCCCATCTGCAACGAGTTCCTTGGATGGGGCTGGAAAGAATAGGCAAAGGAATTGGCTATCCGTGGGCTTGGTGAAAGGGCCCTGGCCTCTAGCAAAGCTGCAGGAAGGACCTTCCAATGCATAGAGCGTGACATCTTCATGGGAACTCAGTCTTTTTATTGAGGCCTGCGGAGTCACATGAGAGGCACAGAAATAGCTGAGTGAATAAGAATTATGAGGGAAGGATGCTTAAGTAGTTCCCAGAACCCAGATAACTTTGAGACTGTCCTCCCAAGTCCTGTGTACAGCGTCACAGGAACTCATAAATTCCTCATGCTCTGAGCATGAGTTTTTGTCTGGTTCTCTGAAAATGCGAGCTCTATAAACAGAAACACAGGAAAGTGACTTTCAGTAAAGGTGGGAGCTGAGAACTCTGCCAAATCCTCAGTGGCCCTCTGTTCCCGTCCTCAGTGGGATCTCTAAGAAAAGTATTCAGGCTGCTTTATCCCCACTTATTATTTGGATATACATTGCTTATATTTTTCCCCTTTAAAATTATTCATTCAGGCTGGAGTAATACTGCAGCAGGTAGGGCATTTGCCTTGCATGCAGCCCACTAATTTCTATCTTCATTACCACATTTGGTCCCCTGAGACCTCCAGGTGTGATTCTTGAGTACAGAGCCAGGAATAAACTCTGAATTCTGTAGCCCAAATACCAAAAAAAAAATTTTATGTTTTGTATTTTGGGTTGTGCTCAGGGTTTACTCATCTCTATGAGTTCAGGGCTTCTAGCAATACTCAGGAGACCATACATGGTGCCAGGGATTCAACTGGGGTTGGCAGTGTGCAAAAGAAATGCCCTACCATACTATCTCTATGACTCATATATTTATTTTGAACTAACACACCCACCACACTTTCTTATGTCTCTTTTCATTATTTTTCCTCCTACCCACCTCCACCCTCTTCCTGTCAAGTAGCCACTGATCTGTTGTCAGTGGCCATTGGTTAATTTTTTCCCACTTTATCTTTTCATCAATTTTATTTTCCTATACCCCCAGGAGAAATTATCTCGTGCTTGTCTTTTCCCCCCCTCAGACTTTGCTTTCACTTAATCTTATTTGGTTCTTTCCATTTTGCAGTAAAATACAAGATGTTATCTTTTTGTATTCTTTATTTGAAAGGGGAGCTTCCAAATGGTTCCATAGCGACCCAGGGGCCCCTTGTGTCAATACTTGATCAACTGGTCAGTGTTAGCTTCCAGGGATGGCGAGCTGCTCGGACCCTGCTGTGCCAGAGATTACCCAGCCAGCCTAGAGGCACTAAGAGATCTACAGGACCACACTGGTGGTGTTCTGAGTGGGGTAGGGCTCCACAGGCATACCGAGCAGTGCTCTGAGGACTGAACCTGGGCAGGGTGCTTATTTCATCCTGTGCGTCAGCCACATCTGTTCTAGTCATCTGTTTACTGCAGGCAGTTGGGTGGTTCTCATAAGCTTAGCTATCGTAAATGTCACTGCAACCAACATCCCACAGATAGGCATTTTTTAAAAAATTTTTATTAGTGAAACACCATGAGGTACAGTTGTAGACTTACAAATTTTTGTGCTTGGGTTTCAGTTCTACAATGATCGAGTACCCATCCCTCCACCAGTGCCCATTTTCCACCACCATGGATCCCAGTATCCCTCCCACCCCCCTCCCCCCATCCCACCCTGCCTCTTTGGCAGGGCATTCCCTTTTGTGCTCTCTCTCCTTTTGGGTGCTGTGGTTTGCAGCAGAGCCATTGAATGGCAATTGTGTTCGGTCTATAGTCTACTTTCAGCATGCTTCTCCCATCCCAGGAGGATCCTCCCAACACCCTTTATTTGGTGCTAGATAGGCCTTTTTGTGTTGAAGTTCTCATCTTGTTGGGCCACCTAGAAGTGGCCTATAAAAGTGGGCTGATTGGACCTGATGCTTCTTCTTTTCTAAGTTGTTTGTGATTGGGTTTCAGTCATGCAATGTTTTAATACCTGACCCTTAACCAGTGTACATTTCCTACCACCAGTGCCCCAGTTTCCTTCTTGCCATGCTGCTCCCCAGCCTGCTTCTATGGTAGGCACTCTTCTTCTTTCTCCTCTGTCTGTCTGTCTGTCTGTCTCTCTATCTCTTCCTCTCTCCCTTTCTCCCCCTCTCCCTTTCATTTTGGACATTATGATTTGCAGTACAGGTACTGAAAGGCTATGTTTGTCTCTTTACCTACTTTCAACCCTTGGTTCTTGTCCAGAGGTTCCATCTCTTTCTTGAGCCAATGGCCTAAATTAGTGGCAGGTTTAATTTCTCAGTGAACTCGATCCTGAGATGATAGAGTCCAGTTGGAGGCATATTGTGAGTTTTGGAATGTGGGAGCTGGCGCTGCTGGGATCCTGTTTGGGCGAGCACTGGCTGACCTATCCCACTCTGGGGTGCCTTGGGCATCTGGGCTATGTACGGATGTCTGAATACTTTTTTTGGGGGGGTCACACTGGCACTGCACAGGGGTTATTCCTGGCTCTGCACCCAGGAATTACCCCTGGCGGTGCTCAGGGGACCATTTGAGATGCTGGGAATCGAATCCAGGTTGGCAGTGTGCAGGGCAAACGCCCTATCCGCTGTGTTCCAGCCCCTGTCTGCATACTTTTGGCACTTGGTTGATCTCTTTATAGATTTATTTATAAGGCTCTGGGGTAGGGCCAGTAAATGACCATACATGGCACCAGAGGTGGTTTGTCACCGGTCCCACATCACTCTCAGCCCTGACAAGCAGTGATGTGCCCTATAGCCGCTCAACATAGCCTGATGACATGCGGACACAGCTAGAGCCCCGGTCATCCCACTGTGTGTGTACACCTTCACCTGTAGCCTGGTATGGGTCATCATGCAGCCCTGCAGGCTGGGCCCAAGGCCCCTCTGAGTAGTGTGAGCACCACCCACATTGCCCAGTCTGGCCCCGACACCCCTTGCCTGTCTCTGCAGCACCTCCTCAGTACTATTGTCTGTGCCCCTTGGGCTGGACCGCCTTTGGCACTCCCTTGACGCTTGTTTTGAAAGATATGTATGTTGAGTTCCGGAAGCTACTTGAGAGAGGAAAGATTCAAGTCACAGAGATGCTGCAGTCTCTGGCTGGCCTCAGGGGACCATATGGACTGCCAGAGATAGAACCCAGGTCAGCTGCATGCAAGGCTAACATCCAAGCTGCTGTATTTCTCTTCAAGCTCCTAGTTCTTAAAGAAATCCACACCCTGCTAGAATTTCAGTTCTTATGACTGGCACTAGGTCATGCTAGGAGGGGAAGAAGGGGAACTGGATGCCTCCAGGATCCCCTCCTTTTATTCCCCATGGCCTTTCTGGTTTCTTCTTTTGTGACCCTCAGGTAGCCTTCCAGTCAGTGGCTTCAGTGAGGGAGGACATTCTTTTATGTTTTTTATTTTTAAAATTTTTATTAGTGAATCACCGTGAGGTATAATTACAGACTTACAAACTTCAGTGCTTGCATTTTAGTCATCAGTGGTCGAGTATCCATCCCTCCACCAGTGCCCATTTTCCACCACCATGGTCCCAGTATCCATCCCACCACCCCCACCCTATCCCCCCACCCCACCCCGCCCTTGTGGCAGGGCGTGTCCCCCCCTCTCCTTTGGGGTGTTGTGGTTCACAATAGAGGTATTAAGTGACCATCGTGTTTGGTCTATAGTCTGCTTTCAGGGTGCAGGAAAGATTAGTCTTTCTTCTCTATCTGGGGGCAGGAATCCTTCAGCATTCATCCTTACAGTCAGCGAGAGTAACATCAGTTCCAAGAGAGAGGAAGTGAAATCCAGCCACCAAGATGAGTTTCTGCCTCCACTTCTCTCAGCATTGACTAGAAAACAGAGTTCTAAGAGGAAGAGGAATTCTATTTCTTCCAGTCCACAGTGAGTGGCATTAGGACAAAGAGACTAAAGATCAAGAGACTGCCCTACCCATGTTTCATTATCCCATGATAGAATGGGCTGGAATGTTAAACCTGGATAGTGAATAGGTAAATATCCAGTAACAACTGATAATTGCTATTAGGAAAACATTCAGATGTACCTAGAAAGAAATTACCACACAAATAAAAAAATACAAAGAAATAGGATTACACAAGATAAAGAACAATAAAGAGTAATTTTGGCAGGAATTTGGGGAATTTCAATGGGTGAACTTCTTGAGTACTGGGCAGTACTAAAATGCTTTTGCTAAAGCGAGAGAGAGAGAGAGAGAGAGAGAGAGAGAGAGAGAGAGAGAGAGAGAGAGAGAACAGCAGATAAGGTGTTTGCCTTGCATGCAGTGAACCTGAGTTTGATCCCCTGCACCACATGTGATTCTACCACAGAGGTGATCCCTGAGCAGAGAGCCAAGAGTAAACACTGACTACCACTAGGTGTGGCCCAAAAAACCCCCCACCTCAAATAAAAGGTTTTCACTGATTAGAAAAGCAATATATGTTATCAAAAAAACACAGAATCATAAAGGGGAAAAGAGATACCCTCACCATCCTCTCATCCAAAGATAGTTACCACTACTAGTTCCCAATTCTATGTTAAAATTTTATGTACAAATAAATATAATTAGGTATCATAAGAAATATAGTGTGATATATTTGTGCAAGTATACAATGTTTATAATACTTACATATTTACATATATTTTGAATACATGTTGATGTATCCAGCTCTTTCCTTTTTTTTTTTTTTTTTTTTGCTTTTTTGGGTCATACCCAGCAATGCTCAGGGGTTACTTCTGGCTTTGCACTCAAGAATTATTCCTAGCGGTGCTTGGAGAACAATATGGGATGCTGAGGATCAAACCCAGGCCAGCCACATGCAAGGCAAATGCCCTACCTGCTGTACTATCACTCCGGCACCTGTTCTTTTCTTCAGTTTAAAAATGCATCACAAAATACTTCCAGACTATTAGGAAATGCTTCAGAAATATTTGTTGAATGGTTGACTAAATTCAATCATAAGGACGCATAGAATTTGCACAATTTCTTCTAAAGTAGGACATGTGCTTTCTTTACACTTATCCTAGACAAAATTACTGCATATATGAGCATGCAACTTTCCCCCTATTTGTGTGCAGATGGTCTCTTTCTTTGCTGACTCCATTTTCTTCAAGTACTATTTTCTATTATCTGGATGAGCTGGGTTCGATTCCTCCACCCCTCTCAGAGATACCGGCAAGCTACTCACGCGCACAGCAAAGCCTGGCAAGCTACCCGTGATGTATTCAGTATGCCAAACACAGTAACAACAAGTCTCAAAATGGAGACATTACTGGGCCCGCTAGAGGAAATCAATGAACAACGGGAGGACAGTGACAGTGACAGTGACATTTATATTATATATATATCCTTTGGCTCAGGGATGATTCCTGTCTGACTTGGGGGACCATATAAGGTTCTGGGAATTGAACTTGGGCTGGCCACATGCAAGGCAAATATCCTCCCCACTGTGCTATCACTCTGGCCCTGGTTTGTATATTTTTATTATTTACTAATGTTTTGTTTTTTAAAACTTTTTGGCTAGCCAGCAGTGCTCAGAGGCTGCTTCTGGCTCTGTACTTAGGGAACCAGGTCCAGGTTGACTTGCTGGTGGCTCCCATGGGCCCCAGTGGTGATGGCAGCAGCAGCCCCTGCAGGAACCGGGACCTGGGCCAGGACTGCTACTGGTGTCAGCATGGGTATTCTGGGTGGGCTGCAGCCACTAGTCCAGCAAAACCTGAACAAGGAGGCCCATGACCCCCATCTCCCCCTACCCCCCATCCTGCGTCTCCAGACAGCTATCGCTTAGGGAGGTTTTCTTCCTTAATATGCTGCAGTTGTTGTGGGCTGGTCTGGGGAAGAAATGGCAATGGGGCAGCTGGACTAGTGGGCCTGCAGTGCAAGTGCATCAGCAGCTTGATGGTGCCTTCAGACTTCCTGATAGCCCCAGTTCACCACTGTGCCTCTGGCTGGACTTCAACAACTCAGTTCCAAGTTTCCTGAGAAATTAAACCACCAACAATTAGGTATATTCGAGCCACATCCACAAACCCACTCCAGTGCCACCAGATAAGCTCTTCTACGAGTCTTTCTCTAGAGACCCATGAATAACTCTCAAAAAAGATCAAAAGCCCTAGTTAGTCTCAGGTCTGTGCTAGGATGAAGAGACTGCCGTAGGTTGGAGCGGGGCAGGTTATCCTGGTCCCAGCCCAAACAGAACCCCCAGCAGCTTCTTACTCCCACAATCCAAAATTGGCAACATGCCCCCAGCTGGACTCCACTGTCTCAGGACGAACCTCACTGAGATATTAGGTAAAGGTAAAGGCCCTCCCGTTGATCGTCGATTTGCTCGAGCGGGCCCAGTAACGTCTCCATTGGAGACTTTGTTGTTACTGTGTTTGGCATATCGAATACTCTCGGTAGCTTGCCGGGCTCTCCGAGAGGGGCAGAGGAATCGAACTCGGGTCGGCCATGTTGGCCGCTTGTAAGGCGAACGCCCTACCGCTGTGCTACTGAGATATTAATCTGCTGAAAACTTGTTTGTGATTGCAACCTCCAGGCTTTCCCGGGGTTGAGATGGACTACCTCTTGCTATGTCCCTGCACCTCTGGAAGTCATGGCAATCACATCCACACCCTGAATCTGGCACCCAGTTTAAAGAAAAAAAACTATTCCCCAGCTGTGCATTCCCTGTAAAAATACAAATGCTCTGAACAAACACGATGACCTCTTAGGACATGTATAAGCACGTGAGTCTCCATTTTGAGACTTAATGTCTCCATTTTGAGACTTAGAACCTTAAAGCACAAAAGGAAAAAGAGACAGAGACAGAGACACAGAGACACAGAGAGAAACACAGAGAGGAGAAGAGAGAAAGGGATATATATATGTATGTATATATATATATATATAGAGAGAGAGAGAGAGAGAGAGAGAGTGAATGGGTGCCAGTCATATAAGCAGGCGGGGAGTGGGTGGTGGTAAGGGGGTGGTGATGGAAGGGAAACTGGGGACATTGGTGATGGGAAATGTACACTGGTGGAGGGATGGGTATTGGGACATTGACTGAAACCTAATCATGGATAGCTTTGTAATGGCCTATCTCATGGTGATTCAATTAAAAAAAAAAAGAACTGGCCTCCTCATTCAAACTGTATAGATTAGCTTCATCAAGAGTGATTGTGGAGTTCTGTCTATAGAGTTGTGGAGTCCAACCAGATACCATCCTTAACTCCACAATCACTCTTGGTTGGGGAGTATCAGGCTCTGCTCCCTGAACCAACATCTCTGTGGACTGGGCTCTATGTTCAGGTGGGGCACTGCACAGAATCATAATTATACAGGCCTTGGGCTGTGCTCCAGGATCAGTTAGGACCATAGTTTGGGCTTTGTGATCTGGCAGGGGTTCACTTTGTGTGCTGGCTGGGGTCCACTATTGGACAAGGTGGCTCTTCACCATTTGGAATGGGCTTTTCACCTATCCCACAGTTGAGTGGGATAGAGACTGCACTCTGCAATCAGGAGAATTTGCTGTCAGCAGTTCTTTGTACCATGAGATCACAGGCTATAATCTGTGATTTCGCCCCATTGTTGAATTATTGGGCTTCCTGCCTGCCCGAAAATGGGCAAAGGCTATAGCTATAGCCTGGGGTCCATTGCTGGGAAGGTGTCGGTGGGGCTCACAGCTTGGTAGGACCACAGACCTGGTACCACAGCTGCCCAGGCTCTCTTCAGGCTGCTTGGTTATGGAGAGCCACAGGATACTTAACAGTTGAGCAGAGCCTCTCACTGATTCTCCTGTCCAAACTGCGCTATAGGCTGGGCTGTGGCCGGGTGGATTCCCTGGACAGGTTTCCTGGATGGCTGGTGCTGGTGGCTATGTTCACTAGTTGGGGCGGGGGGGGGGGGGCTGCTAATTGACTTCCCTACTCAGATGAGGTGGAGATCAGTCTTCATGGTCCTTTGAGGGAACACTCAAAGCAGGCAGAATTTTTTCAAAAGAGCCACCACTGGCTTGCTGAACAGAAATGGGCAGAGTCATCGGCTGGATTTTCTGCTTGACTCTGGCTACAAGAAGAAAAACGTGGTGGGTCTCAAGAGGTGACTGCTGCAGGTCCCATCTCTTTCTCCGTCTCTGTCTGATACCTAATGCTCAAGCCCGGTGACTGGAGATGCATCCTGCTGTGGGATGCTCTGTATCCATCTTGGAATCCTTCTTTCCACTGCAGAAAGCACACTTGGGAAAGCCCCCTTGGTGTAGTGCTGTGTCTACCTGGGCCAGGGCCAATTCTGTAGAGTGGAACAGCTCCACTTACCCTTCAAGAGCTTCATTGTCGGTCTCAAAAGACCACGGAGAGACTTCTGCCCTAATCCTAGGTCCTCTCAGTGTGCCCTTGGAGGAGCTCTCACAGTGTCACCCGCTTTATGGACTGTGATAAGATGGTCTTCTGGTAAGGGGAACTGCAGTCAGGATTGACCTCTCTTGCCATCTGGATGGTGTTATTCCAAATATCCTGTACTTAGGGGTCATTTGTGTGTTTTCTTTGGAGAAATAACTATTCAGATTTATTTCCTGTTAAAAACAATTGGAGAGGAATCAGTGTTTCTAGGTTTATTATGTCCTTAGCAAAGACTGCAAGGAAAGTCACCTAAGAGAGAACCCAGAACGTTTTTACAAACCCTTGTGAGATTTGGCTCCCTTCACCCTATCAAGGTGCCCTCTTGTGTTTTTCTTTTCCATTCTCTAGTTATCTCAGCATGTATTGGATTACAATAAATTTATAAAGTTATATGTTGTGTGTCTTTCTCCCACAAGGTTGTAAATTTGCTTGCAAAAAATGTTTGGTTTTATTTGTCTTTATCCCTAATGACTACTGCTGTGTGGTCTCTGGGGGCGACTCGGGAAAACCCCAGGGGCTCTCCCTCTTGCTGACCGTGTTTTTTGGTCTCGAGCTGCTCACCCACCTGGGACTTCTGATGCCATGGGCGGATGAAGGAGGAAACAAGGGCCAGGCTGGTTGATGATCAATTGCCATTTATTCCATTCTCCCCATGCCTGTTCCAGTCTCACTAAGCTCCCCATTCTAGTCTCATACAGCCCCTCATTTCCGTCTCCTCCTGTCTCTCCCGCTCATCTCTCTGTGCTCCATCTCTAGCCTCTTCTCTAGTCTCTCCACGTGCCTGCCTGCTCCTGCGTTCTTCCCTTACATTCTTCTCCCTCTGTCCCCCTTGCTAGTCTATTTGAGCATCATCTTACTGCCCTGGTCTCTCTCTCTTCCCTCCCTCCAACTCCCCTCCATCACACATCCAGGTCAGGTAGCATATCAACATATCAAAAGCCCTTCCCGATCACCAATCAGGTTCAAGGGTGGAAATACCATCTATGGTGTTTCTCCTCTCTAGTCCAATAAACATCTTAATTCTACTTCTTAATATTAATTATTTTGTACGGACACAGTAAGAGATACATTGAGCTTGTTGGGTGGCTTTCCTGGGGACATCTCGCTATAGATCTCAGTCTACACTTCTCAGGCCAGATTAATGTTTTCTAATCCTAGCAGGGTCCTACTCCTGTTATTATTTTTTGGATCATGACAGAATTTGTCCATGGCCATGCTCTTAAGTATTATGGAACTTTGGCCTGGCCCATTTTGATGCCAAGGTAGCTCACTGCTTGCCCTGGTTTCATCCAGCCCCTCCTCGGAACCCTGCTTTTGGGGTGCTAGGAAGTAAGGGTAATTGAGGCTTAGGTTGAGAGAACAGGTGCCCTGGAGTGAATATCATTCGAAGTCAATTAACTTCCAAGTTACAAAAGTGTCTATACAAAAAGGACATTGCCCTGAATTCACTATGCAAAGAACTTAAGAAGAGAAAAGCAATTTTTACAAGTTAACAGAGCACAAAGAAAGAGGTTACAAATAAACACAGAAGAATGGGAACACTGTGATGGGAGTAACCCAATAAACCTAAGATCCTTGTGGCAAGGCAGAAAAGACAAACCAGTGTTATCCTACATACTGCAGAACCTTATTCACATAAATGATCAACACATTTGTTAAATTGCATGGAAAGTAATTGCAGTAATCTGGTAACTCAATATCGACCAATTGATTTTGGATCTATTGTTATTAGATAAACTCTTCAATACTGAAGTCATGCCTTAGAAAACTAAATTCTATATTAAATAATAATAAATCATTAGAGAATATTTTATTCCTCTATGCTTTATATTCTCTAAGTGGAAACAAATTAGAAGCCCAAAGCACTGTGCATTAATGGAACCATTTAGTTTCTAAAGCAAGCGCCCTTATTCTCTGGATACAGGGTTTTTATAACCTCAGCTTTGTAGAAGGATTAATGACAATAACAGGAAACAATAAAGCAATTAAATAACCAATGTGTAATACCCATGTCCTGGCACCACCCAAGGGAAACCAAAGTGTGTGATCAGAGAGGGTCAATAAATGGTATTTGCCATTTTTATAGTCTCATATCTTTAAAGATTTTTGTATCAGAATGCAGTAATTTACTCTATTAACTTTATTCTTTTTTTCTTTTTGGGTCACACTCAGCGATGCTCAGGGGTTAATCCTAGCTCTGCACTCAGGAATTACTCCTGGCAGTGCTGGCAGGGGGGACCATATGGGATGCTGGAAATCAAACCCGGGTTGGCCGTGTGAGAGGCAAACACCCTACCTGCTGTGCTATCGCTCCAGCCTCTATTAACTTTATTCTTAAAGGTTATTCTAAGTACAAAAAATATTTACAAAAAAAATAAAGCACACTTTGTCTTTTTTTTGAGTTTAGTAGCAAAATTATTTCATCATTATAAACAAAGAATATATAAACACAGATAATTTTTAAAAAGCATTTTTTACTTTATTTCTTTCCACATTTATATTTGCTATGTCATTCTTAAGAATAGGTCAACTTCCTGTTATTAAATACAGGATATTTCATACCATTTCCTTTACACAATGAAGGTGGCACAACAAAGCCCAAAAGAACTCTAAAATTTTAAATAAGGTGATACAGCCAGGGTTCAATTTTTAACTGGATGGTGACTTTGGGGTCTGAGACATCTCTGCAACTTGTTGCTCTCTTCTGAGAATTATTTGTAGTCTCTGGATCATGGCCGGTTAATGACCTTCTATGGCACCAGAGGCAGTTTGTGGGTATGACTGCCAGGCTCCCAGCAGTGTAGGGGGATGGTGACTTTGTGGAGTTTTTTTTTAATGTTTCTTATGTTTGAGATTAGTTGTGCTTCTTGGCTATGTATATAATAGTTTTATATTAGGGAAAATTTTACAATTACTTCCTTATAATTTCTTTTTTAAAAATTATCATGCCACCTTGGCTTCTGACCAAGTTTTCTTTTATTTTTTAAAAAATTTTCCTCTTACCAAAAAACCTGAGTGCCCGAGAACAGATGACTGGTTAAAGAAACTTTGGTACATTTACACAATGGAGTACTATGTAGCTGTTAGAAAAAATGAAGTCATGAAATTTACATACAAGTGGTACTACATAGAAAGTATCATGTTAAGCGAAATGAGCCAGAAAGAGAGGGATAGACATAGAAAGATTGCATTCATTTGGGGAACATAAAGTAACAAAATAGGAGACTAACACCCAAGAGTTGCCGAGATTAGTACCAGGAATTTTGCTCCATGACTTGGGGGCCAGCCACACATTCTAGGGGAAAAGGGAGCTCAGATAGAGAAGGGAGCACCAAATAAAGGGTGTTGGGAGGATCCTCTCAGGATGGGAGAAGAATACTGAAAGTAGACTATAAACCAGACATGATTGCCACTCATTGCCTCTTTTGCAAACCACAACACCCAAAAGGAGAGAGAGAACAAAAGGGAATGCCCTGCCACAGAGGCAGGGTGTGATGGGGGGATAGGGGGTGGGAGGGATACTGGGATCAGTGGTGGTGGAAAATGGGCACTGGTGAAGGGATGGGTACTTGATCATTGTATAACTAAAACCCAAGCACAAAAATTTGTAAGTCTACAACTGTACCTCATGGTGTTTCACTAATAAAAATTAAAAAAAAACAGAAATAATAAAATTAACTTAGAAAATTTAAAAAAAGTTTCCTCTTACCTTACTTAAATGCCATGGTTTACAAAGTTGTTCATGATGATTTGTTACAGATGTTCAATATTCCAATCCTGATTCCACCACACTGTCACATAGCAGCACAATAATTTATTATTTTATATTGCTTTTTACCGTTAAATTGTTAATGAAATTATCCTAAAATACTCTAGTAAAATAAAATTTGTGAAAATTGTTGCATCTCACCATCAGAACATTAAGTCTTTGTCTGATGGCTTTCTAACTGTTGCTGCAAGTTGATACTTCTGTGTTAATGCTTTTGTTAGTCAAGATTGGTTGGGTTCTACCTTGCATCCCATCCAATCTGGTGTGCTACCACTGGGATGTCAGTGTTATAACTGAAGTTAAAATTTTAACTGCGTTGTGGCTTTGGTGTGAGGGACTGCTGGGCATTTGTTTGGGTGGGAGCTAGCCTGCCCTGCTCTGAAAGTGCCCCAGAAGTCTCAGCCAGGGAGTGGTGTCTGAAAAATGTTTGTAGCTAGTTGATCTCTTTTGAGATTTGTTTATGAGTCTCTGAAACAAAGTCAGGAGATGAGCTTACTTGGTGCTGGGACATGGATGTCTCTCATAATTTTTTTTATTTTCATCTTTCCTTTCTCTTTAGGGGACTCTGGTAACAGAATGGTAGGCTGCTTATTGCTGTCCCATAGTTTTCTTTTTTAAAAAAATTCTTTTTTTAATTCTGAATAATATTTAATGTTATACCTTCAAGTTTAGTAATCTTTTCTTCTGGGTGTCAAAATTTCCATTAATTCAGAGTGGCTTTTTGCTAAGCTATTTAAATTTTCATTTTTCCTCTACTTCCTTAAATATACAAAATAAAGTTTTAGCAATTGTTTCAATGTTCTTGCTTACTAATAATACCAACTGTTATGCTGTTATTTCTGATTCAGTTTTGATTTATTTCCCCTTTTGTAGGTAGCATTTCCCTGATTTACATTCCTGGTAATTTTTTTATTGGATGCAAAAGCTTTTAAATACTTTTTAGGGTGCCAGATATTTTTATGCTCTTATAAAAATAGTCTTGGCTTTGTCTGGGATGCAATTAAGCTTTTAGCAATCAGTTTTTCTGTTTGCTTTCCATTTCTCAGGAGCCACTGTTCATTTACTCATTTATTTTTTGTTGCCCAATATCCAACATCTCAAAAAACTAATTGAAAAAAGAACGTTTTTCTTTGTTCATTAATTGTTTTGTGAAGAAGAGTTAATTAAGCTTTTGAATTCTGGTCAGACAGTCTTCAGACATTCTTTTTATTAAAACTTGGAGTAAATACATTTGTTATAGAAGTTTAACTTAAGTCAAACCCAAATCCATTCAACCATTTGCCTTTGACACAGAGATGGAGAGGCAATCATCTTTAGATGGCTCTCTTGCATCACTGATTAAAAAGCCTTCTGTCAGGATCCATTGAACGATAAGGAATCAGAGTGAAGTGAGGTTGCTTGGTTCATGTTAAAAGGACCACAATAGGAGATGTTAGAGATACTGATTTTTTTCTATATTCCTATCCTATGGAATAGAAAGAAAGGACATAGAGAAAAGGCCAAAAGATCCAATGAATCCATCCCTGAAATGTTTATGGGTGATTGAAAACTCAGTGTGGCATGAGTGACCTGAAGCTCCAGAATAGATACCATGGTAGTAAAGAGAAGCATGGAGCCAGCCGCACATCTAGGGGAAAAGGCAGCTCAGATAGAGAAGGGAGCGCCAAATAAAGGGTGTTGGGAAGATCCTCCCAGGATGGGAGATGCATGCTGAAAGTAGACTATAGACCGAACATGATTGCCACTCAATGCTCCTTTTGCAAACCACAACACCTGAAAGGAGAGAGAACAAAAGGGAATGCCCTGCCAAAGAGGCAGGATGGGATGGGGGGGTGGAGAGTGGGAGGGATATTGGGATCAGTGGTGGTGGAAAATGGGTACTGGTGGAGGGATGGGTATTTGATCATTGTATAATCGAAACCCAAGTACAAAAATTTGTAAGTCTACAACTGTACCTCATGGTGTTTCACTAATAAAAATTTTTTAAAAATCACAGGTTCAAGGCAGTTCTGCTTATAGAAGAAACAAAGTGTCCACTACTCTGAGGACAGATCCACTTTAGCTCAAAGCCTCTCTCTCCTATTCAGGAAGTTAGAGCTACCATAGACATATTTTTATCTGTGTCAGAGAAATTCCGTATAAAGTGTGTATGCATGAACATTCAGTCTTCCAGGAGGCAGAATGGGTGACATGACAGTGGAAACCACAACATAGTTGTTATCTTCAAAGAAAACCCACTCTTCCCAGACAAGAGATCTGGATGTCCTTCTGTAGTTTGTCTCTCATGACATCTCTGGTCTGGGGCTCCCTCCAGGTGGGCTGTTCAGCAACTTAAATAGGCCAGGACTGTGTAGTACCCATGTCCTGGCACCACCCAAGGCTCTTACTGTGCTTCTTCCGGTGTTAGCTTTCATCTCTTGCCAAAGTAAGTTTGAAGGAACCTTAAAAATGGGTGGAAACAAAGTTACATAAAGTTATTTATCAGGAAGTCCTACATCAGGAAACCCCTTGCCAAAGTTTTTCCGGAGGCATAATTAGATGAATGGAAAAAGAACCAATTTTGGACACAGCCTTGAAAGAGGCTCCATGCCCATTAAACTCCGCAGCTCAGGTTGAGTCAAAGGCCGGGAGCCTTCAAAGATCTCTGGAAGGAAATAGTTTCCAGGTCTTTACATAAAAATTTTTCTAAATGGGAAACGTTCCATTCCCAGAACATATTGCAGAGGAAAAGTGTGTGGTCCTGAGCAATGCTGAGTAAAAGATAAACAATTCAACTGAGAATTCTAGGTGAAAGTCCTGGGTAGCTGCTTTGACAATAAAATAATTTAACTACAGTAGATTATAATGCTCCAGGCAGTGCTTCCCATGAGAAGGGAGTTAGTGGTTTGGCCCACGATGGCTTTGCTCTACTATCTACTATTTACCATCTGCTTTCTTGGGCCAGAAGTTAGTAATCTCAGATTGTTCAACTTTAGCTTCTCTCGTGTGGATTATTTTCCATCAGTCTATAATAAATTACATAAGATATCGCATGCAATATTTCTTGTTTGCCATCTGAATGGCATCAACATGGCCAGCCCTCGACTCAAAAGTGATAAGACTTTCTAAATTTATCCCAACACTGAAGTTTCTGCTTTTGCTTCACTCCACAATTTCACTCAGGATAAACAATCAAGACAAATCCTAAAGTTCATTTAAAACACAGTGCTCTCTATTCCTACTCTTTACTAGCAAGGAATTTTTTTTTGGTTTTTTGTTTGTTTTAAACTACCATCTGGAACCAGGAAGATAGTATAGTGGGTAGATAAGGCCTTTGCCTAGCTAGCATGTGGCCAATCTGAATTCTATCCCTTACACCAATAGACTATTTCTCTAGCTTCACTAATTTTCTTTTTATTAGGTATTGGAAACAAAGTTGTTCACGATAGAATTTAAGCATGTAATTTTGCAACACCAATCCAATCATTAGTGTCAACTTCTATCTACCAATGACTCCAGGTTCTCTTCTCCCTCCCAGCCTGTCTTCTTAACAGGCATATTTTGAAGTTAAGTTACTATGGGTTGGTTCTCATTGTTGATGATTCTGTGGTTTGTATGTGGCATACCTTTATGTGACTCACCTTTATACCACTGATGTGCCAAAGGTCCCTTCCCCCTGCCACTGCTACCTCACATCTGCCTCTTCTTACTTCCCTCTTGAATTCTTTCCTTCCCTGTCATCCTCATTTTTACAGTCAACTGTGTCTCTCTTTGTTTTTTTATTTTGATTTTTAATAAAGTTGTTTATGGTGATTTGTTTCATTCAATATTCCAACACCAATCCCACCACCATTGCACCTTACCTTCACCATTATTTTCAGTTTCCCCTATCATCTCTCAAGCCTACCCCTATATCAGACCCTGAAAATTTTATTTCATATTTCTTTTTATAAATAATTCAATAAAAATGATCAGAAAACATTTTCTTAGAAGAAAGTGTATAAAGATTATTGTATCTCACCGTGTAGCCCTTAAGCCCTTGTATAAGACATTACTAGCATGTTGTTGCAGGTTAAGTCTTGTGTGTTTATATCTTGTTATTTAAGATTGTTACCTTCTACTTTACATCCCATTCAATGTGGAGAGTTACTCCTGGTTTATCAGTGATGCTGAGTTTGATGGTCAAGTGCTCTAGGAATTCAAAATTTTGAATGGGGTGATATAGCAGGAGTTAAATTTTTAACTGGATGCTGACATTGGGTCTCTCCAATGACTCAGCCTGGCACAGGGTCTGGAAGCATCTCTGCAACTTGTTAATCTCTTTTGAGACTTATATATGAGCATCTGGATCATGGCTGGTTAATGAGCCTATTTGACACTGGAGCAGTTCATGGGTGTGACTGCCAGGTTTCCAGAAGTATGTATCACATTTGTAACTTGAATTCCCTTTCCTATCATTCTGTATACCTCAGATAGATGATATCCTTTTGAATTTGTTTTTCTTATTCTGAGTTATGCCTTATTCATTTCTAGAAAATAAATTTTCTTCCTCATGTGAAGGTTTTTCTAATTAGAGGATGGAATTAAATCAAAGATTCAAGAAAACCACCAGTGAATTCCCTGCAGTGGAGAGTTTGTGTCTCTGAAGTCATTCAAAGTTGGTGACAGCCATAGGCCAGCATAAGAATAATTGCTCAGGGACTGAGGAGGTATATCAAAAAGCAAGAACACATGACTTTCATGCTGTAGGTCCAGGATTCAGTCTCTGGCACCATGTGGCCCCCTGAGCACTGGCCCTGGAAGTCCCAGGGCACTGAGTTCTAAGCCCAGAACCTTCTCAGGAATACCTTTTCCCCCCAAAATTAATATTTATATCATTTCTATACAGAGACTCTGGGATTAGACAATTGAGTTCATTCTAAGAAATCCTGAGAAATAAAATTCAGATTCAAAGCCCTATTAAATGGATTTCCAGAAGTCCTAGATATTACTAGTAGGCTTTAGGGTTTTTCTTTTTCTTATTTATTTATTTATTTATTTATTTATTTATATTAGTGAAACACCATGAGATACAGTTGTATGAGATACAGACTTAAAAGTTTTTGTGCTTGGGTTTCAGTTATACAATGATCGAGTACCCATGCCTCCACCCAGTGCCCATTCTCCGCGGGACTGCCCATCACCTCATCGGCACCTCCTTTCCAGGTGGGTAGGGGGAGCCAGGACTGCTGCTCCTCCCCCCCAGCCCCACGTGCCTTTTCTTACATGGGTCAAGGTGGGGTAGACATTGAGTGACCATCTGATTTTAGCCCCTCACCTAACACACAATGTAAAAGATAAAGATTTATATAAAAAAATTCTACCATAAGTATGACATTGTGATGGCTTATGAAGTGGTAGGGAAGAGCACCAGCCAGATGGCAACATGGGCTGAGGTGATTCCTACTGAGGTGCATTTATCCCAACACCTACCTTCCTTGTGTAACTACATAGCTTAAATATTAGAGGAGATAATGCTTATGTTTGAAAAGCTCTTTGAGAATTGTTAAGATGACAGAAAAACAATGTTCAAAACTCAGCTAAAGGGATACACATTTTAAACCACGGACAGGGTATCCCAAGTATATTGAGAAGCTGTGGCAGTTTACAGGTGTGATGTGCCTCTTGATGGAAGCATTTCTCCTTTGAAAACTAGGACATTTTACTCAGAGGATATAAGTTTTGGGGGTCAAAACATACAAAATCTTTCAAATGAGAATAATAGCGAATGGAACCATTTCCTATTTCTCCCAGTTGATTTTCAAATGAGAATAATAGCGAATGGAACCATTTCCTATTTCTCCCAGTTGATTTTCAGTTCTACCTATTGACAACACAGAACATCACTCTCAAGCATATAACCTCAAGACTGGCTCCTCAGCTGGGTCTTTAAGACATGCTGATAAATCAGTTACTTTGTGGTCCCATGGCTAATGATCTGAGGGCTGTGGAGAGGAAAGGAAATCCTATTCCTGGATATATACCAATTCCAAGTAAAGGAAACGCTTTTCTTTTCAAAGAGAAAAGAATTCAATGTAGTCAACTTCCCACCAAGTGCTCAACTTGAGGGTCGATGCTATATTTGGGACTCAGTGTTGGTTTCTGTTTCTGTCAGGCAGACATCAGTAATGTCAGTAGTTAAATTTGCATTGTGAGAAAGAGATGATGGTCCCCCAAATAATCTCTCTATCTCTTACATCATGGCTGCTCTGTTCACAGACCTATTGCACAGTGAGCAGGCTATGAGTAGCAGTGAGCTGACATCCATTGGAAAAGTCACTCTGTCCTGCTGGTTGTAATGCATGGATGCTTATTGTTGGACATTAAAAAAGTGATAAAAAGATGCTCACATTTGGAACCTACTCTCATTGTTTTATCTACATGCTTCATCTCCAAATTTCTTTATTCATGATTTTCTAATATTTACTCTTAAAACCAAGACATTAACTACTATTCGTGGGTTCACAACCTCACTGCAGGTTTTTATTTCTCCACACAAAGTAGATGATCACTTTTAATGCCCAGACTTTGGCAACCTGGAGAATTTCCCCTCACACTGTCTTTCAGGGCTACTTTGGAGTGCAGATGTAGTTTGTGGTAGATTTTTTTTTTTGGCCTCTACCAACCCATACCTATTTCCCAACATACCCATGAATCAGGTCTTGTTATTCCCCTTCTTTGTCAGTTGTTCAAAAGAAATTACTGTATAAAGCCATGGCTGTTAGCTGAAAAGTATTGTATTGGTGGTGAGTGATAAATGAGAATGGTAGCACATATTTACACGGATTATTTGTGCCCTCTGAGCCAGTTTCAACCACATCTAGGATATACCAGCTTTACCACACAAAGGCCTGCCTACATTAAGTCTTGGTAGCTGACAACTCTCAGCCCAACGTGGGCAACTCTGGAGCCAGAGTTCCTTGATTTCCTGAGACCAAGTACTCCTCTATAAGTGCTCAGTGTGTTGCCAGGAGGTGTTTTCGTTGCTACTGTTGTTTGGATTATGTATGATTCTCTCCTATAGGTGTCATGGTCTTTCTCTCTTCAATCTATCAAATAAACTCAGTGATAGCTCCCAGATTCTACACAGTAGCTGTGATGTTGATTTCTCTTATATCTCTCAAATGCCAAGGATATGAAATAAGTCAATATAGTCACTTCTCCCTGTATGCTGTTTCAGTAAAATGAAGATGAAAATTTTCAGTAATTACAAGGCTATAGCTTGTCAGGGTCTATGAGGACAAGAGTTGACCACACTCTGATTGGTCAGCATGATCTCTTTCCCAGGATCTCTTCCTCAGTGTGTGAGTCCATACATTTCAGATACCAACTGTCTTACACTGAGTTCTTTCACATTCAGTTCCTGAGTCAAGGATTCAAAGATGAGTGATCCTTTCAGAAGAAACTAGTATGGAAATAGGAAAAGCAGAATAGAGAAAGAGAAGAGACTAAATAAGACTGTGATTTCTGGTAGATCCTCACCTGAATTTGTGGAGACTTCTGGAGAATAACTTGTACCCTGTCTGAGATGGTGTGAGAAATAGAATGAGGGAAACAAGGTCCTCCTGATAAAAATGTTAGGAATATATGAACAGGAGGAGCTGTTGTGACAAAGGAATTTTTTTCCAACACTAAGAAGGTCGTGTGTGTGTGTGTGTGTGTGTGTGTGTGTGTGTGTGTGTGTAGTACACACATGACAGGGTAGTATGCACCTCTAGTGGGGCTTGCCTCAATTCATACCTCATGCCTATTTGCCTATAACCCTGTCACTTAAAACATTTAAAATGAAGGATCTGGACAGACAGTCCAGGGGTTAGTACACATGCCTTGCATGCGGTTGACTCCGGTTTCATCCTTGGCATCATAAGATCCTCCAGTCATCATCAGGTGCATTCCTGGAGGCCCTGAGCACAGTTGGTGTGGTCTCACCTGGTTGGTTGAGAACCACCAGGAGGAGTCCCTGGGACTTCTGAGTACCACTTGGGAGGCACTCCCAAATAAAAACATAATTGATAGAACATGAGTAAGTTTCTCTCACATTGCTAAATGTTGCAAGTTCTCTCTCATTGCTAGATATCTGTTCTGTGTCCAGTATCCCCTCTAAGATGTGGGCAAAAGAAAGGGAAGGAAGAAGAGCAAAGAGTCACTTATCCTGCGGCCATCCCTTTACTAGAAACCTCTTTCCATGTTTTCAGTTCCACCTCATTGATAAGAGCTGTGTCTCAGTCATGTTTATTGGAAGAGGATTATGGACAATACCTTTCTTTTTTCTTGTTCTTTTTTTTTTTAGCACATTGTCACCTTCATGAAAATAAAATTTTTGGAATTAAAGAATAAAAGAATAGATTGTGGGACAGATACCCAGCAATTTCTCCTGCGCACTATTTTGGGAAAGATGGCTTAGTATGACTTCTGGGAATTGTAGCTGTCAAAATAATTTTTAAGACAGGGCCCGGGGATGTAAACAAAACAAAAAAGAAGCTCTCAAAAGGAAGAGACTGGTGGCCATATCTGTTTGCCCTTTATTCCTTATATCCAAACTCCAGACAATCTGTATCCTAATTTGAAATTTTTCAAAACATCAGCGTTAGAACAGTGGCAAGTCACGAGCAGAACTCATAGCTTGAGAAGTATTTCACCCAGGGAAGCTTTTTTTTGGTATTTTTTCCCCATTCTGAGAGTTGGATATTTTTGTCAAGATATGAGGATGTGATTCCCACGTATTGAATTAATATCAAACACTGTGCTAGGATCCCTAGATGATTGGGTAGAACCTATATTTTATTTTATTTTATTTTGGGGACCATACCTGGTGATGTTCAGGGCTTACTTTGCACTCTTTGCTTATTAGTCACTCTTAGAAAAGCCAGGTTGATGGTATGTGGGACCTAGGATTGAACCAGTGTTAGCTATGTGCCAGGCAAGCACCTTAACCTGTGTTCTATTTCTTTATCTCTGGAATTGATATTTTAATACTGTGACAGAATTTTATTTCACTAACAAGAAATATTTTCTTTTCTTTTTTGTAACTCTTGACACTAGATTGCAGTTTAAACTGATGTTTTAACAAAAGGAATATGGGGCTGGAGCAATAGCATAGCGGGTAGAGCGTTTGCCTTGCATGCGGCCAACCCGGGTTTGATTCCCAGCATCCCATATGGTCCCCTGAGCACTGCCAGGGTAATTCCTGAGTGAAAATCCAAATTTTCAAGCTCATACAACTTAAAAACAACAACAACAACAACAACTGTCACCGTCCTCCCGTTGTTCATTGATTTGCTCCAGCGGGCCCAGTAACATTGTGAGACTTGTTACTGTGTTTGGCATATCAAATATGTCACAGGGAGCTAACAACAACAACAACAAAAGCAAAAATAGCTCTCTGAAGATCTGACTGGAGTTCCTGTGGGGCTATCTGAATGGCAGTCAAAGGGAGTTCAGCATGGGTTAAGGTGCATAAGTATTGTTCTAACAGGATGAGATTTTCTGTACTGAAATATTATTTGGTGTTGAAAGTTGAAAAACTTTAATACAATAAATGCAGGCCAATTTCTAGTACTCAAAGAGGCTAGAAAAAATTAAAACCAATTAAAAAACAAGCCAGCTGGCTTACTGGTTTAGATATTGATCAATGGATAAAGTGAAAAAAGAAAGATTGAGGGAACTCAGTGCCCATCAGATATAATATTTCAATTCAGAATTCATACAACAGCCCATGGATTCAGAGTACATTTTGGGAAGAGAACAAAGAAAAATAATGGCCTATGTGAGTAGGAGTGGGAGGGGTGAGGCTGGGGAATAACACCTGCTCTATGCCGAAAGACATTCTCTGCTTGAACTAGTTGACTTATAGTATTCACCTGAGATAAATTAATGTCTGCTACCCTCAGGATTTAATTCTGATATTTCTCCTAACCCATCAGTACACAAGCATTATGGTCTCCAACTAACTTTTGAGCATCCTATCACTAAATAAGTGAAGCCAAGCTTTCTTACTGGACTCTAGAAGGAGCCACCAGAGTTTGGTTATTCTTACATGAAGTCTATCAATAGAAACTGTTACACATATGCCAATTGTAAAGCATAAATCAGAGTATCCAAGATAAAGCATCTCAACAAATTCCTAACAATCTCTGATCAATAGAAATTACCCTAGTTTGTCTCCCAAATGGACATGTGTGGCATTCATATATTTTCATCTCTAACCCCCTTCAAAGTTATCTGAAGACAAGTAGACAGAAAGACTGTGTTCTGACTTTTTAGAAAAAGGTTCAGAAGGGTGTTTTCTTTTTGGGCATTTGGTCTATGCAAGGGAATCAACCTGACAGAAATTAAGGAGGAAATAAAAATACAATACAATACACTTCTGTATGGGAGAGGGAAATGGTTAAAATGTTGCTCATCAACTGCTCAGAATTTGATGGTGTTTGAAGTTTGGGTATTCTGTATACTATCCCAGACAGAGACTTTCCTAGGGATCAGAGGTTATGCCATATGTTTTCTAAGTTTGGTGCCTCCAAGTTAGACTTGATTAAAACTATGGGGAAACTAAACTTTAAATAAAGTGCCTCAAGCTGGCTGGCACACAAACAAGCTGGCACACAAAATTGATCCTGTACTAGGTACATATCTATATTTTGTGAGACTTCTGAGGTTGTGAAAGCATTCCTGGGACACTACTAGTAAATATCAGAGCACTTTCAAGTGATTGAAAGTAATAAAATACAAGAGAGATAGTACGGGGGGTGCGAGGTGGTAACCAGCATCCCACAGATCCTGGTTCAAATCCTTCGCACCATATAAGGTCCCTAAAACACTGCCAAGGAGTCACTCCTGAGGAGAGAGCCAGGAATAGACCCTGAGCACCACATTGTGTGGCCCAAACCCTTTCCCCCCAAGAGAAAATTAAATCTCTTTATTTGGGGTGGCCGATAGCACAGCGGTAGGACGTTTGCCTTGTATGCAGCCAACATGGCCGACCCGAGTTCGATTCCTTCGCCCCTGTCGGAGAGCCCGGCAAGCTACCGAGAGTATCTTGCCCGCACTCCAGAGCCTGACAAGCTCCCCAAGACGTATTCGATATGCCAAACACAGTAACAACAAAGTCTCCAATGGAGATGTTACTGGGCCCGCTCGAGCAAATTTGGGGTGGCAGCGATAATACAGCAGATAGGGTGCTTGCCTTGCACACGGCCAATCTGGGTTTAATTCCTGAAACCCATGTGGTATACTGAGCCCCACCAGGAGTGATCCCTGGTGGCAGAGTCAGTGGTCAGCCCTGATCATCACCAGGTGGGGCTCTCCTGTCCCCTCAAAAAAGTCCTGTAATTTGTACTAAAACTTCTTTGGGTTTCCAATGTGTAGTTAAAGTTATAAACCAAAAATAGTTTTTTTCAAGTTCACAAACTCATATTTTGAAAATTATTAACATATTTTTAATTTTAGTATTTTAAATAGCTGAAAACGTATTATGTTTATATCACTTCCTTCTAGACTTCCCCTTTCTGAAATGGTTCAGGTTGTTCACATCGTCCTACAGCTAAAAACAACTTCAAAGGGAATAAATAAACATGTGAAAAAGAGATCGTAATGACGGGAGGGATAGTTCAGAGGATAGGGCATTTGCCTTGCATACAGCTGACCTGGATTCTATCCCAGGCATCCCATATGACCCTTCAAGCACCACCATGAGTAATTTCTGAGTACAGAGGCAGGTGTAACCCCTAAGCATCTCTGGGTGTGGCAGAGAGCGAGAGAGCAAGAGCGAGAGCGAGCGAGTGAGAGAGAGAGAGAGGACTACATTATAAAACTACAAGAAATAAATTTTCAGGCAAAAAAAAGGTCTAGAAATGATTGAAGTAAATAAACTTTCTGTGAGTACTAGTTAACCCAGAAAATTAAATCTCCATTGTGATGGATTCTGAGAACAGAAAAAAAATGGGGGGTCACTTGGAGAAACATCGCCTACAACAACCTGGGTTCATGATCTCGGGAGGAAGGGGAACAAGGATTAGAATAATTTGAAGAGAATCAAAATATAGGAAATAGTAAACTCTGAATAGGAGTTCACAGATTTCAGTGCCCCAGGAATCTGGCAGAAGTAAATGCAAGTATTCTTCAGTGTACTTTGATCATGTACTTTGATTCTAGTCCTCACAATACAAGATTGCAAATAATGAACAGAGTAAAGCATAACCACTATATAAGAAAGTTGGAATCAGTAAAGAAAAAAAGAAAAGAAAAGAAAAGAAAAGAGATCAGGAGATATTCGAGATAAGTCTTAATATGGGACAGTCCAGTCATTCTGATACATGCTCAAGGGTTTGAAAATAACTGCTTTGGGGATTTTGGAGGTTTCTCTTTGTTGTTTGGGAGGTGTTTTGCTTTTGAGGTCACATTCAGCAATGCCCAGTGGTTACTCCTGACTCTGCACTCCAGAATTAACTCTTGGTGTTGCTCAGGGAACTACGTGGAGTGCAGGGGATTAAACTTGGGTTGGCTGCAAGCAAGGCAAACACCCTTCCCATTGTACTATTGCTCCAGTGATTCCAGCTTTGTGTTTGAATCATATAAATAGTCACACCACAAAAGTATAGAATTTTGGAAAAGGCCTAATAATTAGTCTTTGTAACTAATTTCCGAATGATAATGGTGCAGAGGAGGACTGTTATTTGGAAGTGGCAAGTAGAAATTTCCTAGAATGCCTATAATTTTCTATTTCTTGCTCTGGGTTGTGATTCTACAAATGCAATTATTAAACGTTACTGGGCCCGCTCGAGCAAATCGATGAACAACACGGGAGAACAGTGACATTGACAGTGACAGTGACTTAAATCAATCAGTTGGTTTGCAAGACAGCATATATTTTAGGGTGCAACTTCACACATCTTCATGGTTACCACACCATGGTTACCACACTATTGAATGATCAGTACCTCTCCACCACCTTCTTCTGGGCTTCAACCCATTCTCCCCGGTCCTTTACTAAACTCAGTCCTGCAGAGTCTGAGGATCTGTCCTTTTTCGCTTTGTTACTTTATATCCCAGATCAGAATAAGATAATTTAATATTTGTCTTCCTCCCCTTCACCCTCTATGGTCTCCCAAGTCTGCAAGGGGTAACTCCTGAGTGCAGAGCTAGGAGTAAGCCCTGAGTACCGCCGGATGTGGTCACCAAAAAGCAAACAAAAAAAATTATAAACAGAGGTTGAAATTTTTTTTAGGGTGTTGGTTTGGGGCCACACCTAGCAGTGCTCAGAGCTTACTATAGACTCTGCTCTCAGGGATCACTCCTGGCAGTGCTCGGAAGACAATAGGAGATACCACAAATTGAATCCTGGTAGCTAAGTGCAAGTCAAGTGCCCTACCTTCTGTACTATTGCTCCAGTCCCATAGAAGTTGAATCTTATCAAATACATTTTATGCATATGATCATATACATTTTATTTCCTTATTGTTATATTGTATCAAGCCTATTTAAAGTGGAAGGTGAGTAAATATAAAGCTTTATATTAGTTTCAATTATTAGACTCCTCCTCCTTCACATTTTATTTTTATGTATTATTATTATTATGCTTTAAAAGTAATTTTACTACTTCCAAAGAGAGCTTATTTTCCTTTTATATATGTCCATTTTGCATGTTTAGAATCACTTGAGCTCTTTCTAACTACTTCAAATATGAATAATAATCTTGCTGTGTAGAGCATTATTGGTTGGAGTTCTTTTTTATTTAGGACTTTGTATAGAATGAAAGTTGTAGGAGCTCTAATTTTAAATATACTCTATAAGGAAATATTATAAGGGCTGGAGCGATAGCACAGCGGGTAGGGCGTTCGCCTTACAAGCGGCCAACATGGCCGACCCGAGTTCGATTCCTCCGCCCCTCTCGGAGAGCCCGGCAAGCTACCGAGAGTATTCGATATGCCAAACACAGTAACAACAAAGTCTCCAATGGAGACGTTACTGGGCCCGCTCGAGCAAATCGACGATCAACGGGAGGGCCTTTACTTTTACTTACTTAAGGAAATAGTGATAAAAATTTCTGATTCTGGCAGCTGGACAGCTGCAGCCTGTGCCTTGTGATGGACACATAGGTGTCTGAATGACAAAATGCAAGGTCTTGAGGAGGTACTTTGTTCAGGGGCACACTATTGACTGAGGCTACAGAAAAACATTCCATTGGATTCCGTTGGGTTGTGCAAAACTGATAAGGATCCTTATTACAGGTGTTAAAGTCATGACACATCTAACACCTTTATGTGGTGGAATCTGGCCACATCTCTTTGCTCAGTTCCCACTAGGATCCTGCCATCGAAGGCAGCAAGAATTGTTCCTGAATTCTGACTGTTAGAGACAGAGGATTTGGCTTGTGAAAATCATATTTTGTAGCCATATGAATTAGTTCTCTGGTATTTTAAGATAATGTAGTTGGGGAACTTGGAAAGCTTCCCATACTGGACAGCAGATTCTGATAAGTTTAAGCATCTTTGCTGCAAGGATTTGGGTGGGAGGTCTGAGAAACCACCAACTCAATGTCTTCTGTGGAACTAACTACAAGGCTTCCTCCACCAAGTCTTACCTCAGTCCACTATGTGATCACTCCAATACAGAAAGTAAAACTCACTTAAAAATTAAAAACAAAAAGGCATAATCAGAGGGTTGGAGTAGAGCTGGTCTAAGCAGAACAAGTTATCCTTTTCTTCCTATTGTTGACAATGCCTTCAATACTGAATTGGTCTTTCAGAAGTATATTCTTATTCAACTGGCTTGATGAGAAAATTCCAGATTATCATGTTATCATATTATCAGAGTCTCCTGCCCCCGCACCTGGCTGTCCTCGCCAGGGCCCAATGGAGGGGAGCGGGTTGGGTTTCCCTTCCCACCCCGAACAGAGCTCTGGCAGCCGAAGACCTCCAGAACCAGCCACCACCATGCTGAGACCACTCTCCACACGCATGAAGGTACTGGCAGAGGAACGAAGGCTGCAGGTCCTGGGGCTGAGATCTCCAAGACTGCTTGGACTGGGGCTGAGCATCCTCCACCCAGATCCTCCATCTTCCAGTAGGCAGGGGTCACACCCACCATCTGACCCCCAGCGCCGTGTAATCCCATCAACGGCCAAGACCCAGAGACTATAAAATCCAGCTCCTGGAAGCGACATCTTATTATCTCATTCTTACTTTGGACAACCTGGCAGGTTACCAAATGTTACCTGCCCACACAGCAGAGTCTGACAAACTCCCCATGGCGTACCCAATATGCCAAATACCAGTAACAATGATGGGTCTCATTCTCCTAATCCTGAAAGAGCCTTGAATATGGCATTTCTTAAAATCTCAGGGCTAGGACGAATAGACGTTACTGGGGCCTGCTAGAGGCAATTGACGAACAACAGGATGATCGTGATCGTGATTGTGATCATGTTATAACCAAGCTAGTCTTATTAAATTGGTTATTTCACTTTATTTGAGAATGACTATTATAGTGAAATAAAAACAACATCTTTTATGAAGGGCCACAAGCTATAATTATTACTGACTTTTGAAACATCTTGAACCCTGGTAAAATTTAAATTTAAGAAATCATACTTTCTAATTTGCATATAAGTGGATCAACATGGAAAATATCATACTAAGTGAAATGAGTTAGAAAGAGAGGGACAGACATAGAAGGACTGCACTCATTTGTGGAATATCAAATAACAAAATGGAAAATTAATACTCAAGGATAGAAGACATAAGGACCAGGAGGATTGCTCCACAACTTGGAAGCCATCCTCGCATGCTCGGGGAAAAGGCAGCTGAGATAAAAAAGGGACCACCAAGTAAAGGATGCTTTGAGGGCCCATTTGGGATGGAAGATGCGTGCTGAAAGTAGACTATAGACCGAACATGATGGCCACTTAATACCTGCATTGCAAACCACAACATTATAAAGAAGAGAGAGAGTAAAAGGGCATGTGCCTTCCACAGAGGCGGGGGGAGGAGAAGATGGGGGTGGTGGTGGGAGGGATACTGGGAACATTGGTGGTGGAGAATGGGCACTGGTGTAGGGATGGGTACTTGATCATTGTATGACTAAGCACGAAAGTTTGTAAGTCTGTAACTGTATCTCATGGTGAGTCATTAAAAAATAAAAAATCTTAAAAAATAAAAAAAATGAAATCATCCTTCCAGACACTGGTGGTGAGTGTAAAGTTTGGAATATCATTTACCTGAAATTATCTTATTGACAATATTTTAAATCACGGTGCCTAAATTGAAAACTAATTTTTAAAGAACAGGGTTAAATTGGAATAAAGGAAAGAATGAATGCTTTTGATATATTTTAATAAAAATCTAAAAATTAAGGTGTAAGTTAATCTATATTTATGATATAAGCTTATTTTTCCTATCCTCAGTTCTGTATGCTCATCTCCCCCCATCTGCTGAGGAGAGCCCCTATTTCTTTTAAAAGAAAATATCTTACGGAACTTCACCATTATTATTTATTTCATTACAATCTAAGTGCTGTCTTTTCCTTCAAGATCACTAAATACTTTTTGTTGATCTTAGAACATCAGGTTTATATAAAAATGAATGCCACTTAAGAACTATATAAAGTCATCTAGGTCACCTGAAGAAATGGAGAGAATTCTGGTGACAGTTCTCAGTTAGATGGTCCCATCATTCTATCCCATCATTATAATAACCAACTGACTTGAAAAACAAATCTCAAGTCTTTGAAGCATCCCTCTGTGTTAAGATACTCAAAGTTGCTGCCAACAGATTCTGTAAAATGTGTAGGTGTATCTGTTGATTGTCCGGTTCTCCCAAATGCCCTCTAGATTATGAGAACTACTTTGAAGGACTGGAGATCTGTTATCATTTGTGAGTTTTACTGTGCTTCATGTGTGTTGTCACTGTCCATGTGGTCACCTTTAAACCAAAGCTCCCTATATAAACCATGAATATGTTTTATTCTCAATCACTTTATCATAAACAGAACTGATAAAATTTCAGTCTCAGCTTCTTTACAGCAGGTGACTTCTGAATAATCTTGAATTTAAAAAATGAAAATATTTCAGTAAAATGGAAACTTTCTTGCAAGTAGTTTTTTAGTATTTCTAGAATTATTAGTTATATGCATTTTATGAAGATTCCTCAAGTATTGACTACACCTGTCTGTGTCATTAGTTAATATTTTGTTGACTTGTAGTGAGACCAAGGATTACAGGACCATTTTCTGAATTATTTTCCATAGCATAGCCTCAGCACAGTGGTAGGGCCTTACAAGCGGCCAACATGGCTGACCCGTGTTCGATTCTTCCGCCCCTCTCGGAGAGCCTGGCAAGCTACCGAGAGTATCTCGCCGGCACGGCAGAGCCTGGCAAGCTACCCGTGTTGTATTTGATATGCCAAACACAGTAACAACAAAGTCTCCAATGGAGACGTTACTGGGCCCGCTCGAGCAAATCGATGAACAACGGGAGGACCGGACCGGACCGGATGTTTGTATACAACCTAAAATCAAATGTTATTTAAAATGATTTTTATCTACATGCAACATTCCCATCTCTATATACCTTATGATAGCTGGAATCTTAAACTCTTCTGTATCTTTGGAAATTGTTTAAAAAAAAAAACGCTGAAAACAGATTGTATGTGCTGAAATCCCAAGGCTGCCACTTGCAATCAGTGTAACCTTTACACATTACTAAATCTCATTTGTTCTTTATTTTACAAATATTTTAATATGAGAATAATAAAATCTAATCCTTCATTGGATATTTATGAAGGTGTATGTGTGATGATTCAATGTGTTCCCAACAGTAAAACTCTCAGGACAAAGCGGTTATTGTTATAGTTTACTTTATTTGCACACCGTGGTTTACAGAATTATTCATAATAACAGTTGTTATGGGCTTTCAGTGTTCCAACAACCAATCATATCACCTGAATAAACTTCTCTCCACCATTGTCCCCGTTTTCCCAAGCACCCTCCAAGCTTGCCGCCTTAGCAGGTGCACAATAATTTGCTCTATATTGCTAGTTCCAACCAAATGGCTAAAGGATTATCAAAAATAATTCAGTACAAAAATAATTTGCAAAAACTGTTGTATCTCACGATTGGGTGGTTAAATCCACTGTCGGAGGATTTACTGAGCTGTTTGTTGCTCACTGAGCCTCTTGCGTTACGTCTATTGAGTTTAGTTGGCTGCTATGTTACTTCCTCATCTAATTTAGTGTGCTCATCACACTGGAATTCCAGCAGTGTGGAATATGGAGGTAGGGTACAGGTGGCCATGCGGACCAGAAACTTCAGGATCCGTAGAAGTGGGATGAGTCTGCAAAGATTCTTTGTGAAGCCTGGAGTTAGATGGCCACTGGCATGACAGCAGCAGTGGCATGTGGGCACAGCTGCCAGGACTTCAGTACGGCGAGTGCAAGGCCCACCCCGTCGAGAGGGAGCTCCAGAGCTTTCAGCCAGAGGACAGGTGTGTCCATGAATTTCAGCTGCTTGGCTTGCATCTCCCGGGAGGGTTAGTTCAGATGCAGGTCAGGTCAGGAGTTGACATGGGGTGGCTGTGGAGGTGGTCGTGGCTTTCGAGGCTTCCGGAAGTACATGCCCGCCCCCACTCAAAGAAGACCCAGAGCCCTCAGTCTAATAATGAGTACCAGGGGTTTACCAGATTTCGTGTCTATGCAGAGATTTTTTTTTAGTGAAGCCATGGAGTTAGGTCATAGGCCATTGGCATGGTGGCAGCAAGTGGCAAGATTGACATGTAATAAATACTATACCAAATCTGAAAGCAGTTGAGATAATTCCAGTTTGTGTTGTTTTTGCTATAATAGTCAAACAATCTTGATAATTTAATAGAAGGGCGTCACATACGCCACTTACAGCTGATCATAGTATTTCTCTTGGATAGATATACTAAGGAGTAACTGAATAAATGATTGAAGTTCCCTCACACAAAATGTAAAACTGCATTGAGGCTGCCTACAGTCACTGAAGTCAGCTGTAGGGGCGGTGGTCACAAATGTTCCTAGTTCTTTGATATTCAAAGCATAAAACACAAGCCCAAACATACCATTCATGGCAACAACAAAGTAACTGCCCCATGACATTTGATAATAAGATTATACATACATGTGTACACATACATAATTAACTAGTGCATGCTCTCTCTCTCTCTCTCTCTCTCTCTCACACACACACACACACAGAGTGCTACAGAGCTCTCTTGTTGAAAGCTTACTGTGGTACTCAGATTTCATCATCCTCTACAACAATAAATAAAGACTTGAAAAAAAAACACTTTTTACTTACAAGTCTCTGAGAGATGCCCACCTTTTGGGAGTAAAATCTCACTCTGGTTCTGACTTATTGTTGAGTAGAGCTGTAGAAAAGAAAATGGTGTTAATCTAGATCTTTAAGATTCATTTATGTAATCAGAAACATATGCTGAGGAGGGAATTAAAAAAAAGTCAGAGACTAAATTTACTTTGCTTATTCTTTATTTTAGGGATTATTTCATAAGACTCCCTCCGCATATGAAACAGATATTTTCCCATATGACTTCTTACTATCTCGAGTCAGTTTTATTAAAATTCAACATACATAAATATTTTGGTAATTTGGCTGTACTAAAATGAAGAAATTGGCAAGACTAGTACTTTTCATCTTAGCAATGAGAATACTGTAAAATAAACTTAACTTATCCAGGGGCTAAAATGATAGTGATTGGATCTTTTGATTTTTAGTACTAAGAATGTCACATTCTGGGAAACTCAGACCTAGATAGCTCATACTTGTCCAAGCCAAACAAATCCCTACTCCCGAAACTCCAGAATATCACATTCAGACAACTGAAAATCAAAGTTAAAGAAAAAAACCTTGAAAGTAGCCACATGAAAAACACACATGATAGATGAACAAATGCAACCCAGTATACAATGGTGTGAGATTGTCAAAGCACAAACAAAACAAAACATCAATTTATAATTTTATGCCCAGGAAAATACCTTTCAGAAAGAAAGGAAACATTGAATTTTAAACACAGATTCTCCTGGGGTAAGAGAAATAGTAGAACAGGTTGGGGACCTGTTTTGGACACAGCAGACCAGAGTTCAGTCCCCAGCACGTATGATCCCCTAAGCTCTGCCAGGAGTGCAGGACCCTGAGCACAGTTGGGTGTAGCCAAATCCCTATTAAAAAAAAAAACAAAGCCCACAAAATCAAACTAAAAACCATAAAGACAGATTCTTCCAAAGGCAAAACTTATTATCAGTAGACCTAAACTAAAATCAAAGTTAAAAACTTCCCCCGAGGGGCTGGAGTAACAGTACAGTGAGCAGGGTATTTGCCTTATTATGCGGCCAACCCAGGTTTGATCCCCAGCATCTCATATTGTACTCTGAACACTGCCAGGAATTAATTTTTGAGTGCAGAGCCAGGAGTAACCCCTGAGCATCATTTGGATGTGACCCAAGTATCAAGGAAAAAACAAAACCCCACCCAATTCCCCCAATAGGATGAATACAATAACAAAACTTGCTTTTTTACATGATGAAATAATTGGAATGAAATTAAGATAGAAAAGATAGACACCATTCTTATTTATAATTGCTCTAAAAGATAAAAGATAAAGCAATGGCCAATGGCAATTTTATCCTTCCTGAGATTTTGACTGTATTGAGATGTGAGCCACAACCACAGCTCTGCACAGATCCCTTGACAGTTGTTCTTGAAGGCCATTCCACTAGAAAGAGGAACAGTTTCCAAACTGAGACTCTCACATCTGAACAGACCTGAGTTTCAGAGATTCTAAATAAATACTTTCAGGTTTATTTTTGAAAGAGGAAGCCTCAGTTTTTCCTTGCCAGTGAGAGAGGAAGCCACAGTTTCCCCTTGCCAGGTGTCCTGTCTCTACCCCCATCAACCTGACGCACATTTCATGCTTAAGGACCACAGTGTTCCTGTTGCTTCCCAGAACCATGAAATTCTGCCTGGAGCCTAGGCTGACAGGGAGACTAAGAGGAAATCTTGTCGGTAGAAACTTAGACCAGCTAGACATCCCTGTGATTTTCTGGTATCTTTTGCAAACACCTGCCAACTGCTAAGAAGTGCAAGGAGCCTTTGAAAGGGCCGACACAGAACTCCCTTTTCTTAGTTCTATACTAAATTCCTCCCCACGTAGGGAGCTTCTTTTCCTTTCTCTTCTACTTTCCGATAAACATTTGTACTTTCCAACTCTGAGTCTGAGCATCTTTATTACTCGATATTTTTGTTCTTGAAAATACTGAAAAATCTGGGAACCACAGACAAAAAGAGACCTGCTATCACTGCTCCAGCATCATTTGCAGCACTTTCCAGGGAGCTAGAGGTTCTAGGGGATTTGGGTTAGGGTCAGCACATCATACATATTGACTTAGAGTGCACATCTTCACTCACCACACTGCTTTTAAGAGTCACTTGAAGGACGTGATGGTAAACATATCAGAGTCCTGGACCCAGAGGATGGCTCCATGCAAAATGTCTGCCTTTCACTTGAATGGTGATGGGAAAATTTGAGCAAAATTAATGCCCTAAATGAGAGAGAATTGGGAAAATTGTCTGCCATAGAGGCAGGGTGAGGACTTTGACGTGTATGTATGTGAGGGAGGGTGATACTTGAGACAATGGTGGTAGAAAATGTGCACTGGTGGAGGGATGGGTATTTTATCATTGTATGAATGAATCTCAAACATGAAATGCGGAGGGCCCGCAAAACCACTCTCCGGCCCGCGGAGTTGGCCCTAGGATCCGTAGGTGCAGGGAAGGACCAACCGAATGAACACAAGACACAAGAGACAGAGTACAGTTTAGAAATAGAGAGAAAAAGGGACAGCACTTTATTGAAGGATACAGGCTGTTTATATAGGGTCCGGGCAGCTCAGTCAGGAGCAGAAGCAGTATAACCATATATGGTAAGGTCAGCAACAAGAGCTTTACCTAACATTCAAGGTAGACATTTGTACATCAAAGGGTCTTGTGGCAGTAGGTGCATCCTGGAGGTTACTATAGATAAGGCCAGATAAGCTGTCAGCCTGATGTTGCTTGCTATAGATCAGGCATCCACTGAGATCAGGAAGTCCTGGGAGACTGTCACCAATGTCTGTCCCAAGCAGTTCCTAGCATGGGAACCACGACCAGGGTCTATGAGAGGGCTCTTGGCTTCCCACAATGAAAGCTTTGTAACTTTATCTTACAGTGATACAATAAAATGAAAAGTAATGTGGAAAAAAATGTTTGCCTTTCAGTACGAGGTTGGGAGTTCAGTTCCTTTGCAATGCCTATATACACTGAATACTAACCACTATGTAACCAGTATGTACTAACTACTACACTATCTCTCAGTCCCTGAAGTTAATGACTTCTTAAATCGGTGTGACAAACCAAAAGAAGTCAGGCCAGGGCTGCTGTCCACCATTCAGAGAGCCGTGGACCAAAGGCTGGTGAGGTTCACCAGCCTTCACGTGGTGCGGGCATTCACGCCCTCCTTCCCTGGGGCTCCCTTTCCTTCTCTGCCATGTCTCTAGAGTTCATGTTCAGGAAACTTGACAACTAAATAGACAGAGCAGTGGGAATAGCTCTCCTAGCACCTGCCTGGATTCTGCAGGCAACAGAGGACAGGAGTTTGAGACATTTTTTCTTCTTCATGCGACTAGAAACCGGCAGTTTAAGACTTCTTGTGGCTAGGGGACAGTGACTTTTAAATAGTGACTTTTAACTATTTTCTAGGTCTTAAGGTTGTGGTCGATATGGGTGTGGTGTTCTGTTTTTGTCTTTTGACTGCACTCAGCCATGCTCAAGACTTACTCCTGGCTCTGAACCCAGGGGTCACTTCTGGCAGAGCATGGGGGCGTGGGGGAGGCATCTGAGCTGCTGGGGATCAAATCCAGGTTGGCTGCATGCAAGGCAGTTGCTTCACTCTCTCTCCAGGATCCTGATACGGGCGTTTTACTAGATATTTTAAGTAAGTAGTTTCGAGAACTACAAAATCTTGAGAGTAGTGCTCTCTCAACGGAACATAATGTGAGCCACATACGTAATTAACATGTTATTGTTGTCAAGCTAGAACATAAAAACAGGAACTGGAAATATAGTACAGCAGATACAGCTTGCCTTGCATGCGGCTGACCTGGGTTCTATCCCTGAAACCACCTATGGTCCCCCAAGCCCTCCAGGAGTGATCTTTGAGCACAGAGCCAGAAGGAAGACCTGAACACAGCCAGGTGTAACCCCAAACAAAAAAGTAAAACAAACATGCAAATTAATTTCAATGCATTTTATTTGACCCAATATACCTAACCTAGGCATGGTGTCAACTGGTCATCCAAAAAAATGTTTCACACTAAATTTGGAGACCTCCAGGGGTTAGAAAGAGAGCTCAGAGGTCACAGGTATGTGGCTCACGTGCACAAGGACCTGAATTCAATTCCTGTCCCCTACTCCAGCAATCCAGTCTCTAGCCCTGGACTGGACCTGCTGAGTCTCAATAGTGACCACATCATAAAGCCTCGGACATTTGTCCATCTGACCCAATTGTCTGAGTGTCCCCAGGTGTGGCCCAGGGCTCTGAGCACCTGCTTGGGAAACTTTCAACCACCAAAAATTGAGAACTCAATCTTGGTTGACTTTACCCATCTGATACATCTTATTTCAAACCCATCTGATACATCTTATTTCAACAGCTTAGTAGATACTTATGGTCTGTGACTATAGCTTTGGGCAGTACAACTTGCGCATTGCAGATTTTTTTGAAGTCTGATATGTCAAATATTGATGCCAACCCCCCTCCCCCTCCTTCCCACCTCCCCCCAGACCCTTGGCATCTGTTAGAGGAGATCCAGATTCTTTACCTGCCTCAGTCTTTCACCAAGACCCAGAGACTATAAAACCCAGCTTCCCGAAGAGAACAGCGCAAAGTCTCCTGGACCCGCACCTGGCTATCCTCGCGGGGGGGCCCCTTGGAGGGGGGCGGGTTGAGTTTCCCTCCCCGCCGGGAGCAGAGCTCCGGCAGCCGAAGACCTCCAGGACTAGTCAGAATGAACCTCGCCCACAAATAGCCGGGCATGATGCGATGGTTGACCTTCAAGCAGTTAGTACTGGGGGAGTGTGCACCAGCCACGGGGGGGGGGGGGCGGGGGGGGGGGCGGCGTTCCTGCCTCTGAACCTTCCTTGGTTGCTCCAGGGCCCTGTAAGGGACCGGGACCCGTCTGGGGCCGTCCGCCTGCACTTCTGCCTCTCCGCCACGAGGGGGCCTCAGACCTCCGTCTGCCGGAGACTAAGCAGGCGCGAGGCTCCACCCGGTGCGGCTCCACCCGCTGCCCGCTGGCGCCCGGCGCATCTCAGCGTGGCTGCGCGGTCGCGGGTGTCTCGTTGTCCCGTGGCCTCTCTCCCCTGACTGATGTGCAGGAGCGGCAACCGTGTTAGCGCGGGTTTAACCTTATCGGGGTGGGTCCTGGCAGCGCTGCTGGGAGGGTGGTTCTCTGGGCGACACCCCCCCATGTGGCGCCACCTGGTGGACGAAGCACGCGCCAGCGCAAAGCTTGCGACGGTTTTGGGGTACCTGCGTCTCCCCATCACCGCCCAAACTTGCCCCAAGCGTTATCCTCTATCCGCAAGGGCGCTTTACCCACAACGTAATTCTCCGTTGGACAAACAAGTGAGAAAATTTGCAAGCCACAGGCGATAGCCCGCAAGAGACTCAGCCTGGACTCAAGGGGGTCAAGAGAAGGGAAGCTTCAAGATATCCTGGGGTGGGAGTGGGGGGCTTCTCCTCTGTCCAGCACCCAGCTGACTCTCAGAGACTAACTAGAACCACCGCTTTCATCTTTTTCTTTCTCACAATCTGCTCGTCTTCCTCTCTGGCATCAAAATGACATACGTCACAGATTCCTCATTCAACATTTAGAGAAGGTTACTTGATTTTAAAATAGCAGCAATCAAACTAATAAGTTCCTGTTAATGCAATATCCATGGTGATTGAAGTTGAGCAGAAGGCAGGGTAAATCTGCTCTGTACATATCAGCAATCTTGCCTTTACTATATGCTGGATCTGCAGGAGTGCATTGAAACCCTGTTACCACTTTAGAGTTGAAGGAGCTATCTAAGAAGTGAATCTCCTTTCCGGGGAGAGAACAAAAGGGAATGCCCTGCTACAGAGGCAGGGTGGGATGAGGGGGATGGGGGGTGGGAGGAATACTGGGATCAGTGGTGGTGGAAACTGGGCACTGGTGGAGGGATGGGTACTCGATCATTGTGTAGTTGAAACCCAAGCACAAAAATTTGTAAGTCTACAACTGTACCTCATGGTGTTTCACTAATAAAAAAAGAGAGAGAGAAATTAAAACAAATAGTGAAATAAAAAAAAGAAGGGAATTTCCATTCCAATAAGTGGATGTGGAAGTGTGAAGGAAAGGCTTACTGCTGTAGATAGAATGCACAGAGATGGTGAAAACTTTTTCACCATCTCTGGGGCAGGATGGGCATAGAACAGGAGGAGGCAACCGGAGTAGGGAGAGCGAGTTCCCTCCCTTTGAATAATGTGACATTTTAAGTATCATTCTAGAATACTCTGTGATCACTAACACACACACAGACACAACACAGAGAAAACTGTAATGAAAATTTATGCGATTTTTTCAGAGAATAATTTTTATTATTTATTGTTTTACTTTAACTTTTTAAATTAAGACATTGTGACTTACAAATCTGTTGATTTACAAAGCTGTTCATGTTAGAATTGTTTCAGGAATATAATGTTGCAACACCAATCCCGCCACCAGTGTCCCCAGGGTCCCTGCAATCCCCAAGCCTGCCCCCTTGGCAGGAACATTACAAATTTGTTTCATATTGCTTGCTCCAACAAAACTTAAAGAAACGGTAACTAAAATTATCAGAAGATAAATCAACAAAAGTCAATTTGTGATGATTGATATACAATATTAATGAGTAACCATATACAATACCACATGATGGGAGATTTCTTCTGTCCTTTAAAGAAGCTCCTTCAAGTCTTCCTTCCTTCCTTCCTTCCTTCCTTCCTTCCTTCCTTCCTTCCTTCCTTCCCTTCTCTCCTTCCTTCCTTCCTTCCTTCCTTCCTTCCTTCCTTCCTTCCTTCCTTCCATTCTTTCTCCTCCTCCTCTTCTTCCTCCTCTTCCTCCTCTTTCTCCTCCTCCTCGTCCTCATCGTCCTCTTCGTCTTCCTCCTTCTAGTCCTCCTCCTCGTCCTCCTCCTAGTCCTCCTCCTCTTTCTTCTGTCCTCTTCCTTCTCCTTTTCCTTCCTCTTCCTATTTAAATATGGCAGCTCTTTTGCTTCTTGCAAAACTGGTTTTAAGGCTATGAATCCTCCATATGACCTATCCATGAATAGGCAAAAATTTTTCAATTGCGATATAATTGATATATAACATTGTTTTGGTTCTGGGTTGTATTCTGTCATCTTGTACTGCCTTAAGTTTTAGACAAATAGCAAGGCCTTATTATTATACTGGGAAGGAATGGGAGACGTTACTGATGCCCACTCAAGCAAATTGATGTCAAGTGTTCAAGTGATCAAGTAGAATTTACACTTTTATCTTATTTTTATTTTGATAAAAAAACGTATATTTAGCATAAATGCCAGCTTAGGGATTTATGTAAAATATTTTATTATGATAATGATATACTTATGACTTTTGTTTAAAAGATTTTATCCATAATAGGCATTGAATTTTATCTAAGGCCTTTGAATGTCTAAGATCTTGGGTTGATGTGTCATAATCTAATATGGTAAATTTATTTTTGTATGTTGAAGATTGAACCCAGAGCCTCATATGTCCAAAGCATATACTCAGCCACCAAGCTACATTCTCTGCTTAGTATGGCAATTTTTATGATATTCATGATATAGTCAATGTTTTTATACCTGGAATAAAAGTTGTTTGGCCATGTTGCTTTAGTGTCTCAATATGATGCTTTATTTGGTAGTTTTGAAAGTTAGAATTAATATCTATTCATAAATGGTTTTCTTTTATATACTTTTTCCCTTCTCTAGTCTCATCTTGGGAGTAGTAGAAAATGGAACTCCTCTGTGATGTCGGTAGGAAAGTGGTGAGCACGGCTGCCTTCCAAAATGGACCTTCGATTTTTCCTGTGCTTTATAACAGAACAAAAAAAGTGCTGGAACCATGTGCATTTTTAGGTCCAAAATAGTCCCATGTGGAATATCTTGCTTTAATATAATATTTTTTGAAATATCAGTCTTTGAAAACTTTAAATAAATTTTATGAGAAATAATACCTTGTATCAACTTTATTGAGATATATATTAATTTTATACAAATGTATACGTATACCTAGATATGTATATCTATACATATATATAGATAGTTGGGAGGGCATATATGTGTCTTTGTATACACACATTTGTATCTTATTGTGTATATATATATCTTCTTGGATAAATATACCAAGGACATATGTTTATGTCCAGTGGTTCAACGCTTGGGCCAGAGAATGAAGAGCTGCAAGGTCTGGTGGTGCTGGGATTACTGAATAAATATCCATTATTTTTACTTGATTTACCAGTCTCCAACTCCAAGGTTTGCTATGCATTGCTATAAAAGATGAATGAGTTGAGTGTGCCAACTTATTCTCCCAATTCTTTCCTCAAATCTCATTAGGTATCTTTCTATGTTGTCAGGATTATTACATCAACTTTCTGCATTATTACAATCCCTGTATTTGATTTAATTTTTCTCTTACAATAAAGTAGATTTATTTTCAGTGCCAGTCCTATTATGGTCCGACCCGCTCATTTGTTTCTCAAGTAAGTTCTGTCTTCTAATATTTTCTACAAACAGGGCTCATCATATGTCAAAAATGTTTATATTTTGTCTTTATACTTGAGTGATATTTTGAATGAGTAAGTAATCTTTGCTTAAAAATTCTTTAAGAATTTTATAAGTATTTTATCACTGTTTTCTGGTATGAGAATTTCATCTGGGGAAATGTGAAGTTAGAAATTTTATTTTTCTTTGTAAACAACGAAATGTTTTTGCATAGTTCCTCAAATGATCGTTTGTCTTTGAAGGTCTGTGACTTCATTCTTATATGTCTCTGTTGTCCAATTCGACATCTTAACAGAACTTTTTTTTTTTTTATGACATCTTATTGTCTTATCCCGACTTTGGACAAACTTGTAGGCTATCGAATGTAGCCTGCCCACAGGGCAGAGTCTGGCAAACTCCCCGTGGCGTACCAAATATGCCAAATACCAGTAACAATGATGGGTCTCATTCTCCTAAATAGCCTTGAATATAATCTCAGGGCTAGGATGAAAGAGACGTTACTGGGGCCTGCTCGAGGCAATCGATGAATAACAGGATGATGAAATGAAAATGAAAATGAAAAATGTCTCTGTTACTTGTTCCTGGCACCTTGCTTTTAATTTTGTAATCTATAAAATTTTGTGGGGCTAGAGCGATAGCAAAGCAGTAGGGCGTTTGCCTTGCACACAGTCAACATGGCCGACCAGAATTCGATTCCTCCGCCCCTCTCAGAGAGCCCGGCAAGCTACCGAGAGTATCTCGCCCGCACGGCAGAGCCTGGCAAGCTCCCCGTGAGGTATTCGATATGCCAAACACAGTAACAACAAAGTCTCCAATGGACACGTTACTGGGCCTGTTTGAGCAAATCGATGAACAACGAGAGGACAGTGACAAAATTTTGTAATTTTGTAATCCAGCAAATCGATGAACAACGGGAGGACAGTTACAGTGACCTTTTGCTCTTATTTTTGTACATTTCTCTTTCTGGAATGCTTGCTCTTCTGATATTGGCTCTCAGATTGAAAAATTGTCTTACTGTGGTAAGAATCACTGTTACTGTCCTCCCATTGTTCATCGATTTTCTTGAGCGGGCCCAGTAACATCCCCATTGAGACACTTGTTACTGTGTTTGGCATATCAAATAGGTCACGGGGATGTTGCCAGGCTCTGCAGTGCAGGCGAGATATTCTTGGTAGCTTGCCGGGCTCTCTGAGAGGGGCGGAGGAATTGAACCCAGGTCGGACGGTTGCTTGCAAGGCAAACACCTATCTTTTCAACAAAATTTAAGCTATGCATTATTGTTAACTGTAAGTAGAATGCTCTACAGAAAATATCTAGAACTTATTCCTCTTAACTGAAACTTTATGCCTAATTGTTAACCCTACTCTAACCATGTCTCTACTATTTACTCTCTGATAAATATGATTCTTTTATTCTGATATATTTAATTTTCTTACTATGATTTAGTTACTCATAGTTGAGTTTCAGGCATAAATGTTCCAGTATCAATCCCAACACCAGTGTTAACTTCACTTTGTGATGTTCTGAATTCCCTCCCACCCCACAACCTGTCTTTGGCAGGCACATTTTTAAGTCTGGTTATTGTAGTTTGGGTCTCACACTTACAGTATTGTTGACTCTGTGATTTAGGTATAAACATATATTGAGTTTAAGTACAAAAGCAATGGCTAGACATCAACATTTCCAAAAATAATGTATCAGAAAAATTGTATCAATATTAATAACATAATTTCAAATAAAAAGTATCATGCAATATTTACAATTATCTCAAAAATTGTATTAATATTTTGGCTTAGTTTAAGTTAAATATCAAAATTCACTCAGAAATATTGCGATCTTATTGATACATGTTAATGAAATAAAATATTCTTTTAAAACATTTTTAAGGTCACACCCAGTGATGCTCAGGGGTTACTCCTGGTACTCCTGGCTCTGCACTCAAAAATCAGTTCTGGCCATGCTTGGCGGACCATATGGGACAGCTGGGATCGAACGTGGGTTGGCCACGTGCTAGGAAAATACCTTCTTCGCTGTACTATGTCCACAACCCAGGAGATAAGGACTGGAGTGATAGTACAGTGGGTAAGGTGTTTGCCTTGCACACGGCCGACCCAGGTTCAATTCCTCTGTCACCCTCGGAGAGTCCAGCAAGCTACCGAGAGTATCCCGCCCCTTTGCCAGAGCCTGGAAAGCTCCCCGTGGCATATTCGATATGCCAAAAACAGTAACAACAGGGGCTGGAGCAATAGCACAGCGGGTAGGGTGTCTGCCTTACACACGGCCGACCCTGGTTTGATTCCCAGCATCCCATATGGTCCCCTGAGCACCGCCAGGGATGATTCCTGAGTGCAGAGCCAGGAGTAACCCCTGTGCATCGTCAGTGTGACCCAAAAAGAAAAAAAAAAGTAACAACAAGTCTCACAATGGAGATGTTACTGGTGCCCGCTTGAGCAAATCGATGAACAATGGGAGGACAGTGCTACAGTTGACTAAGCAATATTTCTATTCTCAACAACTTGTAGTTCAAATAATTTGAAAAATTATTGTATTCGAATCAGTCTTTTTATCTTTATGTCTCTATTTTTTAAGTTGTAGGCATAGTAGCTTCCAATATTGTTAATGGCAGAGTTTCATGCACAAACGTTCCAGCATCACAACCCTCCACCAAAGTGTCCACTTCCCTTCACCATTGTCCCAGTGTCCTCTCACCATCGCCAAACTTACCCACTCCTGCTCCTCCCCAGGCCACCTAATGAGGATCTGTTCTCAGTCTCTGTTACCTTTTGGTGTTTGTTATTCTTCAACCACGCTTCTTTCTGTCCCACATATGAGAGAGGCTATTCTGTATCTGTCTCTCTCCCGACCAACTTCACTCAGCATGATGCTCTCTAGATCTATTCGTGTAACAGTAAATCACAGTTTCATGTTTACTTATAGCCAATGTGTATATGTACCATCATGTCTTTTTTTTCTGTTTATTTTGGGGGGGCACACCCAGCAATACTCAGAGTTTAGTCTTGGCTCTGTACTCAGGGATCACTCCTGGAGGACTTGGAGGATCGTATGGGATTCCAGGGGATCAAACCCAGGTTGGCTGCATGCCAGGCAACTGCCCTACCCTCTGTATGGTATCACTCCAGCTCTATCATTAGTGTCTTTATTCGCTCGTTCTCTTACTTAAAAAAAAGTATGTAGTTTTGCATTATAACATTTTGAAGTTTCAGATCTGCATCTTTGAAAATAAGCATGAAATATGCTATTTTAAGTTTATCACTCTGAGTCGAAATCTGCCCTTCACCTTTCCCCTTTGCCCTGGTTTACCCACCCCATCCCCTTTCCTTTCAGGGAACCACTAATTGGTCCTTGAGACCAAAAGGTTATTTTTGTTCTATTTATTTTATGCATTTATTTTCTCTATAAACCACATATGTGTGAAATCATTTGATATTTGTCTTTGTTCATCTGGCTTATTTCACAAAGTATACTCTCAAAGTCAATTCAAATGGCAAGATGTCATTTATTTTTTTAAGTAACCCAGAAAAACATGAATTTGATTATTTATAAAGGGATTTATGCAGACCCTGATCTCTATGACTGACTCATATCACTTAGCAAAATGTTCTTAAGGTTCCTCCATGTCATCACATATCACGGAATTTCCTTCCTCTTAAAGCTTACTGATATTTCAGCATATGTATGCCATGCTTTAAAATCTACCCATCTATATACCAATAGATTATTAAGTTGTCTTGAATGAGAAGATGTTAATATGTGTTAAGATTCTGATTTGAATGGTCTTGAATAAACTATGTAGGATCATGTGGAGTTTAGGAATTAACATCTAAACTATATAAGGAACTTACAACTCCATTATTTTCCACGATATCAATTACAATTTATGAATTTGTTAATGATACAATTACATGCATGCAACATTCAAACACCACACTCTCCACCAGCTTATCTGCTTTCCTTCACTAATGTGATAAGAACTTAAAAGAAAACCACCAACAGTTCAAACCTCTTCCCCATGAAAATCCCCTGATTAACTCCTATGTATGCAAACCATTCCAGGTCAAGGTAACTTGGAGAACATCCATATAAAACTCCATCTTAAAAGTCATTCAAAGCTCTCTCTCTCCCTCTAAAGAATCCCCGATTCTTTCTCAGTGTTTTTTTTTCTTTATCTCCAATTATCGTCCATGAATAAAGATTTTCTATTTCACTGTTTCCTCCGTGCTGAAATTCTTTCATGAGAGGATAAAGAATGGCCTGGAAATCAGGGCAGAGGTTAGTATGGACTATCCTTTTCTTCCCCACTTTGTTTTTTTGCAAAGAACAATTCTGCAAAAAGAAAATCCTGCAAAGAACAAATCGAGCCTAAGACTGTGGGTCCCAGAGAAGTCAGGTGATGAGATTTTCTTTCACACTATGAAGATCAGATGGGCCTTGGGTGCAGCTTGATTGCTGCTCAGCAGGAATTGGTGGGACACTGCATACATGGTGGACAGATGCTCACGGCCGACTTCACCAGTCCTGATACCACCTTCCGTCCTGAATGCATTTCCACGGGTAACTGAGGAAGAGGGAGCAGGAAGACACTAACATTCTTCCCCCTCCCCTCACTCCTTGCTTTACTTGTCTCCTGCAACACTAGCTTCCAACTTCCATCTCCAGGTTCTGTATGATAACCATGTTGCCGGTAGGACACTCAACACCCATCAGCAGAGGAGTGGGATCCCCAGGTGGCTTATGTGAAGAGGAGAGGAGTGAGGTGGCTGCCTCAAGAAGGAAATCTACAGCTTCCCTCTTTACCCATCTCTGTCACCAGGGCATGTGTCCGGGAAATCTAGGACTGATGAAAATCTGTGATGAGCCTCTGCACGATACAGATGCTTGTATTTCCCTGGCTCCACGAGACTACCCTAAAAACTGCACCTGAAATCTACTTGTTCTGCACAGTACCAGAAATGATCCCTGCCACTTAATTTCTCCCAGAGCCAGGGACTCAGGAAGCGAGGAAATGCTCTTGGCAGGAAAGGAAGTTAGTCCTAAATCTTACTCAAGCCTTTTGGGTCTGCCGCCTTTCCTTCATAGGGGAAAAAAGAAAAAGAGTCAAAATTTCCTTTGACACAAACATGCTTATTTAGTAAATAATAGGAAGGAAGGAGAGGGGTAGATTTAGGTGCTCAAGAGAGAACATGGGTTTCTCCAAAGTGAAAAATGCCAAGTACACATTCTAATTAGAGATGTGCAGGCCAGTTCCCCCAAATGGGAACCCGTGCCCTAAGATACTCCAGAGAGGATAAGGGAGTACGTGCATGGCCTCTTCCTCTGCCAGTTACTTTTCTTTTTTTTTTGCTTTTTGGGTCACACCTGGTGATGCTCAGGGGTTACTCCTGGCTCATGCACTCAGGAATCACTCCTGGTGGTGCTCGGGGGACCATATGGGATGTTGGGAATCGAACCTGTGTCGGCCATGTTGGCTGAGTGCAAGGCAAACGCCCTACCCGCTGTGCTATCGCTCCAGCCCCTGCCAGTTACTTTATGCACAAGTTTTATCGAGCTGGAGCGATAGCACAGCGGGTAGGGCACTTGCCTTGCATGTGGCCGGCCTGGGTTGGATTCTTCCATCCCTCTAGGAGAGTCTGGCAAGCTAACGAAAATATTCCGCTCGCACGGCAGAGCCTGGCAAGCTCCTCGTGGCGTATTCAATATGCCAAAAACAGTAACAAGTCTCACAATGGAGATGTTACTGGTGCTCACTCAAGCAAATTGATGAACAACGGGAGGACAGTGACAGTGACATTTTTACCCAATGTGGCCCTTCCTATTCATTGCTACGGTGGTTGCCAAGAGCGTGGAGCCCTCAAAGGCCTTTTGGTATTTTCACCTGGCCTTTGTTCCAGTGGTGGGGGCTGGCCACCACTCTTCTTGCAGCTTGTCACTTTCCCCTCTGCATCCTGGCATCTTTGCATCCTACCTCCTGTATCTTTGCTTCTGGCCTGCAATTCTGCATTTTAATGGTTTTCCAAGCTTCTGAGATGGGTCTTTTGTGTGTCAAAGGCCTCATGCCTTTGGACTGGTTTAGGTTTCAGAAAATGTTTTTTTTTTCCCCAGTAAACATTATTTGGTCCCCAGCCCCCACTCATATTCCTTCCTGTCTCTCAATGATTCTTTTTATTCTGTAGATACAGTTCCATTACCAACAATAAACTAAGTTTCAGGAAGACAAGGGTCTTGTTTTTCTCACCTTTCTGTACCTGCTGATTAATATACACCCGAGCATATGAGCATATAGTATACATGTCACGTGTATCCAAATAAACTGAACAGAGAAAGAAGGGAAGATATGGAACTCTCAGATGCGAAGAAAATAGACACAAGAAAAATGCAGACAATCTGTTGAACTTGTTCATGTCTGGGTTTCTCTCATACGAAGTTCCAACACTTGGGGCTGGAGCAATAATACAGCAGGTAGGGCATTTTCTTTGCACGCAGCCAAAACAGGTTCAATCCCACATGGTCCCCGTGCACCACTAGGAGTGATTCCTGAGTCCAGAGCCAGGAGTAATCCCTGTGCATCACTGGGTGTGTCCCAAAAAGCCAAAACAAAATAAAACAAAACAAAAAACCTACAAAGTTCCAACACTCATTCCTTATAAGACATTTTTTTTAAAAGGCGAATTTGCTGCCCTCTTGTGTCTTACAACTTCTATAACACCATCAAATATTCTCTTATTTTACAAGTAAACAAAGGGCTACAGAAACCAGAGAGAGCTTCACCGGGCCACATTGCTCAAGTTACGTCTAGGAGCTTAGGAGACCATACCTCTCAGTTGCAAAGAAATCAACTGAGAGAATCTTTTATTACTCACACCAAGTTCTTCTCTGTCTCTACTGAGTCATCAGAACTGAAAGGAATTTGGCAGGAACAGTTTGCCAAGATAGAGCTGGGAAGTGTTCAGGCACCCAGAGGTATGCTGTTGTATTTCTAATGGTGTCGTTTGCAGCATTATTAACTCAGATACTAAGCCTTACTCTAAGCTGGGGAAATTCATTTCTATTTCGTATTTCTTTTTTTCATGCACTTGAAGTTAATGGAGTTTCAGATATTACACTCAGCAGCGGAACACCAGACTGAAGGACGTGGGACTGGGTAAAACAGTGGAGATTGAGAAGAGATCACACTCAGGGTCCATGTCAGAGATAGAACCCACAGGACATATCAGTACATTGAATGAGAGGGAGCAACAAGTTTAGTGCCGGGGATCTGGCTCGGTGAACAGGGCCTAAGCCGGGGTGCCTCTGAGTATTAAGAGACCATACAGGGGGCTGGAGCAATAGTACAGCAGGTTCAAGCCCTGCGCATGGCTGACCTGATTCGATTCCCAGCATCCCGTATGGTCCCCTGAGCACCGCCAGGAGTAATTTCTGAGTGCAGAGCCTGGAGCAACCCTGAACATCGAGGGGTGTGACTCGAAAAGGGAAAAAAATACAGAAATGAGACTAAAAGAGTGGGATTGGGGGCTGACACTCTCATGGACCAAGAGCCTTTTTATTCCCCGCAGGAGGTATTTATTGCCTTATCCTAGAAAATTTGAATGGGAAACAACATCTTAATGGGGGATAGCATACTTTGATTACAAGAATAACTATTCTTAAAAGAACTATTCTAAGCTCAGCTATTACGTATCTTCATGCTTCGGCAGTTTGGGACAAATATCTTTCTGTGGGCTCCTTCTAGGGGTCAGCTTTCTCATAGCAAGGAAGTCAGGTCCCGAGAGCAGTGAAGGGACCCTGGTCACAGTGATGTTCCCATCAGCGCCACCAGAGTCCTGATGACTGGAATCTTGTTTTTCTGTCCACTCAGCAGTCTGCTTCCTCGTGTAACTTAATCCACCCTGGTCCCCAAGATTAAGATGAACATTTCCAAGTGGTTGTAAGTCTGGGAGAGAGATCAGAGCTGAAGATGAAATCATAATTGGACATCATGATAGAATAAAAAGTGAAGCTGCATGCTATTTCTTATGCAATGGGAGTGGGAGAAAAGAAGTCTGAGGCTTGAACACAGGAACAAGTGGAAAAGGAAGTGGAAGCTGCAAAGGAAACATAAAAATGGTCGGTTATATAGAAGGAAAAACAAGAACTTGATGTTTGAAGCTAGAAACAAATTTACAAAACATAGTTCAAGAAGAAAAGTAATCGAGTTCTCCAAAATTTGATTGAAAAGTCTAATAAAGTGAAACAAGCATTGATCACTGGGTACTTCAAGATTGATCAATTCAACAAGGATGATCTTACTATAGCCTTAAGACTAATATTTCAGAGGGCTTTTATTGCCTTTGAATTCATATCTGCTAACACTAAAAACATTGCAAAAAAATGTTTTTAAATGCCCCTATGATTTTCTGCAAAGAAAGTCATCCAAAAATGTTAAAGAAAAAAAATTGATATCTATCTGGCTTAAAAGTTAAGTACAAATACCCAGACACTCTTGATTATTCTTCCCTAGAAGCCAGAATACTGACCTGATATCTGACATCATCTGCTCAAGTTGCCAGAAAGCTGATTTGCCAAGAAATGCTTGCTTTTTAAAAAAATTTTATTGAATCACCGTGAGATAGCTACAAGCTTTCATGTTTGTGTTACAATGACACAATGATCAAACACCCCTCCCTCCACCAATGCACATTCCCCACTGTAAAAAATTTTTGAGGGCGGCCAGGGAGGCCCCGACTGCTCACCCAGCGGGGGCGCCTGGGCCCTGGGGTAGATCATGGAGGACAGGAGGGCCAAGCTGGTTGATTGATCAGTTGCCATTTACTCCATTCTTGCCACGCGCCTGCCCCAGTCTCTCTGAGCCTCCCATTCTGGTCTCACACCGCCTCTCATTCCTGTCTCCTTCTGTCTCTCCTGCTCATCTCTCAGTCTATCTTCTGCCTGCTCTCTCTTTCTGTCCAAAGCCCTTCCTGACTGCCCAAGGGCAAATACCTCCTAAAGTGTTTTTCTCTTTTCCTCAGTCCGATAACTGTCAACATATCAATACTAGCTATTTTTGTATGGACACAGTAAGAGATAACATTAAGACAGCTCTCCTGGGAACATCTTGCCACTGACTCAGACTACAGCGCTCAGGCCAGATTAATCATTCCTAACCCTATCAGGGTCCAAATCTTGTTATTACTTTTTGGATCATGACAGCATTTGTCTATGACCAAGTTCTTAACTTATAATTAAGCATTATGGCACTTTGGCCAGGTCCATCTTGATGCCAGGGTAGCACATAGCTTACCGCTTGCCCTGATTCCATCCAGTCTCTTGTCGGGGCCCTGCTTTTGAGGGCAGTAGGAAGTAAAGGCAGCTGAGGCTTAGGTGAGAGAACAGATGCCCAGGAGGGAAATATTACTGAGAGTCACATTACAAAAGCATGTTTTCTTGTGTCCATACAAAAAGGACATTGCTCTGAATAAACTATGCAGAGGACTTAGGGAGAAGAGATACACAATATTTACAAGTCAACAGAGCACAAAGAAAGTAACAAATAAACAAAGGGAATGGGAGCACTGTAATGGGAGCAACACAATAAACCTAAACTACGTAGGCAATGCAGGAAGGACAAAAGAGTGTTATCCTATACTCCACCACCAATATCCCCGGTATACCCCCCCCCCTTTCCCCACCCTCCCCCTGCCTCCATGGCAGACATTGTTCCCCATAATCTCTCTCTACTTTTGGGCATTTTGGTTTGCAATGCAGACCCTGAGACGTTACCATGTTTGGTCCTTTATCCACTTTCTGCACACATCTCCCATCCCAACCGATTACTCCAGTCATCTTTTTCTTAGTGATCCCTTCTCTATTCCAGCTGCCTTCTCCCCTTTGCTCATGAGGCAGGCTTTCAGCTATGGAGCAATCTATCTGTCCCATGTATCTACACTGTCCTCAAGTGTCAGCCTCATGTTATGTTATTTTATACTCCACAAATGAGTGCAGTTCTTCTATGTCTGTCCCTCTCTTTCTGACTCAAGAAATGCTTTCTTACTGACCGATGTCATTATATAAATGTAGGTTTTCTTCTACATGGCACATCATAGGAAATGTCATACTACTTTCCCATGGACTCCAGTATTATAGATAAGCTTTAAGTTTATATGAATATTTGTAGATTCATATTATGTCACATTATAAATTATAGCCTTTTTTAGCTTTATTAGTTGGGGTATACCAGAAAAACAGAACATTGTTCACTCCATAAATACATGAACCTGTATATTATGTATCTGTATAATGTTGATATAGGTATTAAGGGAGTGAAGAGAGATTTGTTGTATAGAATTGGTTTGTTGTCAGTTCATATCTTATAGAACAAGAAGAAGCTTATGCTCTATTTTGAAGATTGATAAGTCTCTCTCCCTGTAGGAACAGTCAACATTTATGTTTTTTCAGACAACAACTAATTTGATGAGACCAGCAACATAAGGGAGACTTCACTCAGTCCATTCCTTTATTCAATCCACTGATTTAAATGGTATTTTAATCCAAAAACCCTATGTAGAAACACCCCCAACATATTTACTATTTTAATATAAAATTTTTAATACCTGGAAACCGTACAGGGACCTGGTGGCCTTCAGCAGTATTGGGCCTAAGCATAGAACTGTCAGGCCATTACTGCTGGGACTAATCACCAGTGGATTTGAAACTCATTAAAACAAAACAAATAAAAATGGAGTTCAATAATTCTGTTGAACTATTTGACCTATTCTCCTAAGACTCACGCTGGCCCCAGTTGAGAAAATTTAAGTAGTGAGTTCTAAATAATTTCTTTAATTTTTATACTGCATTTAAGCACTTGAACTTCTTTTATTTGAAACCTATAATAGAAGTTTCTAATATATGTATTCCTCAATATATCCCAGCCTCCAGAGCAGATGATTGATTCTAGAAGTAGAGAGAAGGGGTGAGAGGGTTGAATTTTCAGCTGGTTGGAAACAGGTCCCCAGCTCTAGGACACAGATTACAGGTTTCTGAGAAGGATGCTTAAAAAGATGAAAGTTCATGTCTAGAAACTTGTGAAAGGGAATTCCCAGGAGTTTAGAGGTGATGAGAAGCAGTTCTCGGTAAGCTGGTTGGCATCAGAAAGGGCCGGCCTAAACTTGGCTACACAAACAGAGCACAGACTCTTTTTAACCTTTTTAACTCTTTTTAACCAGGACTCTTCTCCCCTTTTCCTTCCTTGGCGTATTAGAAAAAGTAGGGAAGCTTGGGTGTGTTCTGTGGAGGTGGATATATCAAAGCTCTGAGACCCTCAGCTTCACCAGTCTGTCCATACAGAGTGTCAATGGGAGGTGGACAGAGAAACTGAGACACGAAACAGGGAAAAGTGGTTAGTATTAGGCTGGAGAGATAGGACATGGTTAAGGTGCTAGCCTCGCACACGGCCAACCCGGGTTGAAGCCCAGAGCTGCATCTGATTCCCTGAGCACAGTCAGGAGTTATTTCGAAGCTCAAAGTCAAAAGTAAGCCCTGAACAAGCCAGGTATAGACCATCCCCACAGAAGGTAAGTGACATCACTAAATTCAACTTGAAGCATTGGAGAAGATCCTGTATTACCTTGTCTCATTCCTCAGAAAGTATTTCTGGCCCTGATTCATGTGGAAAACTGCTGAGGCTTCCTTTCTGTTTTTTTCCCTTTTTTTCAATAATTTCACATGGCAGAGCCTGGCAAGCTCCCTGTGGCGTATTCCATATGCCAAAAATACTAACAACAAGTCTCACCATGGAGACATTACTGGTGCCTGCTCAAGCAAATCGATGAACAATGGGAAGACAGTGCTACAGTGCTTCAATAACTTGGGACCATGGATGCAGTTCAACTTTCTCTTTGACCCTTACTTTTGCCTTGTAAGGCATTTATCACTCTCTTGTCTCTCATTCCCCCTTAAAACTGTTCTTTTCAGAAATGTTTTAAATGTGCAGCATTGGGTACAGAGTGAGGTGCCTAAGGACGATTTCTGGCTCTGCTTGCATTAGCTCCACAAGCTGACTGAGAACTCTGACGCGGAGATTAGTACCTTAGTCAACTGAGAAAAAACTGAAGAAGGGAAGCGCATGCTTAAAGGCGTGTTGTGGGCTTAAGTGTTATTTTCAGAAATTGAAGAATTTTGATTTCGCTGACTTCTAGGGAGTTTCTTAGAAACATCATCATTCATTCTGAAATAAATGTCTTTGCTTTCATTTTTTTTTTTTTTGAGTGAGACCACTGTTTTCTCTCTGTAGGCTCTTTATGTCCTGGAAACCTTTTCCAGTTAATTCATTATGGTTTTTCTTCATTCTTCTCTTTCAGCCATCCTGAAGTGTGGCTATTTCTCTTCTTTCTAATACAGGGATCAATGTTTTGTCTATAACAGTTAGGTATAATAGCAGGTAGGGTGCTTGCCTTGCACACAGCTGACCCAGATTCTATCCCCCACCCCGCATTCCATATGGTCCCCTGAGCACTGCCAGGAGTAATTCCTGCACAGAGCCTGAAGTAACTTCTGAGCACACTGAGTGTCACTGCCCCCAAAAACCCAAACAAAACACTCAGTTTCTGACTTAGAACATACTATTGCATGCATACTATCCAAGTTTGGTAAACAATAGATTTGAATTCAGTGGTGACAAACAATTTTATTTTTATTTTTATTTTTATTTTCTCTTCACTCAAATGAGAGAAAGAATCCGGAGTTCCGACCTCCGTCAACGATCAAGGATCAGGGACGCTGTCTCATTTGCCAAGGTGTCGAAAATCAGATGGGCTGGTCACGTAATGGGATTTAAAGACGACCGCTGGACTAGAGTCGCTATCGACTGGATTCCACGGGAAGTCAAAAGACCACGTGGCCGCCCACCTACCAGATGGTCAGACTTCTTCATCAAGATCCTGAATGATTGGTTCAAGGTTTTTCATGTTCCTAGAACAAACAGACACCATTGGGTTACACTAGCATGCTACAGGGACAAATGGAGAAGTTACTGGCGCCCGCTCGAGCAAATCAACGATTAATGGGAAGTCAAGTGATCAAGTGATTTGAGTGTATGTGTACTTATTTATTTAGGCCCCTGAGTAGTACTCAAAAGACCTGGGAATGCTGATTCTCAGTCAGTCAAGCCATCTGGTTGATTCTAGGGCCTGAAGATATGTGTTACAAGGCTCCCACAGACCTGACAATCAACAGGGTCAGTCTGTGGTATTGGAGATCTCTAGGGTTACACTTGCAATGCTGGACAATGCTTGGCATGAGGGAGGGGCCAGGTGGTGCCAGTGCCGGAGTCCAGGTTGGAAGCATGCAAGGCATGCACGCTAACCTGGCACTATTTCCTCAGTCCCTCAGTTTTATTTTTAAAGAGAGAAACTACAGCTGGATGAATTAGTTCAGGTAAACAGCACATTCTGTGTACTTCACGCAGGACTCAATTTGGAAACCATTGCAGAGTCAATAGCAAGGAACATCTGAGCCCTTAAGGAAGCAGCTTAATTATCCAGGCCTCATTTATTCCTTAAATGAGTATTGTGCAGGGCTAACTCTGGGCTCAGTAAGAGCTGCCAGGGAGGAGGAGGAGAACAATCCTGGGGGCAGAGCATTTCAGACAGCGGAAGGAGGGAGACACTCTGTACTTCTGAGGGCCTCAGCCCTACACTCGGAGAGCGAGAGCGAGCTGAAGTGAAGGCCCTCAGGGTCAGTCACAGCCCCAGGGAAGCCTCCTGGGTTTGTTTTGAACGTGTTGCTGAGGATAGTGCTTTTCCTGATACCTCTCTGTGACTCTCTAATGAAGACCCATAGGAGCGGGTTTGCTTTGGACTCAGCATCTGGATGGTGTTCGATCTGAAAATCTTGTTTGTTTCTGCTGAGAAGACACTGAGAACTTTTTCATGATTGCGTCTCCCCTCACCCCCCGCAACCTTCTTCGCCTACATCGATGTTTACAGACACAGTCCATTTGGGGTCCCATCTGTAATGCATTTATCAGCATAGATGGAATTCATTTGGGCCTGAACTCTAGGGCTGGATCCAGCTTATTTACATGTGTACTCTTTTATCCTCTGCATTTGTTTTCAGTGATTTATAAGTTTTATTATAAAAATCACAAATGAATTTAATTAGGAAGTGGAGTTCAAGGGCCGGAGAGATAGTACAGTGAGGAAGAAATCGGCCTTGCACACATCTGACCTGTGTTGGATCGCCGGCTCCCCAAATGGTCCCCTGAGTTCACCCAAAGTGATCCCTGAGTGCAGAGCCTGAAGTAAGCACTGAGCACTGCTGAGTGTGGCCCTAAAACTGAAAGGAAAAAGAAAAGAAAAGAAAAAAAAGAAAAGAATAATTCAGTCAGACTTTATATATTCATTTGAGACTAAAGCTATCAAGATTTTGCCAATTGTGTGGATTCTGTGTGTGCATGTAGATATATTTATTATTTTACTTTTTTTCTTCCCTTGACTTTGTTGCTGGAGGGATGTTTGAGGGTTGCATGTATGCTTGGTTGTGAGACTCACCAGTGAGATTGCACCTCGTACTTGTTGTACATGCTCACTGGGGTTAATGCTTGTTGAATGGTATTGTTCGCACACATTCTGTCAGCAGTGTGGCTGGTGGTCACTGTGATGCTTATGTAGTGCTCCTGGGAAGTTCCTTTCTTTCTGAGATGTCACATGTCTTCTGTGGCTTGCACACACCTGACTGCAGTGCAGGGGAGATTATTGCAGCCCCAGACAGCAGAGATGCCAGAGCCACGCTCATGTGGGAAGAACAGGGATTCCACTCAAGGCCTCATGCTTGCAAGATTTGTAGTTTTACCCAATATCCAAAGAAAGTATATGCATTACATTTTGTGGTGCATCTTAATTCTCTTCTAATTCATAATCACTCCCCTCTCTCTTTGTTTTTCCTGTTGCCACATACATATTTGGTGTGTGTGGGGCAGTCATGTGCCTTGCAGAATTTTTCCACATCTTGGACTATGCCAATATCATCCTTGTGGTGTTTGAGTATTCATCTACATTTTGGATTTCCTTAACAATCTGGAAGACTGAGTAGATTCAGATAGAATTTTTGATTTGAATGCATTATAGTTGTTTCTGTATAATTTAATATTATTATATCAAGAGACACACATCTTCCTTTTTATGGCTAATCTGTTTGTGTATGTGTGTGAATGTGTGTGCGTGGTGCTGAGGATTAAACCAAGGGGCTTATGCATGTGAGGTCCATATTCTAATATGAATATTTAGTTCATTAAAATATTCCATAACTCATTTTAATACATTTATTGCCTTAGAGATGAAGCAGCTATTTCCTGAAGGGGTTTTGATTTCTTTTATAAGAAATTTATTTGGAGATAACAATATGTGTGTTTGAGACAAATTACTACCAGAAAGAAGAGTTCTTCTAGGTTTGCACTGTGGAAAAAAATATGGAATAGAATCTATTTTTTTTTAGCAGTTGGGGCTCCCAAGTGGCAATCAAGGAGGCCCTGGGCTCCTCCAGTTGATACTCAGCCAAGAAGACTAGAAGTTCACTGTAAGGGCTCAAGGAGGCGGTGCTGCTGGAATCCTGCTGGGGGTTCCTCTGGTCACCCTGGCAGTGCTCAGGGCACTCCAGGACTGCCCCCAGCAATGCTTGGGGAAACATGTGGTGTCAGGGATCAAACCTGTCAGGGGCTGGCTGCATACAAGGCAGTCACTTGGACAGTTGTAGACCCTGTCTCCCAGGGTTTTTAGCCTTCATGAGAAATTGTAATTCATCATGTGATTATACTTCTGTTTTAATTCAAATGCAAGAAAATAGGCATTTTAATTCACCTTTTTATATTTTATTTCTCATATTATATAATCCTAAAAATCCCAATTCCAAATGACAATTATTAATGCAGTGATTGATATAATATCTTACTTGCTCTGTCTCAATTAATCGATTTCTTTTGGGGAGAGGGGTTACACTGGCAAAAGTCAAGGGCCACTCCTGGGTTTGTGTTCAGAAGCTATGCCTGGCAGTGCTTGGGGAGCCAAATTTAGTGCCAGGAGTTGACCTAGGGTCATGGCTATACCACATGCTAGGCAAGCACTTTTACTTTTGAACTATATCTATATATTTCTATTAAATCACTGTCTTCCTGTTGTTCATCCTGCCAGTACCCTCATGCGTGTGGAGACTGGTCTTAGCATGGTTGTGCCTGGTTCTGGAGATCTTCGGCAACAGAATAAAAATAAACAAATGGGACTATATCCAATAAAAGTGTTTCTGCATGGCAAAAGAAGCATAGGCTAAAAATAAAAGAAACTTACTCAACGGGAGAAAATATCTTCACTCATCCCATTAGATAAAAGGCTAATACCCAAGAATTCACAAAGGTCAACAACAAAAGTACCAAAAAGCCCTATCAAAATATGCGGAGAGGACGAAAAGGACATGAGGCTTCTCCATGTCTCCAGATAGATGGGTCTGGGCTGAGAATTCTGGGACCTTCTCAAAATGGCACAGTAGTTTCCAGCCACTCCTGACTCTCTCTGGCATAAATATAGCCCTGCTCAGCTCATCTGTTTTATCAAGCAACTAGGCCACCAAGTCATTTCAGCTTCTAAGTTCCTGGAGTACATGACCACATATGCGGTCGCGGGTCACTTACAAATTTCATAGAATTATCAGCCCAGTAGGAGCACAGAAAATCTGATGGGAAAATTGTGCAGAAGACCACCAAGCTCAATGAATGATAATAATAATACAGAAGGTTCAGCTAGCACCAACCAGCCCAGTAAATCTCTAGACTACGACCTCAGTCACACGTCTTATATTGTAAAATATAAACAATGATCACAAATTGAATTTTATTAATATATATTTTGACAATTTCATTTGCCTTTGTGTTGTAACAAGCAATATGAAGTAAATTTATTTTTGGCTGCTAAGGGAGCTGACTTGGGGGCAGGGGTGGGAAACTGCGGACATTGGGGGAGAGAAAGTCACACTGGTGGTGGAATTTGTGTTGAAACATTGAATGTCTGAAACAACTGTATTATGAACAATTTAATAAATCATGGTGTTATAATCAAAATAATTCCAATCAAAAATAATCCCAAACAGAAGTGTCTGGAGAAAATAAACAGATACTTCTCTGAAGGAGACAGACAGATGGCCAATAGGCACATGAAAAAGTGCTAATATCACTTTATTATCAGGGAAACCCAAATCAAGATGACAATGAGATATCATCTCACACCAGTAAGAATGACACATATCAAAACAAAACTAATCAAAACAAAACTGGAAACAATCTGTGTTAGTGGGGATGTAGCAAAAAGGCAACTTTCCTCCACAGCTGCCGGGAAATGTTGCTTGGTTCAATCCCTATAGAAAACAGTATGAAGATTCCTCAGAAAAGTCAGAATAGAGCTGCCATATGACCCAGCAATTCCAGTTCTTGGTATCTACCCCAGGCCACAGAAACATTAATTTAAAAGCACAAATGCACACTATTATTCATTGCAGCACTTATCAAATAGCTAGGTTATGGAATCAAGTGATCAAAGGTGATCAAGTGATTTAAGGTGATCAAAGGGATGAATGGTGATTGTATAGTATATAGCACACACATACACATACATATTTGAGTATCTATGTGTATATGTATACACATATACACAGGAATACTTTGCAGTGCTTGTAGTATGCGTCTGGACTACAAAGTCATGTAGAAATGAGTTACAGCTAATGAAGATACACTATTAATAAAATTAAATTAATTTTGGACCTTTGTGGTTTATCCAAGATTTTCAGAATAATTTTTAAATTTTAAATTTTATTTTTATAAAGTTGTTAACAATATTTGATTCCATTTGAATATTTGAATACCAAACTCACCACCATTACACCTTCCCACCCCATATTTCTATCCTGACCCTCAAACCCTGCTCCTAAAGCAGAACCGAAATAATTTATTTTGTATTGCTTATTATGAATAATCCACTAAAAATGAGACAAGAAAGTTTTCTTAGAGGAAAGTGTGTGAAGATTGTTGAATTTTACCTAAGAGCCATTAAGCCCTTCTATAAGATATTAGTAACATGATGTTAAAGGTTGAGCCTTGTGTGCTTATATCTATCAATTTTCAGAATAATTAAAAAATAAAAATTGTATAAAATATAAGAAGATAAATGTTCATAATCTGAAATTTGAACAGAAAATATAACAAGTAGAATTTCACAACAAATTCTTATTTTCCAATAATAAAAGCAAACTTCCTAATGATTAGTCTCAAACCTTCATAATGTGAGCACTAAGCATATTTGTGGATTATGCCTGATTGAGATTTCAGTTGGCTGTCTGTGTGAAATGACTTCTGTAGGAATACGCTGATCTTCACTACCAGTTTACGTACTCACCGAAGCTCATCCATTGGCCTGTAACATAGGTATATTTCTCTCTAATTAAATGTAGATCTGTAAAGTAGGGTTGAGTCATACCAGATGTGCACTTACATCCCAAAGATTGAATCTAGGTCTTTTGGAATGAAATTCTTTGGAAACTAGCAACATTTCTAAAAAAGAAGGGAAAATGCAGCATCAGAACATTAAAATCTGACAGGAAGCACAGCCTATGCATAGGTAGGTCAGATGGTCGAAACGTCTGCTGCTGTGGCTGCCATCTAGGGAGAATCATGGGCCAGGCTGCCCACGATTGAAAGCTCAGGTACAGCCTCCCCTGGCCTGCTCAGAGCTGTTTCATGGGAAAGAAACCTCCGGACCCGCTCCCCCACGGCCTTAAGAGCTGATTGGAAAGCCAATCACCAAGGAAAGTGCTTTGTTGTCCTATATTTAGTTGATCTTCCTATGTGGAAAACCTAAGGCCCAAATACAGAATTCTTTTTTCCCTCCAGAGAGGATTTAAGTTTCTATTTGCAGCCAGCATTCTGGGGAAATTATTGTCCCGCTTTTGCTTTTGTTCCTTTCCTCAGACTTTATTGGAGAACTTCGTTAATTCTGATTTCCAGCCCAAAGTTTTCTTCTGTGTTATTGTGCTGCAATTGGCATTTGCCCTGCAGGCCACTCTCTCTTTTCCTGCCCAACAATAATTTCAACCCAAGCATGACGTAAATGTAAACAGAACATTTCCACATTCTGCATTGATCTTGTTCTTTCTCACAAGTACCCCATGAGGTAGTAGAAACTAATTTTCTCTCCCCCACCATGCTGAATCAATCGCATGAGGAAACAAGGCCTCTTTGAAAAAAATTCAAGCCTCTCCAAAGTCACTTTGCCATTAAGTGGCTAGTTTGATTATAATCTTATTTTTTTAATAATTTTTTTTATTAGTGAAACACCATGAGGTACAAACTTTCGTGTTTGCGAAGTACCTATCCCTCCACCAGTGCTCATTTCCTACCACCAATGATCCCAGTATCCCTCCCACCACCCCCATTCCATTCCCTCCCACCCCATGGCAGGGCATTTTCTCTTGCTCTCACTCTCCTTTTGGGTGTTGTAGTTTGCAATAGAGGTATTAAGTGGCTATCATGTTCAGTTCATAGTCCACTTTTAGCCTGCATCTCCCATCCTGAGCGGGCCCTCCTAGCACCCTTGACTTGGTGGTCCCTTCTCTATGAACTGCCTTTTCCCCCAGCATGCGAGGCCGGTTTTTAGGCTGTGGAGTAATCCTCCTGGTACTTATCTCTACTGTTCTTGGGTGTTAGTCTCCCATTCTGTTACCTTATATTCCACAAATGAGTGTAATCTTTCTATATCTGTCCCTCTCTTTCTGACTCACTTCACTCAACTTGATATCTTCCATGTTGAACCACCTATATGCAAATTACATGATTTCATCTTTTCTAACTGCTGCATAGTATTACATTGTGTAGATGTACGAAAGTTTCCTTAACCAGTTAATTGATTATAGTCTTGTCAGGCTCCAAAGTACACGCTCCCAATCACTCTGCTTCCTGCCTAGTACTTCTTAGAATGGACTACGGTTATGTCGATCTGATTTTTTTCTTCATTTCAACCTGATCTTCATGCTGTGGACCAAGACCCCTCCACCCCCTTTTTTTTTCTACACCCAGAAGTGCTCAGTGTTTACTCCTGGCTCTGTGCTCAGAATTCACTCCTGGTGTGACTATATGGAATGCCAGAAATCAAACCCAGGTTGGCTGTGTGCAAGGCAACTTCCCTACCACTATAGTATCTCTCTGATTCCCCCAACCCTCTTTTAAAACAACTAAGATACTATCAGTCCAACAATAGTTAGGCCATTGCCCTACTTCCCACAAAAATGCCCAAAGGGCACAAATGCTACAACAATGGAAATTAAATGGTGAGGGGACATTTGCCAGAGCTCAGGAAGTTTCTAAATGAGGTTGGAGAGTGTTAAAATGATACGACTCATTTTGTTTTTTGTTTGTTTGTTTGAATTGACTATAACTAAAGATATACAGTTACAAAATTGTTCATGTTTGGGTTTCAGTCACACAATGTCAATCATCTGTCCCTTCCCCAGTGTGCCTTTCCCACCACCAATGTCCCCAGTTTCCCTCCCACCCTCCCTTCCCCCAGTCTGACTCTATGACAGGCAGATATAGTCCATTTTGACCTGTGCAGCATAGCAGTAAACATAACCAACCAGAAAGCTGATGTGTCCTCTGCTAATCTCACCCGGGTTAGCCTGGGTACTCAGGGGGGTTGCCCCCTGAAACAAGGTTGCTGCCGCATTCCACATATACTTATGATGCCAATAGAAGTAGTGCGCGAGGAGAATTAATAGGGTTTGCTAGGGTAGATGCTTGGGAGACAGCAAAAGCTAGGTTTCTGTGTGATTTGGGATAAAATAATATGCGAGATAGCTCCAATAGAGATGTGGATGGGTCGGTGGAAGTAGATGGATGAAAAGGAAGTAGAGGTAGCCTTTGTTTTGTGCTATACAGTTGAATTCCTCATCCAGCACCTTTCTGAAGTGCCAACACAAATTATTTTTCAATGCCCTTCCAGATTGTGCTGTACACATTGTAGTTCTGTGTAATGAATGACTACAAAGTGATTCAAAGTTATGTTCTTTTCATAGTCATACAAACCAGCAGAAGAAGTGAATGTTTAACGTGGTGTCTTACATCATATTCCCCAGGCTTCATGTTCTCTTGTTGAGACTTGTTAAGGAAGGAAAGAGGCAGGTGTGTGTAGTGGTGATGTTTAATCACTTTAGTGTAAGGGTGACTTATAAAGTATGTAAAGGATCAAGGTGACTGAGCTAGACTTTTTGGATGTAGATCTGGAGACAGAGATTTGTATGCTCAGTTTTACTGGCAAATGTTCTTGTGTGCTACATATATAGTGAGGTGAGGAGCCTGGACTAAAATAGATAAGAAACTGACATTCCATATCAGGTGCAACTGAGACCCACCTTTACCCAAGAGCACTGAACTGGGATATCTCCTCAGAATCAGGCAAAAAGAAAGGCAGGCATTTGGATACTCAAGTCAACCAGCCTTTGGGACTCTATTCTGAAGGGTGATTCCCAGAAAACTCTCATTCTGCTCATTTCCCAACTGAGGGATGGAGATATCCTCAGAAGAGAGAGACTCTGAATGGAGTGCTGGCGTGAGATCTTGAGAGGTACATGATACAGCTGTTTCATCTCCAACCATTCAATACACTTCTACAGTTTGCAGCCACAGTGCTGAATGAGACAGTGAATACTCAGGCTAGGCTCCATGCAAAGAGAGAAAAAGAAGATCAAAATTACAAAGGAGCAAGAAAACAAGACAGAAAAAGATGATTTTATCTCTTTTTTTGCCACACCCAGAAATGATAAGGATTTACTCCTGTGTCTGTGCTCAGGGATCACTCCTGGAGAGCTCAGGGAACCACATGGATTGCCATGGATTGAACCTGGATCATCTGTGGCAAGGCAAATGCCCTACCTGCTGCACTATTGCTCCAGTCCCAGGAAAAGGTCATTTTCAAGAGAGGATCTAAAAGATTTCCTGTGGGAAATAGCTTTAACCTGGGTCTGAAAGATTTGATAAAGATTAGGGATAAAGCAGCAAGAAGGTGGGCAGAAGGACTCATATGGGGGAGCACAGAGGACTTGGGCCAAACTAGTGATGGTCAAGGCCTATTCTAATCTCTGTGTTCAGGATCACCTCTGGTGATGCTCAGGGGACTATGTGGTGAGAGAGTTGAACCAGGTCAGATGCATGCAAGGCTAGTGCTTTAACCTCTGTACTGTCTCTCTATCTCAAAGGGATTCATTTATTTAAAATTTATTTATTTATTTATTTATTGAATCACTGTGGGAAAAGTTACAAAGCTCTCAAGTCTTGGTCATGCAATCATCAAACACATTTCCCTTCACCAGAACTTACTTTTCACTACCAAGAACCCCAATATACCCCCCTCCCAACCCTCCCAATACCTGTGAGGCAGAAGAATTCTAGTTAACACTCTATCTACTTTGACTAGATTCATTGTTTCGACAAAAGATGCACCATTATTATTTAGAGTTTACACCCCAAAATCAGACCTGCTGAAAAGGCATTGTGAAATAATTTGTTTTCTACAGCTGGTTACAAGAACCAAACAATGTCGGATTTTGGATTTCTGGTATTTTACTTATTAAGTCTGGTAGTATTTCTGCCGAGAGTCAGATAATTATAAGATTGGTTTCTGTGGCTCTGGAGCACTGGCCATGCCAGAGAGCTGCTCATGAGGGGGCAACTCGTGACCTGGGCGTGAAGGACGAGCTGGGAACGCCCCCCTTCCCATCAGGTTTCAGTTGCCCCATCACGACCAGAGGGAAAAAGGCGGAAGGGAGCAACACCCTTTCCCTCCCGGGCAGGCATAGTGGTGTGGATTAATGCATAGTCCATTCACTTTTCTGCCGCAAGCTGCTGGGCTCTGCATTAGGTCCGTGTGCTTCTGGAGCCATGGCCGTGCCAGAGAGCTGCTCATGGGCGGCAACTTGTGACCTCAGTAGGGCATGAAGGACAAGCCGGGAACACCCCCCTTCTCAAAGGGATTCATTTTTAAGTACTTAAAAGTCTATAAAGATTTTCAAGTAACAGAACACTGCGAATAAGGCAGTCCTGATTTCTCAAAGCAAATTTTCTGTGAAGCCTTTGGATAAAGCATAGACTAGAGTAGAGGAGAAACCCAAGGGATCTTGTCCTGGCAATGTTTCATTGCAACATGGAAGAGGGTAGCTGTGGAGGTGTTCCCTGGAGGTGTTACCTTCAGCATCCTGAATTTAGTGAAAGTTTATTCTCAGAACCATTTCTGAGGCAAATGGTTTGAGATAAGGGCGGGGAAAGCTCCAAAGATCACTCTTAGTTCTGTCTTTGCCTTTTAGAAGAGTCTTGAGAACAAACCTTAGGTCACTGTATGGATGGAACAGGAAAGAAGATGAGTCAAGGGCCAGAGAAAAAGTAAAGTGAATATGGCACTTACCTTGGCTTGTGGCCTACCTAGCTGCATTCAATCCTGGGTATCCCATGTGATCCTGGGAACCTGCCAGAAGTGATTCCTGAGTACAGAGCCAGAAGTAACCCCTGGTTACTAATGTGGCCCCAAAACCAAAAAAAATGAAAAAGATAGAAAGAAAGAAAGGAAGGAAGAAAGGAAGAAGGAAGGAAGAAAGGAAGAAGGAAGGAAGGAAAGAAAGAAAGAAAGAAAGAAAGAAAGAAAGAAAGAAAGAAAGAAAGAGAAAAGAATCAGTTTAGTGAAGAAGAGTTTCTGAAAGATAGAGACCTTTGTTAATAGGGATGTTATGAAGTAGTATGTTGGCCATATGGGTTCTTCCACATAGAAGATATTCAAACAGAAGATGGAAAGTAGATAAGGTTAGAAAAAAATTTCTTTCAAACTTTGGTACATCTACACAGTGGAATACTATGCAGCTGTTAGGAAAGATGAAGTCATAAAATTTGCTTCTAAGTGGATGGTCATGGAGAGTATCATGCAAAGTGAAAAGAGTCAGAAAGAGAGGGACAGACATAGAATGACTGCACTCATTTTGGAATATAAAATAACATGATATGAGACTAACACCCAAAGACATCAGAGATAGTAGCCAGGAACATTGTTCCATGGTTGGAAGCCTGCCTCATGAGCTGGGGGAGAAGGTGGCTGGAATAGAGAAGGGATCACTAAGTCAATGATGGTTGGAGGGATCAATCAAGATGGAAGATGTGTGTCAAAAGTAGATAAAGGACCAAACGTGATAGTCTCTCAGTATCTGTATTGCAAACCATAATGCCCCAAAGTAGAAAGATAGTGTATGGGGGAAATTGTCTGCCATACAGGCAGAGGAAAGGTGGGATGAGAGAGATACTGGGAACATTGGTGGTGGAAAATGTGCACTGGTGACGGGATGGGTGTTCGATCATTATATGACTGAAACTCAGACATGAAAGCTTTGTAACTGTATCTCACGGTGATTCAATATAAAAAAGTTTTTTTCTTTTGGGTTGGCAATTGATTTAGAGTATCATTAAAGCTTATTCCAACAGAGATGATAGGGTAATTACTCACATTTATTTAATAACTATAAAATGCCATTACATACCATTTACTATACCAAATATAATTAAAAACACTCTGATCACATTGCCTCACTTAATCCTCACAAGATTATGTAGTGTGAATTATTACTCTGTTGATTTCATAGAAGAGAAATTGAGACTCAGAGGGATAACATCATTTAGTCCATTGTCACACAACCATGAAGAGGTGACACTAGGATTTGAACAAAGACAGACTGATTCTGGAAGTCCAAGATCCCAGAAGCAATGTGATGAACATCCTGTGGTCACTTTCATATTTAAGAAAATAAAACAAGTAGTGATGTTCTGGTGTTATTTAGCTTAGTCATCTATGCAGTGTCTACAGATACTATTACTCAAGGGGCATGTTGCTCCTATTATCTCAGAGAGGCGTGAGATAATCAAGCCCTTGACAGTCTCTAAGTAGCAGGTTACTCAGTAGCTGCAGGTATGTTTCTAGGTTTACAGGCATGTTTATCTGCGTTTTTTGTGTGTATGATTGCAAGTGAGTTATGAATGCATTACCTCACTTTCAGGTCATGCATTCATAGTCTGAGTGGAAGTCCATGGCAGGGTGATAGTTAAAGGAGATCTTCTTGCTTGAAAATCACTGAGGATAAAAGTACTTAGTACATTTGGCTCTGGCGTCCGTAACATCCCTATTTTCCTGCTGAGTTTAAATGATTTTTCTTTCGACAATTATTTTAGGGAGAGTGGACTTTAAATGTGATAGATGGCAGTACACTCCTACATTTATTATTCATTCACTATTTATTGAGCATCTACTATACATCAGTTAAAATTCCAGATGCTGAAAAATTTTGTGGTCTTTTGACCAAGCATTGCATTAGCTGAAGCAGCTAAGTTTGAGAGGCCAAACTAGAGGAATACATAGTATATAAGTGTTTTGAAAACCTGCAACTGACAGAAACGTGGAGAGGGAAGATAAGACTATACCCATAGTTACTGTCTATTACAGTGAGAACAAGACCCAGCTTCTTGCAAACTCCCTAGCATGGCTCTGTGTAAACTGTTATCAGGTGATTTAGTGATTTCTCAAGGAACCATGACACAGTGAAGGGATTCAGTGTTGATCTCTGCTATTGGCATTTGGATGCTCAACAGTAGACTTATATCGGTCATTGTGACAGTCCAGAAAGTATTGTTTCTAATTGGGGGCTCACTCTAAAGCAAATAAAATTAACTTTAATTTGCTCTGGTCTGTTGCTTATAAAATTTGTCTTAAAATATCACCCTTAATGCTGAAATGGCTTGCCTGACTCAATAGTAGAATGGGTTTTGGAAGATTCAGTTTAGAGCCATCTGTGTGACAGTGCCATGTAGCATAGGGAAATGCTTTACAACACGTGGCATACACTTTGAGTTAACAACTAAGAATCAATGTTTTTCCTAGCTCCAAGAATTTAGAGGTGAAAAAGTACTCTCAAAATGACACCCACTAGTACACGAGTATTTTTTTTCTTCCTCTGCCCACAGAGTGGAGTTCTAAGGTCTAGAGGTCTTGTTTCTAGGGAACAAAACAATAGCTTTACTAGACTTGAAGTTGAACAGGCTACCTGGGTTCTGTAAACCAATAAATCAAGAGACTATGGTGGAACATGCTGTTTTGACTGAGCAGTATGGGGTATTCTGGGAGAGAAAATTGGCTGCTCTATTGGGCACATTAAGATCCTTGGTCCCTAGGAACTGTCAGTAGATACTTCTATTCATTGCTCTAATGCCACCTCTCCTCCTTCTCAAATGCCCTTTAGGAATATTAAATTGTCCCTGTTGAGAATCACTTTTAATGTGGGAATCACTTCCAGAGTGATAATGCTTATTTCTGTGACATTGTATTAAGCAACAGTAGCAATCATAAAATACTTCATATGGCCTAGATGACAATTTAGGGACATGATAGTCTTTCTTTTCTATTTATTCATCCCACTCTATTCTCGCTGGGAATATACTTTTAAGCCATTATATGTATTTAATTTAACTTCTCAAACTTTCTTAATTTGATAGGAGTGAGTTCATTGATTCAACTAAGTTTATTTTAGTGAAGCAAAATATTGAAAGAAGAGAAATGTGTTCAAAAGAGAACAGTCTTTGAAAAAGCCAAGCTGTCTAATTTTAAAGATATTTAGGTTGCCCACATCTCAATCGAGACTATTGTGGAAGCAAAGTTCATTTAATAGAAGGGTTACTCCTGGTTCATGCACTCAGGAATTACTCCTGGCCGCGCTTGGGGGACCATATGGGACGCTGGGAATCGAACCCAGGTTGGCCGTGTGCAAGGCAAATGCCCTACCCGCTGTGCTATCACTCCAGCCCCAGAGAAATTACTTTATTAGAAAAAGCGTTCTATGATACAGAAGTTTGTAGAGCACTGGCTTCTTCATGGAAAGCTCAGGTTGTAAATTAAACTTAATTTGTGCCAATGGGGATTGCATCAGCTGGTTATACTTACACATTCACAGACACACATGCATGTACTCACACACAACTCTGATCCTTACCTCCTGTGTTCTTGTTTTTCATCATAATGTTTATCATAGCAACAACTGCAAAATATTTCTAGACAATTCATTCCTGGTGCTGGTTAAAATATTCTGGCTCCAGGGAAAGTTTCATAAATTCCTCTTAGCATCACATACTTTCTGAGTGTGGTTTTGGCTGTGACTGTCACTTAGCACAGCTCCCTTCATACCTAGGAGACTGGTAAAGCCCTGTAACTATTTCTAAGTGAACCACTTTCATAGACAACAATACTGAATTGTAGGATGAACTTAAATTTCTTCCTATTCCATATTAACAGCCAATAATTCTGATTTAAATCCAATAAGGAGCTAGTGGAGCACCACCTTCCCTAAGGTCTTCAGCTTATCAACCTTCAAGGAAACAGATAACCAACTCCATTCAGGTATGCCCCAAGTGCCTCAACAGGAATGGGTCTCCTCACTCCAGGATCTTCTCCATCTTTCCTCCTGCCTTCTAAGAATTCTAGTTTCTAAGTATAAAGCACTTTGAAATTATATTTGGCTAGAGTCAAAGCAGACTTCAGCACTGTCATCTACTTTATGACTTCATTGAACATATAGACCAACTGAGGTCAAGAGAAAAAGATGTGAGTTTTCGAGGGTCCCAAAGTCAGCCCGCCACAGAACTGTGATATATAGTCATTTCCTGACTCCAGCTCATTGCCCTTTCCACGGAATCAGAGTATCCATCAACAAATGATTCCGGCATCACAGAAGATGGGTATACTGACTGCTGTCTTTATGCACTCTATTTTCATGGGTTTTTTTCCTTTTTGGGTCACACTCAGCAATGCTCAGGGGTTACTCCTGGCTTTGCACTCAGGAATTACTCCTGGAAGTGCTCAGGGGACTATATGGGATGCTGGGGATTGAACCCAGGTCGGCCACATGCAAGGCAAACGCGCTACCCACTGTGCTATCTCTCTGGCCCAATGCACTCTATTTTCACTGGTAAGATTTCAAACTTAATTTCTCTTTTAGATTCAAAAATATTTATACTGGGATCTGTGGACACTGTTGAGTTTAGCAGCAGAGGTAATAGCTTCTGTAGTAACCAGGAGTTTGGCAGATAAAATGCACCTCAGTCTCTTCCCAGGGGATACGATCTTAGCATGGCGTTGTGAACTATTTGCTGAAAATACATGAATTTCAATTCATGGTGTTATCCAGTGACGGGAAGTTAGAAAGATGCATTTATTTAGCAAATATTATATTCTAAGTCCTATATTTGGCAGTGTAGTGATTAAGTTAGGACTTTAAAACAGTCTTAGTTTTATTAATTACTAACTGTTAAATCTCAAAAAACTTAACCGAAATTCCCTGCTTTAATTTACACATTTCCAAAATAAAACTGCTTCTAGTATTAGTAATATTATTATTAGGATGAAATAAGGTAATTCAAATAGATCACTGAGATAATATCTGATAGCTAGTGTTATATAGAATTGTTGTGACTATGTAAATGAAAACTAAAACCTCAATACATGAATAAATTTGTTTTTATACAGAATAAAATGATGGACGTTCACAATGCTTTTGATAGTTTTTCTGTCTGAATACAAAAAGAAAAAATAATAATAAGGAACCCAAGTGATTTCTGCATCCTTTATTTTAACCATTGCAGATGCTTTTCCTTGTTATCCCATAATCAAGAATAAATGGTGGCTAAACTATTGTTAGTCAAGGTATTAAGTATTTATACAGAGGCAGTTTCCATCATGAGATGGGAGATATAAGTTCTATTTCATCCTTAACCTTTAGCATTCCTCCCCTGCCCACCCTTTTCCCCCATTTTATTTAAACACTATGGTTTACAAAATTGAACATTTGTTACAAACATTCAATATTCCAGCACCAATATGACCACCTCCGTGACCTTCCCTCTACCATTGTTTCCATTTTCCCAACCACCCTTCAAACCTATCCCTATAGCAGGCCCAAAATAAACGTATTTTAGATTGATTGTTAGCATTAAATGACAAATGAAATTAATATACAATATTTCAGTAAAAGAAAATTTGTCAAAATTGTTGTCTCTCCCAGGGGGACATTAAGTCCTTGTCTGAGGGTTTATTATGTGGCTGTTAATAGTTGAGTGTTCTGTGCTAATCAAGTTCAGTTGGCTTCTACAATATATTCTCCAAATATAGCAGCTCCATAACCCACAGGTCATACTGTTCAGTGAGCTTGCTTGGATTCTTCTGGCCACACCAACTACCTGCAAAGTGAAATCAAGGCCCTCTCTCTCTCCAGGAAGCAATGGTTCTGATGCTTGAAATGTAGGCACATGATCTTTATCAATAAGGTTGGTTTGGTTTTTTTGTGGGGAGATGCCAGGACCTAACCCAGGCCAGTCATGGATTATATTATCCTATATTCTCTACCCCTATATTATCACTCCAACATCAATAAGTTTTATATAAACTAGTACAAGAATATAAATATGAAAAGTTGAAAAAAGACAATGACTTTAATTCTCCCAAATAAAAGACTGGCTAAATAAATAAGTATATATTTATTCATCCAATCTTTTATCCAAGCATATAAATATTATAGGCAACATAGAAGATATTACTATGAAGTAATATCAATTACATAAATTATATAAATCAATTCTTTTGGCTTTTTGACCCACTCCTGGCTCTGTGCTCCAGAATCACTCTTTGAAGGCTCAGGGGACCATATAGGGTGCTGGGGATTGAACTGAGATAAGCAAAAGCAATCTTATTCACTGCACTGTCTCTTCAACCCCCCTAAAACATATTTCTGATATAATTTTATTTAAAAAAACAACCACAGCATGGCATGTAGCGTGTGTGTGATGTATGTAATCATATATGTTTCTGTCATGCACATAAATGCATATTTATGCATATACATGTACAACATGATGGTAGACTGTGTGTATCATAATATAAAAAGTGAGGTGGTGATTATATTGGATAGTGGTAGAAAGCAGAGGCTTATTTTGGTTATTTTAACTATGTAATCTAATTTTTTATAATGGGACCATGGATTTCGCAAAAGAAAAAGTATTTATCAAATAGCAATAGAACTGGCATCTAAAGTCAAGGCTGCTTTTCCCACAGCACCTGGGCTTCTGTTTCCTAATAGTAGAAAGTTATCATTTGACTTCAGCCAGGCTGATGCAATGACTCTCATCTTTGTGCTCAGGCGGCTGCTATTGCAGTGGCTGGTCCAGCCTGGACCCCAATATATTCAGCTTCTTGGCTACATAGTCAGTTGTAATCACCTAGCTTAGAGTCTGACCCATGAATAATTTTAAAGGATTGCTATGGGGTCAACAACTTGGATTTGGATATAAAATCTGCCCTTTATCAGTTTCAAATACCACTCATCTTTGCAGTGGTATTAATAATCTGAGGCCAAGAAACCTCCAGAGGTGTTTTCTACACAGCAAAGTGCTGGTGGCAGACGGGTCGGGGGAGGGGAATAGAGTTTACTGTTATTGCTGCATCTTTTAGTCGGTTTTCATCTTCCCGCTCCTTGTTTCTCTAGGCTCCCTAGGGCATCGTGGTTACCTTAGTAGCCAGATGCTGATGAGGCCTCCAGGGGCAGCCGGTCGAAGCCCAGCCAACAGCCAGCTCCTTGCCTTTGCATGCCCTTTGCAGGCAGAAGTGAGATGGTCTGAAGCTCAACTTCCTGCCAGGGCCCCTACCCTGTGTGGGGTCAGTCAAACTCAGCAACCTTGCTTCTGAATTCTCAGCTCAAGGCCCCCCAAGCACCCCTTTGGAGACTCCTTTCTCCCCACGCTCTGTCTCTTGGCGTCTTGCCTGGTTGCTGTGGCAACTGGTTCCAGTGCGGACAAAGGAGGGAGCTGGGTCCTGCTGCTGCTTCTTCTCAGTCCTGTCGATGAGGATTTTTAGACCTTGGAGACTGCGCTGCCCGGCCCTGCACCTGCCCTCACTCCCCTCATTCTCCATCAAGTGCAGCTTGCCCTCCCTTGCCCCAGACGAGACCATGTGTAAAAGCGTGACCACGGGTGAGTGGAAGAAAGTCTTCTATGAGAAAATGGAGGAGGCCAAGCCAGCAGACAGCTGGGACCTCATCATAGATCCCAACCTCAAGCACAACGTGCTGGCCCCAGGCTGGAAGCAGTACCTGGAGTTGCATGCATCAGGCAGGTGAGTGAGCCTGATGTGGGCTGTGGGGCACCCTCCAGGGGGTGGGGGAGAGAGAGAAAGAAGGGGGGTGAGAGAATCCAGGTGCTAAAGTTAAGTTTCACTGTTAGGCCGAGGTAGACTGGGAGGCTGAGAAAAAGCCCCTAAGTGGAAATTAAGACACCTGTATTTCACTGTGTCTTGTCCACTGGGTACTTTTGTAACTTTCATTCTGGTTTCCCCTCTGGAAAATAAGAGGGGTTATTATTTCTAAACTCACACATTTTGAATATTACTCAATTTTAATTATCTCTAGAAAATGGCCCAAAATGAAGATAAATAGTGGTAGTGGTGGTGGTGAGTATGTGTGTGTGTGGGGGGAGGGGGCATAAGGGTGGGGAGGGCAGGCATGGGGCCCAATGGAGGGTCAAGAGGTCTGTGCTCTGGTCTGCAAATAGTTCCATTTTAATCTATTAACTTTGCTTGACTTCATACAAAATATTAAACACAGGAGATGTGCTGGAGACTGGCTCGACTCTTAGCTCCAGGGCCCTTGATCAGTTCACTTTCGTTCCAGGACCTTGTTTTCCTCATTTTCAGAGGGAGGTGTTAGCCAGACTCTGGCCTTGTGGTTTGTGGAGAAGCAGCACTGTCATCACTTAGAACTGTTAGTGATGCGGGAGCTCAGACCCCGTTCTAAACCTCTGGAGTCAGAATCTGCCTTTCAGCAGGCCGCTGGCTGACCCACATGAACAACAGCATCTGAGGTGTCTCTCTAGCACAGTTATCTCGGGGTTTATATTAAGCCAAGGTTTACTTGCTGGGCATAGAATGGACATAAGGCCCTTCTCTAAGGTCTTCTTTCCTGGGCCAGTCCACTCCATTCAAGAAAACATCTGTGGCCCATCTGTTGTGCATGGGGGACTCTGCCTCTATTCAGAGGTGTGTGTGTGTGTGTGTGTGTGTGTGTGTGTGTGTGTGTGTGTGTGTGCCACTTTCCTGTTCTGTCTCTGAAAGAAGAAGAAGAAGGGTAATGAGGTGGTTTCTCCAGTTCCTACATTTTGGCATTTTCCAATCCAAGTTTTGTAATCCAGATGGTGAGAAGGGAAATACTCCCAAAGAATGTGAGCAAAAGAGAAAAGAGGAGAATGAAAGCCAGAAGCCCTTAAACTGGCTGGAGAGAGGCCTCCAAAAGGCTGCACACTTGCTTGCAAGACCCAGCAACTTCTCCAGGAGCTGGAAGTCTCCTGGGTATTGGGGGGTTGGGTAGGGGTGGGGATGTGTTTCCAAGGGACCTGGTTGAGAGTCTGTGATCCCCAGTAGGTCCCTATCAGCTTTATTGCTAGGGACTTGGCAGTGGGCCAGAGACTGACATGGGGTCATGGGGTCATGTTCTGAGCCAGTTAAGTCAGCTAAGGATAGAGTGTTTGTTGTGGCCTGCCCTCCTAGCATGAGTTCCAAAAGAGGCTGGAGCAGAATGAACTCATTTGGCGCCTCTTATGGATTTCAACGTGAGGACAGATGTCCAGTCCTTGTCCTGGACACTTGGACAGCGCACATGAATGGAGACAGCTAGCAAAGTGTTAGGCAGCTGAGTGCGGAGCGTTGCTGGATGCCCGGGGCCACCTGTGCAGTCGGCCTGGTGCTCCCAGCACGCACAGGGAGGAGGCTGGGTGGGCACTGGGGGGAAGTTAATGAATCCAGGGGTCCCCAGAGGCTCTACACTCCTGGTTTCCCGGGCACGCTGTGTCTACTGCCCCCTAGCCCCTTCTTCCACTGTCCTCACTCCTTCCTCTACTCCTCTCTCCCCGCCCCGCAGGTTCCACTGCTCCTGGTGCTGGCACACCTGGCAGTCGCCCCACGTGGTCATCCTCTTCCACTTCTACCTGGATCGCGCCCAGCGGGCGGGCTCGGTGCGCATGCGCGTCTTCAAGCAGCTGTGCTACGAGTGTGGCACTGCACGGCTGGACGAGTCCAGCATGCTGGAGGAGAACATCGAGAGCCTCGTGGACAACCTCATCACCAGCCTGCGCGAGCAGTGCTACGGGGAGCGCGGTGGCCACTACCGCATCCACGTGGCCAGCCGCCAAGACACGCGGCGGCACCGCGGTGAGTTCTGTGAAGCCTGCCAGGAGGGCATCGTGCACTGGAAGCCCAGCCAGAAGCTGCTGGAGGAGGAGGCGACCACCTACACCTTCACCCGGGCCCCCAGCCCCACCAAGCCGCAGGCCGAGGCGGGTTCCGGCTGCAACTTCTGCACCATCCCCTGGTGCTTGTTTTGGGCCACCGTCCTGCTGCTGATCATCTACCTGCAGTTCTCTTTCCGCAGTTCCATCTAAGGGCCTTTGATGGGCCCAGGGGGATTCTCTCGGGTCGGAGGTCTGTGAGGGCCAGCTGGTGGGAAGGGGCAAAGAGGCTGGCAGAGGCACCGGCTTCTGGCACCGGCACCTCCACTGACTCATGGGGACCTTGGACAAAACCCGGATGTTCCAGATGTAAAATCAAGGGTGTGGGGTAGATCGTTGATTTTGCAAATGGAAATCCCCGAGCCCAAAGTTCTGCGTAGATGCCTCAGGGACTTTTGGATTTGGAGGGTCAACTAAGTGGCTTTCTCATCCCAGCCCACCTGCCCCTCCCCAACTCCTACCTCCTCCTCTTGCTTTAATCAGAACAGTTCCATCTTAGATGGACTTCCACGTAGTATAAGAATTTTGTATGTTTTTTTTAAAAAAGCAAGTTCACCTTCTTTTAAAAAGTTAAAAAATGGCAGGTCTGGAAGATTCAGAAGGCATTTTTTATAGCAAAAAGCTGGTCCTTGCTCTTCTTTGCTCCCTTCCTCTCCCCCTCTTTTCCTTCTACATCTCAGGCTTCAGCCTTTAAAGCATCCTCTGCTTGGTGGGTGGGCTTCCCCGCAGTTGGGGCTTCATGCCCTGTGCAGAGATTCCTATAAAAGGGCCGGAAGTCCGGGCTTACCGCTTCCAGTGCTGCTGGCCACACAGGGTCTTTGTTTCTGTTCCCCACATGGACAACTTGCAGCTGTCCTTCACTCAAGGTGGATTCTGGGATCTGCCTGGCGATTGCCAGTGGGTGGCAAAGAGGGTGATTGAGAGGGAAACTTAGAGAACTAGGCGTCTCAAGTCTGAACATGAATTAATTGGTAGAGAATTTGAACGGGGGAAGGTTTAGAAGGTATTGGGCTGGCATCAAAGCACAACTCTTGGGAAGTAAAGTGATATTCTTTTCGACAGAGCCTTCAGAATTTTAGTGACAAATTCTGCCTAATTTTCAGTAGTCTTGATGGCTGAACACAGGAGCTGAGACAGAGTCTCCTGGGCTCTTTGCTGAAATCTCAACTGGAAACTTTTCCACATCGGCCATACTGACTATCTCGACAAAGATCTGCTGTCCACGCAGAACTGCAGGAACTGGGAGAAAGAAAGGAAACTTTAAAGATATGAAGCAATTTGCCTGAATACGTGGGGGAAGTGCAGAGATGCGTGGTAGAATACTACATTGCTTTATTTATTTATTTATTTATTTATTTTTGTGCTTTTTGCGTCACACCTGGAAATGCACAGGAGTTACTCCTGGCTCTGCACTCAGGAATTACCCCTGGCAGTGCTCAGGGGACCATATGGGATGCTGGGAATCGAACCTGGTTGGCCGCGTGCGAGGCAAACACCCTATCCGCTGTGCTATTGCTCCAGCCCCATCCTACATTGCTTTAAAATGGGATGCAGTATGGTTTGATGCGGGAGGGGAAGTGTAGGTAAGGAAGCAGAAAGTTGGTGGGCAGATGCTTTCTCCTTTTTAGGGTCCTCACTCATCACACCCATCAATAATTTGACTTCCTCTTCTTTTTCCTCTGTTGCTCCCCTTTTACAGACAGAAAGCCACCATCTGTAGGTGGAGGGAGAAGATTCACTTACGGATAGGATACGTTATTTATTTGTGGCTTTGGGGCCAGACCTGCATGTTTTCAGGGCTTCCTCCTGGCTATGCTCTCAGGGATGACTCCTGGTGGGGTTCAGGGATCATTTCTGGTGGGGATCAGGAGACCATATGGGGTGCCAGGAATTGAACCTGGGTTGACCAAGGGCAAGGCAAGTGTCTTACCAACTGTACTATCACTTGGGCCCCAGGTGGGAATTTTTAAAATCTTTAAAATAAATCTTTAAAATAAATCTTTAAAATAAAGATGGGATAACATCAATCAGACTTAGTAGTCATTAAAGTGTGCTTACCACACTATTTGATTTGTAATATGGGTCGCTAGATGAATTTTCCCTTTATTTCGGCAGTGCCCATGGGAGATTTTTGTTGTCTTCTGTTATTCTTAAGGTCTAGATCAATAGTTTTCATAGTCAGGGATACAGGCGGTCCTTGGTCAGTCATCTGAGGAACCTAATTTAAGGCTGGTTTTATGCTTGCCCTTGATATACTTCTAGTCATTGGATTATTACTTCTTTGCTTTATTCACACAGTATTTACATTTTTATCCAAGCCATGCTTCCTGAGTACCTTTCCACTGGCAAGTTCTGTTCTAGATGCTGGGATCCTGAGGGCCCTGAAGAGAAACCTTGTCGCTCAGATATCTCTCCTTGTGCAAAGTTTTCAGCCCTGGTGGTACTTTAGAAATCCTGGTGGAGGGTTTTAAGAAAGTTTTTAAGGGTTTTAAGCAATTATTTAAGCTGATGGAAAGATAGAACAGCGGGTATGATGCTTGCCTTGCACTTGGCCAACCTAGTTTCAATCCCCAGTAGCCATATGGTTTCATGAGACTTTCTAGAAGTTACCCCTAAACTCAGAATGAAGAATAAACACTGCTATTAATAGTACTTCTGACTATGGCCTGAAAGCAATTTTTTTCTTTATTCACTATGAATATTATTTTTCTTTATTAAGTAAGAATATTAATAAAATATTCTTTATTTTTTATTGAGTGATTATTTGGGGGGCCACACCCAGCAGTGCTTAGGGCTAACTTCTTGCTCTGTGCTCAGGGATTGCTACTGGTGGGGTACTGGGTACTATGTGGGATACTGGGGACTGAATCCAAGTGGGGTGTGTACAAGACAAGCCCTTTAACTGCTGTATTACTCTCTGGACCAGAAACTTCATTATTGAGCCCTGCCATCCTTGCCTGGTGGCTCATCAAAAGTTGCTAAGTCCCCTTTATCCATAAAATTATATTTCAGATCCCTAATGAATACCTGAAATAACAGATAATACAAAACTTTCCATGTGCTATATATTTTTTCTTACACATGTATCCCTGTGATAAAACTTAATTTATACATTGGGCACAGAGTAAGAGATGAACAACTAAGAATAGGAAAAAACATAACAGTACGCTATTATAAAAATCATGTGAATGTGGTCTCTATTGTTAAAAATGTCTTTTTGTGTGTAATTGTTTAGACCATGAGTAATTAAAAACATGGATAAGGCTGTAATTTCTTGTCTATGGCCATGCTCCTTGCTGGACTGTAAGCTCCAAGAAGTTCAGACACAATGCACTTTATTTACTGCTACTGAATACATAACAAATGATCAGTAAATATTTATCAAATGAACACATGAAACAATGAACTTTCATCAACAGTGTCCTCTGCCTTTTCCACCTGAGATATAAGTTAGGAGACATAGAAACCAGCCTCTAGGCAACCCCAAGATGGGAGAGAATATTGTAAATATCTCTTCTGTGTTCCCTCTGGTTTAAGGGAAGAAATTGGAAACTGGGGACTACCTCCTCTAGACCAAAAGGTGGCCCATTAGTGGGTATTGGCTCAAGAAAAAATAAAAATTCTAAGATATTTTCTATTCTCTAGAATGTGTTTTTTTCCTCTGAGATTAGCATTTGTGAGGTTTCAGAATTCCTATAGATTTTAGTCAGCAAAGCACATTTTAATAAAAATAACTTTCATAAGGAATCACAGACTTGGAGCCTCCTGCTAGGTTGTGTTGTTGAAATGGAATCCCTGTTTTAATTTTCTCCACTCCCTGTCTCCTTTATTATTTCCCCATATAGTTGTTGTAAGTGTAGAATCTGAGTCTTATTGGCTTGGGCCTTCTCTTGGCTAAGACTTCTCTGGATGTTCTCTCATTGTTCATATTGCCAAATACCACATGATGAAACTGTTAGATGTATCTTAGGTGTCATAAATAAACATTTTAGGACTTTTTAGGATTCTGGGCTTTTCTACAGAGCTTCTGGTCGCTGATGCTCAAACCAGGAGGAGGGCTCCAGGCACTGCGTTGCAGTTCCAGAGGTGAAATTTTCAGCGTGAATGTCAGCAAAAAGTGCTTCCTTGATCACCAAATTCACTGGGCAGGAGACCAACCTGGAGTAGGTCAGATTGTGAGATGCTCCAAGAACTAAGTAGACTGCCAACAAAGGACATTTTCCAGGGTAGTAAGTCCATAAAAGCTATAAAACAGATGAGATCTACATCCCTTATTTCATGAATAAAAACTGAAATCTAGAGAAAGTAAGAACAGAATTGTATGACATAAGTTAAGTACAGATACTGAAAGTTGGGGTTAGTGCTCAGGAAATGCTTGAGTCCTGGCACTGCTACTTACAATTTGGTCTTTAGCAAATGACTTAAGGTTTTAATGTTTCATTTTCCTCCTCATCACAATGGGAATAATTCTGTTTCCTGTAAAACATGGCACAGCTCATCCTCTTCTCCCCACCCCCTTTAGCTAGCACCCTCCTTTTCCAGTTTTAAAGGGGTCTTTCTTTTTTACCAGCACTTAAATATGTGTGTGTGTGTGTGTGTGTGTGTATGTGTTATTGGTTAAGATTCTCTGATTTACAGTACTGTTAATGATGATTTTTCATGCACATAATTTCAATAGCACACCCATCACCAATGTACCCACTTCCCTCTCACAAGGACCCCGAACTTTCTTCCTCCCTAGCAATTCACTTGTGTGGATCAGTTCTCCCTTTATGATGCTGTTGGACCTTCATTGCTACCATTATATGGTAGTATTATATCTAAATTCAAGGGTTCTTTCTAGTGGTTTTTGTTCTATTAGTAAATACTTTAAGAAAAAACAAAGTGAAGGGCAAGGGTTACTTTCATAGCCCAAGGCTTAGAACTGATTTATTTAAATAGAGAGGGAGGCCTTTCCCTCCCCCCCTCCACCTTCTGTTCATACTTATTTCAAAGCAATGAATGACTTCATTTTTTCCAGTGGTGTGGAAGCCACTCTACTTTCTTCAAAGATAGCCATTTAAAAGAAATCTCCCCAAATAGAAAACACCAGTGATTTCTGGGCTCCATTCCCACTGGCTGAAATACCCAGAAGGAATATAGTTATTTTCCAAGTCCCATTTGGTTCCCTGTAGGACGCCTAGCTAAGGAATTTCCTTTGGAATTGTTTTTGGCAATGTGTGGGTACTGCCACATGCTCCAGGGAAATGAAATCTTTTTGACTGGCTCATGACTGCTCCTGTGAGGGTGATGGGTGTTGGTCACGATATATAAAAAAACTGTCTGGTCGCTGGAGAGCCTATACTGTAGTTCATCTAGTTTGCTCCCCAAGAATTTCAGTCTGTTAAGTCATTTGGAATGTGACCCTCTTATCTGAACCTCTAAAACATCTTTCTTTCTGGAAGCCAATTTTGATAGCTCGCAAGCTACCGAGAGTATTCGATATGCCAGACACAGTAACAACAAAGTCTCCAATGGAGATGTTACTGGGCCCGCTGGAGCAAATCGACGATCAACGGGAGGGCCTTTACCTTTTTACCTTTAACACTGACTAGATCTGTCTCTGAAGAAGTTCACACAAGCAGTAAAATAAATTATTGTGGCTTATTATGGAGGCAGGCTTGAGGGGTGGTTGGGAAAACTGGAGACAATAGTGAGGAGGGGAGGTGGCATAATGGTAGGATTGGTTTTGGAATACTGAATGTCTATAACAAGTCATGAACAAGTTTGCAAAACAGAGTGTTTATATAAAATGTGTGTGTGTGTGGGGGGGGAAATTTACCTATTTTATGTTAACTCCAAAATATATTAGCATGGAATTTCTTTAGAAGTTTTATTAATGACAGGTTAGGCATGACTAGAATGAGATCCAAATATAAAATAAAATTTAATGCAAAATATCTTGTGTTCCACAGTTGAAAACGTACTTATGTGAATGAGAAGAATTTTATTATATTGTATTAAGGGGCTTTGTTTTCCTTGTTTACATAAGTTAAAATTATACAGCAATCACAAATTGGCTTTTACTGATTTATGTTCTGATTATTCTATTTGCCATTTCTTAAAGTTACGATGGAACAAGTAATTACTCGATCACTTGATCACTTGACTTCCCGTTAATCGTCGATTTGCTCGAGTGGGTGTCAGTAATGTCTCCATTTATCCCTGTCGCGTGCTAGTGTAGCCCAATGGCATCTGTTTGTTCTAGGAACATGAAGAGCCTCAAATCAATCGTTCATGATCTTGATGAAGAAATCTGACCATCTGGTAGGTGGGTGGCCACTTGGTCTTTTGACGTCCCGTCTCGTGAAATCCAGTCGGTAACTGCTCTAGTCCAGCAGTCGTCTCCAAATCTCATTACCTGTCCAGCCCATCTGATTTTTGACACCTTGGCAAATGAGACAGAGTCCCTGATTCTTGATCATCAATGGAGGTCATTTTTCTCTCATTTGAGTGAAACGTGATACTCCAAGCATAGCTCTTTTGATTCCTCTCTGGGAGACCTGAATAGCTGTTTTCATAGGCCTGAGGTCTCTGAGGTGTATGTTAATGCAGGAAGAACAGTGAAATCAAAGAGATGTGCCCGGAGACAGAGGTTCTTCCTCCTCTTAGCTATTTCTTCGATGCTCTTGAAGGCGTTCCAAGTCGCTCTCTTCCTCCTGTGCAACTCAGGTGTCAGGTCATTTGTCATGTTGACTTCTTGACCTAGGTACACAATGGGTCTCATAATTACAATGGGTCTCATTCCCCTGACCCTGAAGGAACAAGTAATATAAAGTCAACTTGTTATGTGCCTAAGGGGGTGGGTTGGGGATGAAGGGAAAATGGGGACATTGGTGGAGGGAAGGTCACACTGGTGGTTTGGAACACTGAATGCCTGAAACAAATGAAAAGCTTTGTAAATCATAGTGTTTTTATTTATTTACTTACTTTTTAAATTTTATTTTATTTTTATAAGTTTGTTCACAATAATTTATTACATTCAATATTCCAACACCAATCCCACCACCATTACACCTTACCCACCATCAATCACAGTGTTTTTAATATAGCACTGTAGCACTGCCCTCCCGTTGTTCATCGATTTTCTCCAATAGGCTCACGTTTCCATTGTGAGACTTGTTGTTACTGTGTTTGGCATATTGAATATGTCACGGGTAGCTTGCCAGGCTTTGCCGTGCGTGCGAGATACTCTTGGTAGCTTGTCGGGCTCTCCGAGAGGGGCGGAGGAATCGAACCTGGGTCTGCCAGGTCATCCCATGCAAGGCAAACGCCCTACCCGCTATTCTATCGCTCCAACCCAGTGTTTTTAATGAAAATAAAATTTGAAGGAGTTCACAATTTGAAAGTCATTTAGCTTGAAAGATGATTATTATGGAATTTCAGTGTCTCTTTCCCCTTCACTTCGGTAATAAACCCAGTAATTCTTAACTTCCATCTTATTAAGAAATAACTTCAGTTACTTAGTGATGCTATGTAATGCTTTAAAAAATTAAAAGTAGTATCAAACAGTTTTTATTTTAGTCACCAATATTTACAATACTGACAATGAAAGGATTTCATGGATACATACCAAGGGTCACGGTTATATTTTGAGGACGTAATCAGGTATGTTAGTTTCAATGTTTATTCATCCAATGGATAATTACTGTATACTGTATAAAATACATCGCATATGAGGCTCTGTTCTAGGATGTAGTGGAGAGCAAAGTGGTTAAAGAGATGGATTTTGTATGGTAGAGAAATTAGACAATAAACTCTTTAAGTGAAATAAGTGGCATATGAGTGTTAAGTAATAAGTAGAATAACAAAGGAGGCAAGGGAAACAGGAAGGAAAGGTTACAGAGTTATTACAATGTATAGGTTTAGATTTGGCATATAAGGAAGGTCTTAGTAAGAAAGTGACATTTGAAAAGTGATGAAGTTGCAGAGTAAATAGCAAAGGCCCTAGGGTAGCATGGAATGTTCAGCAATTGGGAGGTCAATGAGGCTGGAGTCTGATTCAGGCTTTATGGTCATAGTCAAGTAGTAACTGTATCGAAATGATAATGGGGCCAGAGCACTTCAGTCATAGGTCATTATCAGGATACTGGTTTCTTGTTTGTTTATATTTTGGCTCACACTCAGTAGTGCTCAGGGCTTACTCCTGGCTCTGTGATCAGGGATCTCTCTTGGGTGTTCATGGGATGCCGGGGATAGAACCTGGGTTAGATGTGTGCAAGACTACTGTACTATCTTTTCAGCCTTCAGACATTGATTTTTAATCTTAATAAGAATCCACTGGGGGTCATGTTATCAATTGTCTGGAACTTTGTTGAGACTAGAATATCGAGGGATCAGAATGAAAGGGGAGATTGCCAAGTAGGTTTCTGCTATAATCTAAGAAAGAGGGATTAGTGGCCTATTCCAACGCAATAACTAAGATTGAGTCTTGGTATATAATAAATAATTTGTTAATGACTCAATATGTGTTCTGATAAAAATAGGAATATAGGAGATTCCGCAAGATCCCTTGGGCTTGGGCAACTGGAAGAATGGAGTTATCATTTTCTGAGATGAGAAAATCTGTGTGAGGGACATATTTGGGGGCAATATTAGAAGCTTTATTTTTGGATCATGTACATTTTGAGGTAATTTTTAAGCATCCTATTTGCTATTCCATGTCATTAATGCCAATATTCAACATGGTTGAATATTCATACCTACAGTTTAGAGGAGAGGGTCAAACTAACGATAAAGTTGGAGTCATCAGCATTAGATGATATTACATATCCTGAGAGTAGATGAGATTATTTAGTGAGTAAGAATTGACAGAAAAGAGGTCCAAAATCTAAGTCACAGGTGCTCTCCACTTAAAAGACATTGGGAAAACAGGTGAAAAAAAATGGGTGAGTTGCAGAAACTAAGACATGAAGAGTATATTCATTTGAGTTTTCAGATCTATCAGACAGGACTGGACATTGGCTCAGCAGTAAAACACATGCCTTGCTTGTTTGAGACATGGGTTCTATTCCTGGAACTACAATAAGGAAAAAATCGTTGATAGAATCACCAAGTAGCAGAGCCTGGACCCAGATTTTTTTCACTCTCTCATGGCATCTGCTTACTCCGTTGGTTGCAATCCTGCTCAAGCAAGGGATGTGTTGTTTCATCAAGTCTGAATGATGAAAAGTGTCTTCGTTTTAAAAGTGTGTTTGAAGTATTTCATAATTTTAAAACGCATTAAAGCAAAAAGACCGTGGGATCCTAAACTGCCAACAAAGATTTGGGAATTAGCATGCACACTCAAAACCAAAAGGAGATGTTGTTGGAGTTGTTTAAAGGAAGGGTTCTGTTGTCTTGGATGCTGTTGGCAGGTCTGGGCCATGTGTGAGTGTTTAATTGGCATGGATTAAATAAGCCAGACAGTCCTAGGAGATGGGCAAGATGAAGTAAATATTACAGGACAAACAACTCTAGGGTGCACAAAAGTCCTCTTTTTTTTCTTTTTTGGGTCACACCCGGTGATGCACAGGGGTTACTTCTGGCTTTGCATTCAGAAATTACTCCTGGTGGTGGTCGGGAGACCATATGGGATACTGGGAATCGAACCCGGGTCGGCCACATGCAAGGCAAACACCCTACCTGCTGTACTAGCTCCAGCCCTAAGGGTCCTCTTTTCCAAATATGGCAGAATCTTCTGAAACCTTGTGTTGGGGCCGGTAAAATGTAGCTTCAAGATCCCTGGGTTGTACTTGGGTTAATACTGGTCTATTGGTATGGATTGGGGATCATAACCAGTTGTTTTAACCATTTATATGACATGAGATAAACTCAAGTTGTGGAACAGAGACTCCGAATGTTCTCCAGGTGTTATTGTCCTGGCAGAATAGTCTTAAAACATGCCTTTAAACTGGATACACATTATTTCCTCCTGGGGAACTTCTAACATCCAGGTCATATACAGAGAAATCAAGTGGATGAGGGTTTCAACTTAAGCTTCACTGGAGCCTGTGACTCGATTTTAGGACCCATTCTGGAACTAGATTAGCCACCAATGCTGCCTCATGAGCACTCAAGAATGTTTCTTCCCCAATTTTTGCCACCCTTTTCTTTTTTTACTTTTTGATGATATTTAGAGGTTACTCCTGAGTCTGCACACAGGAATTACTCCTGGCAGTGTCCAAGGACCAGATGGGATGCTGGGGATCAAACCTGGGTGGGCAGAGTGCCCAGCCTGCTCAACTATCTCTCCAGCCTCTGTGTGCGTTTTATGTTTTGTTTTTGTTTTAGTTTTGAGGACACACTCAGCACTGCTCAGGGGTTACTCCTGGCTCTTCACTCAGAGATCACTTCTGGTGGTGCTCAGGGGGCAATATGTGGTGCTGGGGATTGAATTTAGGTGGGCTGCATGCAAGGCAAGCACCCTATCCACCGTACAATTGCTCCAATCTCACTGAGTGTCTTTTCGTAAGGGTGTGTTGATAGTGGTGATTCCATGATTTCTGAAATTAGAGCACAAGATTAATTCAATGGCAGGAGGAAAGTGTTCTGATCTATACTCTACTTATTTATACTGTACACCAGATTTCCAAACCAAACATTGAACACATGATTTGAATAAAAACTGTTTTCTTCTATTTTGCATGTGGGTAATAATCAAGACATATAATTTGGGTACTGAAACATTTTCATCCTGAGATATTTTGATAACTTGCAGGAACAATAAGGTAAGGCACTTAATTCGAACTGACTTAAAAAATTATGAGACTGTCTTCCCATTGTAGTTTTTGTCTCTCTTCATGAATGTATAGTGATCCTAATTGGATTCAGTAAAATATTGGTGGATGGAGCAACTCACAGGAATCATTAACACATGGAAAATATACAAACCAACAGGAACTCACTTGCTTTGATTCAATGCAGATGTTTATTTAAACAAAGTCACCCAGAAGAATATACATTGAGAATGAAATTGGGTATGATAATTATTGCTAGTAATAACATTCTTGGTATTGAGTACTGTATTTTATTTATTTATTTTTAGATTTTTTTTTGTTCATACACCTGGTTGTGTTCAGGGGTTCTCTAGACCCTGCGCTCAGGGATCACTCCTGATGTGGTGCTGGGGGTCCAACCTGGGCAAAATGTATTCAAGGCAAGCACCCTACCCATTGTACTATTGCTCTGGCCCAGAACCACAGATTTTCGATAAGTAGGGTGGTAGAGCTTGGTTATATTCAAGAAAAACCTTTTTCAGAGGTGATACATTTTAAACTTAACATGAATTACATTTGGAGGTAGTGAGTTTCCCATCTCTAAAAATGGTGGTCATAGAATCAGGTCATAAAGTTACAGCCCTCCACTTCTCTGTCTCTCTGAGAGACTTAGGTTTTTTGGACCATAGCAGCAGCACAGGTCTACCTAGTAATTGCTGGTAGATCAAGAGAAATGGAAACTCTAAGATCATCTAATAGTTTCCCAGAATAAAGGTGAAGCTGCAATTCAAAGAGTAAACAGGATTAACTAAGTGCACCAAGAAATCATTATTTGTACATACACCCTAAGGCTGTTTCAAGTCCTGTAAATGTTTAGCTTCAGGAAAAAAAAGCTCTCTTAGATGTTGGTTTTGATCCCAGAATCAGAAGAGTGGTTTATAGGACATGTTGTTTTGTGAGAGAATCCAGTGCAATGGAAAGAAAGCCTAAGAGAACATTTATTCTTGTTTCTCCTTCCTTGTAGAAGGCCCTCCCTCTGTTTTATCTACGGAAATGCCATTCTTTTTAAAGGCTCAGACCCAACACCATCTTCCTGGGAGGCTTCCTCGGTTTCCTCCATTCCTCCTATCAGAACGGCCTTTTCTGGGAAGGCAGAGGGCTTGTTGGTGTGTGCATGCCTGCATCAAAATACAGCATTTGGCAGCATTCATTTTGGTACATGGTAGTTTCTTGTGAATGTGTCATTTCTTCCTCTAGGATCTCTTGGAAGTTATGAATCATATTTTCCTCATTTCAGTAGTTTCCAGTAGTGGTGAGCACAGCCTGGCATACGGAAGTGCTCAGGCAATGTCAAGAAATGGGAAAGTGTTTTGGGAGGACTTCGTTCTAAGACTTCGGGTTGAAATTCTCCCCTCTGGTTTGGAAAGAGAACCAAAAGCTTTGCTTGGAAAATGTTTGCTAGCATAGACAGACCACTTCCATCTTCCTATTACAGACTGAGCAGGAGGACACAGTGAGGTACAAAAATTTGTTCATAGAACCATAAGTGGGCTCTGCATTGCTCTCCCTGGACATTCATCGGGCTTTGCAACTATAATATCTCTCTCCTCAGCATCTTTCAACAAGGGACTTCATTACAAGATTCTAGCAACTGCTATGCAGACTGAGAACCACAAGTTCTCATGAAGACAACTTTTGATACAATGGGAAACAAAGAATTGTACATTCTGCAGAGGGCATGTGTTTTAGATATCTGCAGGGGATGAAGTCTCTGGAAGCTCCTTGAAAGAGGAGGAGGCTCTTGGAGATGGAATGATTCTCTGTAATAAACACTTAAATAACTTTGCTGGTATTTGGCATGGACCATACTCTTGGGAAATCAGGTGAGGCAGGTTTGGGGTGCAGCTGCAGTAGCAGCATTTTATCTGCATCAAAGCACTACTGAGTCTGAGGTAAATTTTATCTTTTGGTTTCTTTGGCTTAAATTTATCAGGGAAAAAATGGCTTCATTGGACCCTAGGTTGCCACAGCTTGTAGGATCCTTTTAGATGAGGTAAAGGACATGAACAGAGTCACACAGAGTGTGGAGGGTAGAGCTAGTTCAAGATCCTGGTGTCTGATTTCCTACCACCCATTCCTAATCCCCTTCCCTGCTTCTGTGAGCACTCTGTCAATTTGGTATCAAGCTCATGTTCATAAATGAATCGAAATGGAACATTCCACAAACCAAGAACTTTAGTATCTTTTGCTTTTTTTTTCTTACTGGAGATTGGAAAGGTGCATGGTAGTAATAAGTCCCAGGGCCCTAGTGCTCAGACAAAAGAGATTCTTAAGACTGAGAAAAAGGGTACATCTCTGATGCTCTAGGGCACAGCCAGGATTTGTAAGAAAACCTCACCTTCCCACTAGCCACATGCTCTTGTGTTCAACCATATTTTGAGCCCGTAGTTTGTGCCTGTATGGTGCTAAATGTTAATGGCATATTAATCAGTTCGATTCTCATCATACATCTATGAGGTAGGTCAGATATGCAGCTTCCATAACACAGACTAGGTCCAAAGAGGCTAATTATCTGCCAGTGTTGCAAAGAAAGTGACAGTGCCTGGGTTTCGCCTGGTGTGCTCATAAAATAGGTGTAGGGCGCTAGGCTACCACCCACTAGACCACTCTTGTTGACTAGAGAAGGATGAGATGAATGAGGAGGTTGGGACGTTGAAGGGGCATCTTTTATCAGATAATTATGCTCTGCTACTGACTGCCCCTGACCAGCAGTTTGGTGGATGAGGAACAGTTCAGTTGCTCATGTTGGTGACTCTCTGTATCCAGTCCTTGTTGTAATAGATGTTGGAATACACTCCATAGCGGTCCTTCTTTGCACAGTCCACGCCCCAGGATACCGTGCCCACTAGATACCACTGGCCCGTCTCTCTATTCAGGGTTACCATAGGGCCCCCCGAGTCACCTGAACACGCGTCTTTGCCTCCTAGTGAACAAGAAAAAAAAATGAGGGTGAAGAGTCCCTTCCTTAGTCTCAGAGGTTATTTCTTCTCCCCTTATCTCATTTGTAGTTTGCTAATAGGGCACTAGAGGGCGTAACAGACCGTTTGATGCAAACGGGCAATGCGTAGCGCTAGGTTGGCCTTTTCCCATTTTAGAGGGGCTGTCCTTTCATAGAGGGTTTCACAGTGGGGAAAATCAGTCTTGGAGAATGAAATAACGGAATTCCTTAGTATCTATGACATGATTTTTCTCCTCATGACTGTCCTCCTCTTTATTTCTTCACACGCGTCTTCCCACCACCCCCTCCAAACCCCTCCCGTCAGACTCAGATTTTCATCTGAGGCTCAGAACCACTCTCTTGCAGAACATTATTTTATGCCAGCTTCCTTTTTATTGTTGTTGTTTTTGATTGCTTTGTTTTGTGGGCCATCCCCAGCAGTTTTTAGGGCTTACTACTGGCTCTGCAATCAGAGATGTATCCTGGTGGGGTCCAGGGGACTATACGGAGCAGAAGGGAGAGAACATGCAAGGTAAGTGACCTACCTTACGTATTATCTCTCTAAGGCCCTCGAATCAACATTTTGACGTACCTTCTTTCTCCCCAGCACAGATCATGTCCCAGGTCACTTTCTTCATCAGTGGGGCATAGGACTCCTGGCAGATGTGATGGCCAACGATTGGGATTTCAATCTGGAACACAGGGCCATCGTTGGTCCACCATGCTGCCTGAGGTGTTCCTGCTCTTTGGACAAGTTCTTCTCTATTGGTTTAACCAGCTCTTAACAGCCTGGGGACCTGCCTAATGGTATATATATTTTAAAAAATCAACACTGGGGGTTGGGGTCTGAGAGACAATTCAGCAAGTTGGGAATTCCCTTGCACGTGGCCAATCTGGGTTGAATTCTGAGCATCCTATATGGTCCACAGAGCACTGTCAGGAGTGACCTTTGAGTGCAGAGCCAGGAGTAACCCCCAAGCATCATTGGCTGTGGCCCCAAAACTAAACCATATCAAAACAAATAAAAAAAATCAACATTGGGACCTGAGAGATAGTCCAGGAGGTAGGGCACTTGCTTTGCATGCAATCATGCCTGTTGAGACTCTGGTTTGAATCCTTGGCACCACATATGTTCCCCTGAGCATCACCAAGAGCCACTAATGAATACAGAGCCAGAAACAGGTCTTGAGTACTGCAATGTATGGCTCAATATCTCCAATGACAAATAAAGAAGCACAAATTTAAAGTAAACACTGAGAGGAGAATACAGAGACCATCTTTCAGTACAAACTCTCATGATTGTCCTGGCTCTGGCTCTGCTTTGTGACTTTGGAAAAGGCATTTAACCTCTTTGGACTTCAGTTCTCTCTATAAAATGGAGAGAACGATTCTTGCCTATCTCTTGCATTATTTCAAACAATGATGATGTATGTGAAGTCTGCTTGTCTTTTTTTTGTCCCCGTCCCACGCCTCCTCCACCCCCAACTATTACCTGCTAGAAACATGAGACATAAAACTTAGTCAGCAATTGTATGATCTCTGAGACTCTGTGCAAAATCATATGGGATCACATGGAATTGTAAGAGGCAAATGCATAGATCCTTTAGAATCTATATGGTATAAATGCTAGGTTCTGGGAAGTTCACTGTTGCTCTTACTGCTTATCTGGTTAGTGAGCATTTCCTCTTCTCTTACAAAACTCTGAGCTTCTAGACACTGGGCCTGTATTGTATCCATTTCTCTCTTGTATAACTTGCTGCATAGTTGGTACTTAGGGAAGATTTTTTTTTAAAGTGAGATGCTATATTGATACAGGAAAGTAAAGAATTGTGATGATTACTGCTCTTAAATCAGCTTTGGGGTAAATGTTGGAGTAGATTTCTGGATTACAGCAGGGAAAGATGAGTTTCATTCAATCTAACACATCATGCTAATCACAGTGATAATGACTTTCTGTCTCCCTACTTGACTATAAATCTAAGGAGGCCAGAGAACAGACGTGTCCTTTTTTTTTTTTTCTTTTTGGGTCACACCGGCCATGCACAGGGGTTACTCCTGGCTCGTGTACTTAGAAATTACTCCTGGAGGTGCTTGGGGGACCATATGGGATGCTGGGAATCGAACCCCAGGTCGGCCATGTGCAAGGCAAACGTCCCACCTGGTGTGCTATCGCTCCAGCCCCCAGATCTGTCCTATTACTCCTCAGTATACCTAGCTAGTTTAATATCCGACACACCGGGGGCACCAAATAAAAATGTGGGAGTTAATGAATGAAAGAATGAATGAACACAAACAGTTCAAACATTTTGGAATTCAAAGTCCTAGTGAACTTTGGAGGTGAGTCTGTTTCCTGAACCCAGGGGAACTTCTACCTATATTTCCTACTGGACTGTCCAACTCCCTGAGGGAAACATGGGACAGGAGAGTCCAATCTTAGACACTATCCATTGAACTTACCTCCATTAGGGTCTCTGGGAACCTTTGCAAGAACTGTTTTCCCCAGCCACTGACAATGACCATGGTCCCTGGAAGAGAGAAAACAACAACAGTCAGAGCAGATAAGGCTGTCTGTGAGGGTATCAAAGGACTATATCCTGCAGCTTCATCAGCTTCTGCCTTTGGAGGAAGCGCTGAATTTGGCCTGGCAGAAAAAGGTACCTTAGTATGGAGAAAAACTAACTGTGTGGTTTGAAGTTGCCTGCAGCATCATTTGTGTCTATGAGACATGAACTGGCTTATTTATTCCGCAGCTTCCCTGCCCAACAAGCATGGAAATAAGATGCTACAAGGGCTGTGGCCTCATCTCTCTTGTTTAAAGCCAAATCCCTGTGCTAACAACAATCTAGGGGCTCAGTCAATAACTGTGAATAAATAAAATGTCCAGCCTAGTCCACATTATGCTATTCTGCCTTTAAAAACTTCACTTTCCTTCTTCTGGGCCTCCAAAAGTATAGGAGTTAAAGTGCTTGAAATACACATGGCTTCCCTGGGTTGAGTTCTGGCACCACATGTGGTCCCCTGAGCACCATCAGAAATGTTTCCTGAATACCAATCTGGAAACAATACCTGAGCTGAGATGGGTGTGACCCAAAGAACAAATTTTTTTTTTCACCAAAAGTACATACCACAATATATTGGCTTCATCCATTGATGGGTACACCTGGCAATGCTACATTTGACAATACTCCTGGCTCTGCACTCAGGAATCATTTCTGACGGTGCTTGGGGGACCATATGGGATGTCAGAGATTGGACCCAGGTCTGCCATGTGCAAGGCAAATGCTCTCCCTGCTGAACTATCTCTCCAGCCCCTATTGATGGTCTATAATTAAGATTGTTCTATATCCTAGACTTTTAGCTATTTTTTAAAAAATAGATTTTCTGAACTAAAGGAGATTAGCTGTGGCAAGACAAGCTCTGGATTTAGAATAGGTCAAAAATCATATTCCCCCTTTAAATTTTTTTTAAATTTACTCACTATGGATTACAAAATTATTCATTACTGGGTTTCAGGCATGCTATGTTCCAACACCAGTGTCCCTTCACCAGTGTCCACCTCCCTCCATCACTGTCCTCTGTTTCCCTCTCACCCAGTACTGATGGGCCAGTGATATCTAGCCTCTATACAAGACAATTTCAAAAAAATAACTTTTGGCACTGTGATTTATAGTACTGTTACTGATAGTTTTATGCATAATACTAGCCCTCCTCGTCCTGGTAGATGGCTTCCCTCCACCATTATTGCAGTGTTCAAAGAAAATGAAAATGAAACTCACTGCCCTGGAGGGATGCTTACTCTATATTGTAGATATTTGAGTTAATGATTTCACTTAACCACCACAAATAGGAGATTGAGGTTTAGCATCCTTCTCAAGGTCACCTGAGTAGGAAGTGGAGCAGGAGGACTGAAACCTGTGCTGGTGATTAAGCCAGTGCCCCGAAGCCACAAACATATGCTCCTATGCTCTGCTTTGTAATGCTGTGGAGGAGAAGCTGAAATGGAATTCGGCTCTGCCTAGAATCTCCTCAAAGTCAGGAGCACTGTCAGGATATTTTGTCATTACTGTTGGCGTTACTAGCACTGGTTCTTCACCTGGCAGTGGTGGTTGGTTCCGGCTGTTTTCTCTGGCAGTGTCAGCATGATGCCTCTTACACAGAATTTCAAGTTCACCCTCTAATTTGTCCCTTCCTAAGCTTCCTCTTCTCATTCATCCCCCCAGCTCTAGAGATGGTTGTTTATTTCTGCAAATACTATCTCTATGTGGGCTGGAACGATAGTACAGCAGTAGGGCGTTTGCCTTGCACGCAGCCAACATGGCTGACCCGAGTTTGATTCCTCCATCCCTGTCAAAGAGCCCGGAAAGCTACTGAGAGTATCTCACCCGCATGGCAAAGCCTGGCAAGCTCCCTGTGACATATTTGATATGCCAAACACAGTAACAACAAAGTCTCACGATGGAGACGTTACTGGGCCCGCTCAAGAAAATCGATGAACAACGGGAGGACCATGACCATGACTATCTCTACAGCCTCAGCCTTCCCCTTCTATTTCTCTGTCCCTCCAACACCTGATGTTAAGTTATCTCTATTACAATAACTGGGAAGGTTTTAATTTTTCTATGGACAGATGTACTACTGGTAGTAGTGATCAAGTCTATGGTGGTACTATGGTATTACCATTATGCTGCCTTGGAATGACTTCTGATTTGTGGAGGGTGGCAAGGAAGTGTCAGCTGAGAAATTACAAGAATCTCATCAGCTGGGGTACCAGCATCTTTGCAGCACTAGAAACCTCTGAAGAAGCACCAGCTGCTCTGAGAAGTCAGAGCATGGGAGGGGAGGAGTACCTTCCTCTGTGGGCCCCTCAGGAAGACAGATGGGCATCACAAAATTGTTCAGCCTTGGACGGTCCAACAGTTCCACAAGAGCCACATCATTCTCAAACGTCTTGGGGTCATAGAGGGGATGGAGGAAGATGTGTTTGACCTTGAGATGCTGCTCATTTTCATCTGACCGGATCCTCCAGTGCTTTCCTGGACAGGAGGGAGACATCAGAGAGACAGAGACAATGAAGTCAAGCAGGATAGGGTCTGTTCCCTGACTTGCACCTTTTCCTGCCACTCACCCACCTTTGCCCATTTATTCCACTCTACCCCATCTCCATGGAAATTCTATTCCTTATAATCCTTATTTTGATGCCCGTCACATGTTTAAACCATGTACCTACTCTTCAGTGTCTGTATCATGGGTTGCCTCTTCTATGAAGTCCTTCTGATTAGATTCTACAGCTAGATATCATTTCCCTCTGAGCTTGCACGGCACTTTGGCTGTTCCTCTCCCACAGAATTTACTGCTTCCAACCTTCTTTCAGTGGGCTTTTTGATTGTGTTTTTTGGTTTTTTGAAGTCAATAGTTTTATTTAGGAAATAGAGAGAGGAAAAGGAAAGAGGAGAGGTGAGGAGAGGAAAGGAGAGGAGAGGACAGGACAGGACAGGACATGACAGGGCAGGACAGGACAGGAGAGGACAGGAGGGAGAAGGGAGGGAGCAGAAAGGTGGGAGGGAGGGAGCAAGGAGGGAAAGAGAGAGAGAGATAGAGAGAGAGAACAGAATCTTAGACAGAAAAGAAATTATGCACGCCCCCCCCCCCAAGCTGGGATGCCAGTGATTACACTATTTGTGTTAATTATTTATTCCTTTATTAGACTACGAACTTTTTTCCCCCCCACAACTTAATTATATGTGAGTCCTTAGCTCCTGGCATGGTGTCAGTAATTGAATTGCATGAACTCAGCTGGTGGTCTTGATTTAACAAACAAGAGGGCAAACCTGGATTATTTGTATATAATTCATTGAAACCACAGATTCATAGAAGCCTGCAGCATCTTTGGGAATAACTCTGTCTCATCATTATAGAAATGGATATCTAGCCTTGACTGACTCATCCTGATCCCAATACCTGAAAATGATAACCTCTGGTTTCGAAAATCCAGTTGATAGGACTGGACCCTGGACACCTGTCCTGGCTTGTTTGGTTTATTAGTTTTTATCCCAGGTGCCCTGCCCTGATGAGTGGATGAGTGCACACCCAGACCACAATTGGCTTCAAGAGTCAGTTTTCCCTTCACTCACCCAAGATGATTTTGAAGTCAGAAGGTCTGAGCAAGTATGAATCGTGCAGGATTGTTTCCTCTGGATCAAGTGACTGGTGCAGGCAGTGGGCTGCCGTCACAATCCACCTGGAGCCTGAGGAAGGAATCGCACAAACCTGTTTGTCTCCACTGGTCATATGCACCGGTCCTGCCTCCCACTGTGTCCTCAGAGGCCTTTACACTACTCCAAGGGAGTTGTGTCCATTGTGTGTCACAGGTCCAAGGCTATGCTCAGGGGTTACTCCTAATTCTACATTTAGGAATTAATCCTGGCAGTGCTTTGGAAACCATATGGGATGCCAGGGATGGAACCTGGTGGGCAAGGGAGGTGTTGTTGTTGTTGTTGTGTGTGTGTGTGTGTGTGTGTGTGAACATGCTAGGCAAGTACCTTACCCGCTGTACAATCTCTCCAGCCCCAAGATGCTGTTCTTAAGATGAGGTGTGATTTCAACCATGGTTTCATCTGCTTATTTTAACTTTGGTTGATCTCTTATTTTTTATTTACTATAGTGTAGGCTGGAGTGATAACACAGCGGGTAGGACATTTGCCTTGCATGCGGCCTACTCGGCTGAGCCGAGTTCGATTCCTCCACCCCTCTCGGAGAGCCCGGCAAGCTACCGAGAGTATCTCGCCCGCACAGCAGAGCCTGGCAAGCTCCCCATGACGTATTCGATATGCCAAACACAGTAACAACAAGCCTCACAATGGAGATGTTACTGGGTCTGCTTGAGCAAATCAATGAACAATGGGAGGACAGTGACAGCAGTGTAAGTTATGCGTATATAGGTAGTGCTGCCATTCATTGTCTTGGTATAAACAGTTACCTTGTCTTACACAGGGCTGGAGCAATAGCACAGCGGTAGGGCGTTTGCCTTGCATGCAGCCAACATGGCCGACCCGAGTTCGATTCCTCCGCCCCTCTTGGAGAGCCCGGCAAGCTACCGAGAGTATCTCGCACAGCAGAGCCTGGCAAGCTCCCCGTGACGTATTCTATATGCCAAACACAGTAACAAAAAAGTCTCCAATGGAGACGTTACTGGGCCCACTCGAGCAAATTGACGAACAACGGGAGGGCCTTTACCTTTACCTTTTACCACCACCACAACACACACAGCATCCCCTGCAGGCCCCTGTGTCACTTACCGTTATTCACTGACTCCTCTCAATCTGGTACCTGTAGTTAGTATTCCAGCACCCAGAGTTGTTATCAGTAGATATTATCTGACCTTGTTTTATCTAAACACCACAGAGTGAGGTCATCTGCTGTTTGTCCTCCTTTTGACGTATTAGACTTTTAGTTCCATCCAAGTTACAGCAGACTGTATGATTTCATTTTTTTTCTTATGATTGCATAGAATTCCATTGTGTACATATACTACAACTTCTTTATCCATTCATGTGTCATTGGACATTTGAGTTGTTTTCATAACCTGGCTATTGTACTAAGTCCTACAGTGGACATAAATGTATCCGTGTCCTTTCTGATCAGTGCTTTTGTGTTTTGAGAGTAGATAACAAGAAGTGGCAGTAATTGGGGGACCATGTGGGATGCCAGGGATTGAACCTGAATTGGGCATGCTTGGGGGTGTCCCTGTGTCATATAGGAGCTCTGTACCTTTTATTGTTTTGAGAAATCTTCATACTGTTTTTCATAGAAACTGAGCCCGACAATATTCCCAGAAATGGTGAAGAAGAGTTCTGGGCTAACATCTTAAAGAAGGTATTATCTTTTTTTGGCAGGGGACCAAACTCAGCAGTGTTCAGGGCTTACTACTGGCTCTGAACTCAGGGATCATTCCTGGTGGGCTCAGGGACCATACATGGTGCCGGGAATAAAACCTGGGTGGGCTGAATGCAAAGCAAGCCCCCTACCCACAAAACTATTGCTGTGGCCTGAGGTTATTAGCTTAATTAAACCCATAGATTGGTGAGCCCAAAGTGGATTCACAACAATCCTGGTGCCTACTAGCTATTCCTTAGGTTTTGTGACTTGGTGTATAACCCTTGAAACTGCTGCATCAGCTTCACCTGGGAGTTTCTTAGAAATGCAGATTCTCAGACCCCATTTCACTGAATCAGAATTTGTCTTCATCAAGAAAATGTGTCTATTTTAGTTAATTCATTAATTAATTTATTTTTGTGGGGGAGAGCACACCCAAATGTGCTCAGGGTTTACTTCTGGCTCTGCATTTAGGGATCACTCCTGGTGTTCTTGGAGAACCATTATGTGATGCCAGGGATCAAACCCAGGTTCGCCTATCCATTGTACTATCTCTCTGGCCTCTAGGAAAATATTTTTATCCCAGACCCCCAATTCTCTATATTCAATTCTTACGCACAGTGAACCTTAAAGACCCCTGATATCTGGGTGCATCTTTATATACATTAGAATTACCTGGGCAATTAAAACAAAAACAAAAATCAGTGTTTGAATCTAAAACTAGACCTAAGTCATGGGAGTAGGGCTCAGGCTCAAACATACTTTAAAATTTCCCTCAGATTATTCTATAGCTTTGGCTGACAAGTTTCAATCTTTTGATTTTAAGATTTGGATTCTGAGGATGAGAGGAAAACAGAAGTATCAAGGGTATCTAGGAAATAAGTAGCAACATCAGGATGAGACTCAGATCTATTGACAGTCAGTTCACTGCATTTGTCTATTCTTTGTGATCCTTTTCATTAAGTGGATAAGTGTCTGCCTGTTTCTTACTCAAGGATTAGACTTTGGGTCATCCTTTAGGTGGAACAGATACCAAATCCTTAATTGTATCCAGAGTGATAACTAGGGTGAGCTGAGCAGAGAGAAAGGCAACAGGGATACAGATGACTGTCGGAATTCAGAGTCCCAGCACTGGACTCTTTTGCACAGGTTCTGGGTCCTCTCAGGAGAATCAATGTGATATGTCTTCCCAGTTCTAGATGTTGCTCCACAAAGTTCCACCCTTCTCTGGAGTCCCTTGGATCCCTGCCCATAGCAGGATCTGCTGACCAAATGGATCAAGTGAGAGAAGGTACTTTGGTAGAAGATCTGTCTTAGAGCAGGGCTCTGGGGATTTAGTGAATGCAGGGATGCCAGAACAGGGCAAGTCCAAAGATAAGACTTGCCTCATGGTTCTGTGATTACTGATTGGGAGCCCCTCAGCCTGGCTTCCTCTGACCTGATTTGTGTGGGTGTTGAATTGGTTTTCTCCCTGTATTACCTCAACAACTTTCCTGATTTCTTTGCCCTCTCTCACTCCTCTCTTCTCTACACAACTGTGTTGGGGGGCATGGAGAAGGAGGGGTTCTGGGCTCTGGGGAGGGGGTGGTGGGTCCCCTGATGAAGGGTGTGGTGTTGGAATTATATGCACGAGAAACCAGTATTGTAAACCACAGACTTTCAATCAATAAAAAAATTGAAATGAACAATTGATTCATGGGGGAAGGCAAGAGACTTTGGGTAGAGCAAAAAGGAGAGAATTTTGTAGTTTGCTGGCGGGTAGAGTGTTTGACTTCAAAGATATTTCAAAATATGGGGAATAGACACTCAGAGGATGCAAGTACAAACCGAACTTTAAAAACCAAAGACTTATGAAATGAATTTAATTCTTAAAACTGTGGCCACATAATCCATCTCTTTGGCTTACCTTCTTCTCCTTCAGTTGGAAATGCCTTAATTTACATCTCTGCCCTGCTTGTTCATCAGCCTTCTCTTCCGATTCTTCCTACACTTTTGTTCCCACTGCTTTTCTTCTTAATTCCGGCCTCTCCGCTGACTTATCACTGATGTAGCATGATATGAAATGGCACGGGTTCAGGGGATGAAGGGAGTTGATCCCTAAGTATGATCATCAGATCACCAGAGCCCTGCCAGGAGTGATCTCTGAGTGCAGAGCCAAGAGTAAGTCCTGAGCAAAGTCCAGCATGGCCCAAACAAACCAAAACAAAACAAAGAAGAAATGCTGTGGGTTCTACTTTGTGCTTTTGTATGTGCACAATTATCGGCAAAGTTCCAGTACTTCCCCTTCTCTCCCCTCTTATGGGTTACAATTGTGCTTCCTCTTGTCCTATTTATTTCCCCTTACTCTGTAGTGTTCTCTTGTTTTCTCATCTTTTCTGTCTCCTTTTAAGTTCTCTATTTTGTAGGGTGCTCCCAAACAGTGCTCAGGAGGCCCCAGGGCCCCTTCCAGTGATTCAGCCAACTGGATCTGTGGTTCACTGGAGGGCCCTGTGGGGTTGGGGATTACCCAGGTCTCGTCTGGTGGTGCTTGGGGACTCCTGGGCGGTACCTGGTGATGCATGGGGGGTTCATGTGGTGTCCGGGATTAGATCTGGCCTTAATCCCTGTACTATCTCTATTTTTGCCCTTATACCCTGAATTTGTCCCCTATCTCAATCTCAATCCTTCCCTCCATTTGCTCCTCACCTCTCCATGGCCCTTTGGGAGGTTCCTTATCATAAGAACCTTCATCTTTGTGTCGGAGGAATATAAAGATCAAATGCATGCAGAGAGGTCAAGGATATATCCTGGGTTGTCTAGGCTGCAGCCCTCTTCCAGCCATGTGTCTTTCAATGGGGGTCTTTGATGGTGAAAAGAGCACCCACATTGGTGCTCCCCTGACAGCACCCTGGAGGAGGGAAGTTGCTAAGAGTCTGGCCAGAGCCCAAGAGCTTTTCAAGCACAGGTGAACCCTCGAGAACCTTCTTCCTCTGGTATGCAGCCAGAGTTTGGGGTCAGCGATGGGGACTCTAGATCTTAGTCTTTTAACTGTGGGTCTAGGTGTCATGGGACGGGGAGGAGTCACATAACTGAATGAGGAGGTCAAGAGGATGGAGAGATAGTACAGGAATTAAACGCTTGCATGCGGTCAACGTCAGATCAATACCAGGGAACACATGGTCCCTCTAAGCACTTCAGCACAGAATGGGAGTGGCCCTGAGCACTTTGGGGTTGTGTTACATCCTCCAACCCTTTCTCAGAGCATATGCTATTCACTAAATGTGGGGTTCTGAAAGTTTTTTTTAAGAATTTGTTTGAAAATAAACTTCTTTACCGCATTTATCAATGTTTGATTTTTATATAAATATATACTTTATATATCTACATACCCAGGTCACATCATAATTTCTCAGGAGAATAGGGGTTGTGAGTGGGAAAGTTTCAGAAGCCCTTCTTTAGATCACCATAAATCTTTCTTGTGACAGCAGAGCTGGGGATGGGCCTTAGATGATTTGGGCCACATTGTGGTAGGAAGAGCAGACACCATCCTTTCCTCCCCTCCCTCAAGCTCCCACCCACATCCATTTCATTAGAAAATTCAGACAGTTCTATTGCTCAATGCTTTTGAATCTCTTTCTTGCCCATCCCTTTCCCCTGTCCTTATTCTGAGGCTAATGACTTCTCTCCTCACTGTTGCAATAACTACCTCCCAGAACTCCTAGCTTCTGGATTCGCCCTTCTACAGATTCACATTGCCCTAAGACAATTTTCCAGACATGCTTCTGATAAAATCTAAATTACTGGGACTGGGGAGATGGCTTAAAGGGCTAGAGCACATACCTCGCATGTCTGAGACCCTAAGTTTGATCCCTGGCATCATATTCCCCCATCCCCACAATGCTGGGGTAAGTTCTGTTAACCCCCAGTACCACTGAGCCTGAAAATCACTTCATTGTTGGACTTGCACAACCTGGGCTCCTGAGTACTATCAGAGATCCCCTATAAACCTAAATTCTTAACTTAGTGTTCAAGGATACTACAAATCATCGTCCCCTAATTTCTTTGGGTGAGTTCCCTGATTCTCCTTGTTCCTGTAGTCCAGAGACCCCTATTTTTTGTGTCATGTAAGTGTCTTGAGTGGAAACCTGTGTTTTAGTGTCTGACTCGAATCTCTTGTAGTGCCAGAGACAACCCCATTGGCATGTGATAACTGAGTGAGCAAACTAGAATGAGAATATGTGTTTTCTGGATGCAGTCAAGATTTCTTTCTATATACTATACCTTTGGGCTCTGCAACCTGTGTAGAGAGTGTTTTGATTTGGGTAGTGTTAGATGCACTTCAAAATGATGCTCAGGAGGTTTGATGACCCCTATTAGGAATTCTTGGCTGGGTCATTTGGCCTGTGATTCAGTGTGAGGGTCTGAGGCTGTGGTGCTGCTAGGAACTTTGGTGGTCTTTGGGTGGGGAGGTCTTTGAAGGTCGCACTCAGCAATGCTCTGGAAACCGTGTGGTGTTGGGGTTGAACTGGAGTGGCCACCATATAAGTCATGTGCCTTAACCCTCTATCTTTCTGGACCCTAGACAGATTTTTTAAAAAATTGAATTACTGTAAGATACACGGTTATAAAGTTCTTGATGATTGGGTTTCAGTCATACAATGTTCCATTACCCATCCCTAGACCAGTGTACACTTTCCACCAACAATGCCCCCAGATTTCCTCCTCCTCCTCCTCCTCCTCTTCCTTCTTCTGCTTTTTCTTTTTCTCCTCCTTTTCCTCCTCTCTGTCTCTCTCTCTCTCTCTCTCTCCCTCCCTCTCTCCATCACTTTTAGGAATTGTGGTTTGCAATATAAATAATGAAAGGTTATAGACAGACTATTTTGGGGGGGGGTAACACCTGGTGATGCACAGGGGTTACTCCTGGCTCTGCACTCAGGAATTACTCCTGATGGTGCTCGGGGGACCATATGGGATGCTGGGAATCAAACCTGGGTCGGCCTCATGCAAGGCAAATGCTCTACCCACTGTGCTATTGCTCCAACCCCTCTTAATAAACAAATTGTGGTCGTTCTCTATGAAGAGGGTGGAATCCTCTTCCTCCCATTTTGTCCCTAGCCCCATGATCCCCAGCCTTTCCAACTTCTACTTACCTACAAGGGAGCCACCACAGAAAGGCTGCCCATTCTGGTGGGCCAGCATGGCAATCCAGGGCATGGTCCCCTTTTGAACTGGGCGTCCATTGAAGATTCTGGCCATCATCTTCCGTGAGATCTTGGGGAGCCCGCACACTGTAGCCAAGGGAGGGAGGGACATATCAGACTTTGGGCTCCTTTACACTTTCCTAAAGCTTCTGGATCATCACCCTCTGTTCATAATGAGTGTCCATGACTTTTCATTGCCTAGTATTAGTTTCCTCTTTCATTAACTGTACCTACCCCAGTTTTCCTCTGATGCTCATTCCTTCTAGTTCCTCTAGGATGAGTTGAGATGACATCACCTTTGGTTGTAAGGATAGAAATATGACCAAGACTTGACTAATTAGTCTCTTAGACCTTGTAATATGATGGGTTGGCCATTTGCCTTGCATGCAATAAACCTGGGTTCAGTCCCCAACACACCATATAGTTCCCTGAGTTCTGCCATGAATGATCCCTGAACACAGAACCTGAGCCAAGTTTGCCCCAAATCAAAACAAAAAAACAAAAACGTCTCTTATTCTTTGACTTTGGCAATTGTTGAGACAGAGCTATCACTTTGGCTAGACCAGTGAGAACCTGAATTGGAAATTCTGCTAAACTTGTTAGAAAAAAAGAGGACCTTTTCCTGCTGAGGTTGCTAAGCTGCTGACTATAAGTCTATATCTGCCAACTGTAAATTCATGTAAAGTCTGCTGAGAATTATAATATGAGTAGAGGAAAATAAGTGGAGTTAAAAGATGAGTTAAACAAAAGAGATTGCACCCTGATATTTGAACCTCTTGATCTCATCATTCCTGAAGTCCTTGGCATGATCGATCAGATACATGAGCCTAGGGTGAACCCCCAATCTCCACTGCCAGTCCCCCTTAAGCTGTGTAAGCTGTTCTTCAAGGAGATTTGACTAATGACATTTTCTCATGCTCCATCCATAGATTCTCGAAATATCTTCACCTTGAAAATCATACCCCAAATTGTGCATGAACTCTATACTCTGTTTTCATTGACTTGAATTCACAGACACATAGAACCTGATGCAAAGAGCTCTTGGAGATCAATTGAATTTATCCCTCATTATATAGTTCAAGAAGCTGAAACCCAGAAAAGGGATTGATTTGATGAGTGTTATTCGCAAGTAAGTAGCAAAACTCAAGGTCTACCTCTCCTGACTTAGTAACTCTGGCCTTTCTTCTTCTCAAACCAGTACTAGTCTCCAACCCACATGACTACTCAGAACATTCACCCTGCAGTCCCTGAATCCACACAGTTGACTATCTGCTTCCCTGGTGCTTCCCTGGTGAGTAAGTCTAGGAAGTCATAGGTGAAGGGACTGTTACTGTCAACATGCTGCTCAGCAGCATCACTTCACAGGCTCTTGTTGGCTGCTCAACCCTATACTCTTATTCTCATCCCAGCAGGTACTCAGAGGCCATAGGAGTATCTTCCAACTATCCTTTTTCACATCCGTCTTCTCCCTCTGTAAACAATTTTTTTCTTTTTGGGTCACATCTGGCGATTCACAGGGGTTACTCCAGGCTCTGCACTCAAGAATTGCTCCTGGAGATGCTCAGTGGACCATATGGAATGCTGGGAATCAAACCTGGGTTGGCTGTGTGAAAGACAAACTACCTACCTTTGTGCTATTGCTCCAGTCCCCTCTCTGTAAATGTTTTATGGATTCCTTATCCCACACTAAAACATACTCTGGAGACTTGATTTTGGGGATTCTCAACCCTTCTCAACTCTCCTTTCTCTTCACCTCCAAAATTATAGTCAAATCTTTACTTCTAAACAACTTTAACTTTCTTTCTTTCCCATTCATTCCACAGTCTCTCTTGGTTTTCTCTTCCATAGCAAGCATACCCCTAGCAGGAACAGACTCAGTCTCTACAAGTTTCCTCCTCCTTCGGAAGTTGACATGTAAGAAGAAAGTGTTACCCCTGTAAAGACTTGGAAATTCAGTGGTCTTTTAGAAATTTAGTAAATCTGTATTAGTACTTGGACTGTAAGGACACAACTTTCACAATTTTATTTGACATTGTTTCCACCTCTAGGAATTCTCTTTGCTCTTTGAATATCCTTTGATTACTTTTTGAATACTAATAACAGTAATGTATCCACTGTGTAAGAAGCACTTGTATATAGCTTTGACTTTGTTCAGTGCCAAGGATTGAACTCAGGACCTCACAGATGCAAAGCAATGACTCTACTGCTGAGTTATGGGCCAGGCTATATGATTGGCTGTCCTTCCTTCCTTCCTTCCTTCCCTCCTTCCTTCCTTCCTTCCTTCCTTCATTTTTTTCTTTCCACTTGGCTTGATCCTGGCTCTGTGCTCAGGGGATCGCTCCTGGAAGAACTCAGGAGACCATATTGGGTGCTGGAGATAAAATCTGGGTTGTCAGCATGTAAGGCAAAGCCTTAGCTGCTGTGTCATCTCTCCAGCCCCAATATATTTGATATTTAAAGAGCAAAGCAGGACCACATATATAGAAATATACTCTTTTATTTCAAAATTTATGCTTTGTGATAAAAATAAAAGATGTGAAAGAATATGGGGAATATCCAAGTATAATAAACCTCAAATACTAGAATATAGACCTGAGAGTGCCAGGTTTGAGGAGGGGGGAGATGGGGAGGAGAGGGAAATGATAGGTTACCAGAAGTAAAATATGTAGAGGATCTCAAGTACATGGCTGGTGGTGCTAAAGGAGATAATATTCTTCACCAAAACCATAGTTTGGTGAATCCAATTAATAAATAGTAGGGGAGGGTCAAAAGGAAAGAGACATTGGCTTGGAGGTGACATAGGGATGGCTGGGGATCACGGGCATTTTGGTGATGGGTGTGTGCTATAACTTTGTATATCAATACAAGAAACTTGAACATTATTGTAACCCTATTACATAAAATATAATGAAAAAATAAAATTAATTAAATAAATTAAAGGGTTGAGTCTGAAGATATAGATCAAGTGGTAAAGCACAATCCTAGTACATGTGAAGCCCTGAGTTCCATCCCTCACACTCTAAGGATCCTGGGCACTTCCAGATGTAGCCCTGACGGCCCCTAGCACTATCAACTGTGGCCCCCTTGGTTCCTGAGCACAACACAGGCCACATCTCAGGTGTGGGCCACCAACTTTACCCTGCTGGGACTCGCCTGGGTCCCAGAATACTGGCTCCGGCCCCTTAGATGCAATTTTATTGATTGATTGATTGATTGATTGATTTGCTTTTTGGGTCACACCCAGCGATGCTCAGGGATTACTTCTGGCTCTGCACTCAGGAATTACTCCTGGAAGTGCTCGGGGGACCATATGGGATGCTGGGAATTGAACCTGGGTCAGCCCTGTACAAGGCAAACGCCCTATCCACTGTGCTGCCGCTCTAGTCCCTTAGATGCAATTTAGACCCATGTCTCTAATCTACTATCTCCTCTGAAATATTTCAATCTCCAACCTACTGCTCACAAACTCCTCAGTCACAGCAAAACTTAGTCCAGTTCTCCACTGCTCCCCAGCTTCCCTCTTTTGTCATTTCAGATGACTGTCAGTATCTGCACAGACACCATCCTTGTAATCCCCTTTCCTTCATCCCTCACTTACAATCAGCCACTAAGTTCTTAAGGCAGAAAATTGTCAGGAGAAGCAGAGAATAATGTGTCACCTCCACTTCATGTCATAAAGTTCTCTCTATATCACTTCAGTGTGTGTCTCAATATGTCACAATACAAAAATCCACATATCTGGAGAAAAGTAGAAACCTGACATGTCATATCGCACAAAGCATAATCCTTGAAACCAGTTATATTAAGTGTAAGGCATGATTTAGGAATTTTTCAGTTCTTAGTAGAACATGTGGGATTTTCATTGTAATACATAAACCTAACATGAAGGTATACCATGAGAGCTTCCCAAAGAAAGGCCTCATCAGCATGCTCACGCATGCCCACTCCCTCCATCCCATCCCTGCACTTTTTTGCTCACAGTATCTATATGCCAGGCCCTGCTGAATATACCACTCAAGGGCATAAAAATTCCCCTGCCTCACATCTGCACTGTTATAACACTAGATCTATAACATAGATGTTATAACACTAGATGCATTTTCACTGAACCTCTCCAGAATGGTTCCAGTCACTTCCCACTGCTTTCTTTAGCTCAGTTACCCTCACCATCATCCCTGGACACCATCATCCCTGCACACATCCCTTTCCACACCATGCTGCTTACCTATAAATTTACTAATCCACTATTGCACATGGGGAAGAACCTGCATTTCAAACAAACGCTCCAGGTGTTTCTGATGTAGCGTAAACCAGAGAATTACTGGTTATAGAATAGACTCTGACGTAGTATGGCTTTCATGAGCTAGAGTCTCTCTCAGTTCTCACTGCTCCCACTCTAATCACATGAGCTTTCTGGTCAAACCCCTGCTTTCTCTTCCTTCTTTCACCTCTGCTTGAGCACACTGGGGAACACCTCTGTAACATCTTGTTCAGCCATGTGAATCTCTCTCTCTCTTCTCTTTCCTCCCCCCGCCCCCCGCCCACTACCCCGTTTGTGGATCACACCTGATGTTGTTCACAGGTTACTTCTGGCTCTGTACTCAGAAATTACTCCTGGTCGTGGTAGGAGAAACCATATGGGATTCGGATATCAAACCTGAGTCAGACTCATGCAAGGCAAGTGCCCTACGAGTGGTACTGTCTCCAGCCCCCTTTTCCTTTTCTCTTTTGATATTTAACTCCGTTCACCACTAGGAGCTTATATGCATGTGACCCTGCCTTGCATACTAATTTGAACTCTTTGCAAGGCTCTGAATGGCACACCTTTCAGTGAAGGAATCAGCAATGTCTGAGAGGAAACATCCACTACCCACTCTGCCCTCATCCCTTCCTGGGTGATATCTAGGTGACAAATATCTTAATATTTTTTGATCAGGGACAGTTTTTGGCTCAATGAAGTGCGAATTTCCCTGCCAAAAAGCCAAAACAAATGCATAACAAAAAACAAAAGTGAAGAGAAGGTTATTGGCTCTCCATAGAGGGTTTATTTCCATGTTAGAGCCCTGGCGGGAGAAACAGTGTGCAGAGGCACTTTACAGGGAGTGAAGCATGTGATATAAAATAAACAAAATGCAGCATCCCATACAGGCACCCTTCAGAGACATAAGTTGATGCTTCGGATCAACTGATAGGAAAGCACACCCTTCCCAGCTGTCTCTTAGAATTCTCTCGCCGGGTTTTCTTGGGCTGCTTCTCTCTGGAGGATTCCAGTGAGGGAGTGACCCAGAAAGAAGAAGGCTTCTCAGCTTTGTGAGGGCCAGGGAGTGACTGCTGAGATCTGAAGCTGAGTGCCAGAGCTGGAAGGACCCAGATGAGGGAGATCTTTGTTTGTTGGATGGGGGAACTAAAAGAGTAATCCAGCCAGTTGTGGGCAGAGCTGAGGCGAGAGAAGGTCTCTGCTTCTTCTCACTATGTTCATGGCTGTGCTTCCCTTGACTTTGGCTTCTGGAACCTAGAATGGTGGACTTCCCGAATATCCATGCTGGATGGGTTCTCTGCAGAGTTCAAACCTCAAGCATGCTGAACAGCCTAGCGGATTCAGTTACTCCTAATCTCCCGAGCCAACTCTTCTTCCTCTTTCTATCCAGATGCACCAGAGGTCCCAGTGTAGACCTTTACCTCATTTCAAGAAATTCAGTTGCGTCTCCACATGAACAGCTGGGGTTTGAAAGCCTTTCTAGGTGATCCATTTTATAGCTGAATTTTATACCTGCTCACCTGGTGTGGAGGTGCAAACACTCTGTGTTGTCAGTTGGTATTGAGAGTTGTACATGGACCCCAAAGGTGAGTTATAGGTGACAGAAGAAAGGTCAGGGCACCCCCTTAGGAGGGAGGAACCGACCCATAGTTATTTTCCTCCCTTAATCTTGGTAAATCTTCCCAATTTTGCCTTGTCTTCTGAAATTCCATTAATAGATAATAGGAGTGCTAAGGTTTCGAAGCAAAAACCTTTTGGAAGAAAACTTCCAGGGTCAAACTAATTATACTGGGAGAGTGAGGCCTCTGGGGCACGATCTTATCTTCTAAAACCTGAGTGGTTGTATTACAGAAGAAAAATGAGATCTCTCTGTGCCCAGAGGGCTCTTCATACATAGGGAAATGGACTCAGAGATCAGCTCATCTCAAAGAAAACAGTTTCCAATAATTGGCTCTGAGCTCTGTGACACTGGTAGTGAGACTGATGGGTGTGATGTGCGAATAGGAGTGAATAAAAGCCGGAAGTGAGGCCTAGAGAGAGATGCTGGCATTTCCCCAGCAAGGCTGGCTCCCTCATTGTAACTGGGGAGAGGGAGACTCCAGAAGGGGAAGGGCCCTGGACCCAGTCTCCTGTTGAGAATCTTTTCCCTAAACCACACAGCTGCCTCTCTGAGTCCTGGGAGTTTGTGTCAGGAGGAGGGTCAGTGTCTTCCGTTCATGGAATCTGTGATTAACTTGGAGTGTGCCATCAGGAGTGTGTGGCAGAGCCCCGCTTGGGCATGGCAGGGGGCTTGGTTGGCTTACCGCTCCACCTGGAGCTCCCCTAGACCTTGTGGGGAGCCCAGCTGCGCCCACACCCAGTCTACATAGTTGGAGACCTTCGTGTAGACCCCATAAACTTGCTTGCTGCCACATTCCTCAGGTCCCCCCCATGACACGAGGCCCTGGGCTACCCAGAGCTGACTCAGTTCATCAAAGATGACAAAGGCCCCACCACTGTCTCCAAGGCATGTGTCCTTGCCCCCTTCGTAGTAGCCAGCACAGAACATGTTCTCCGTGACGCTGTAGTTGCCGGAGCGGGACTCATAGCTGGTTTTGCACTCAGCGTGTGGCACCACAGGTAACTTGACATATTGCAGGACATCCGACAAGGTCCGTGTGCCACTGCTGATGATCTCATCTACTGTCACATTGGGATTGGAGATGCCCCAGCCGGCCACCAGGCCCAGAATGTAGGGTGCTGGGCCTTCTGGTTCTGGTCTGGGCAGGCAGATGGGCATGACGTGGGGTCCCAAGGGCACAGGCTCCTGTAGCTGCACCAGCGCTATGTCGTTGTTGTAGGTCTGGATGTTGAAATCTGGGTGGAGCAGTACTTGGGCCGCTGAGCTGTTCACAGCCCCTGATTTGTCTCGCACATCATGAAGACCCAGGTAGACGGTGACATGTTCTCTGGACACTGGAGTCACTGTGTTGTCTCTGCGTTGGGAGCGCAGCACATGGGCTGCTGTGAGGATCCAGGACTCAGAGAGCAAGGCCCCGCTCCCAAACCACTTGTCATTGGGCACTCTTGACGTGTCCTCTACCACGATGAGGGCCTGCCAGGGAAAAAGGCCCGGCTCAGCATTCCGGCCTCCAATGATCCGCTTGACCAGGTTTGGCAGAGAGCGGGAGGGCTGACCACACACTGTTAAGAGAAGGAAGGGGCAGGGACAAGAGACAGACTGGTCAGGTCAGCCATGGGGAAAGAGATAAGTATCAGTAGAATTTACATCTTACCCACTGTAGATTATGCCACCATGGGACCCTGGCACTTCCTGGTCAAGCTAGCCTGGGAGAGAGCTGTGTGAGGATCTTCTTTGGCACTGATATTTCTAGTTCGACCCATTTGTAGCCAGGGTCATCAATCCCAGACCATGTCATGGTGGAGCCTTCATCATCAGTCATTCCCAGTCATGATCACCTTTGTCTCTAACACTAATCACATCACATCTTCTTATAAAAGCATCACCTCCTATCCCAGAAGTAGTCCAGTGATCTAGCGTGGAAAACTTCAGAAAATCCACAGGTCATGGACTTTGAGAGAATGATGGAAACTAAAAGTCTCTCTAGACGGTCACAGTAAACACTGGACTCAGGACCAAACTATGTGTGAATTTTTTTCAGTTTCTTAAGTAACTCCTCAGAAGTAAATTTATCTCCCTATATTTCAGATTTTCATCTACTAAACAAGTCAGTTAAAAACATGGTCAAAGATCCTTTGAATTTCAAATTCCTTTGATTTTTATTTTGCTTGTTCCAATCTTCCTCTTTTTATAGTTGAATAAAATGTTGAGAGTTGCTCAAGCAAACTTAAGTAAATGGCACAAGTAAACACACATGGCTTTAAAAATGAAAAGTTTCATTATATCGTAAGAGCACTATCTTGTCTTGTATTCCACAAGGCCTCATTTCATTTTGTGGTTGTGGTTTTGAGGCCTCTAGTCTTTTCTTTTTTCTTTTCATGGGTCATACCCGGCAATGCACAGGGGTTACTCGTGGCTCATGCACTCAGGAATTACTCCTGGCGGTGCTCCAGAGACCATATGGGATGCTGGGACTCGAACCTAGGTTGACAGCATGCAAGGCAAATGCCCTACCCACTGTGCTATCACTCCAGACCAGCCTCTAGTCTTTTCTTCTTTGACCTAAAGGACTCGTGATGAATGGATATCAAAGGCATCCATGGCTAGGGAAAGGTGGCATAATCTACAAGCAATGATGCATGAGCCCTGCTCTGAGCCATCCATCATTGCCCCCAGGAAACTTGTAGTACCTTCAGGGGAAGAAGAAAGGTCTTAGAAAACTTCGTTCCACCAAGTTGCATCCCAAGCATGCACATGCACCACCAGCCTCCTTCAGCCAAATGCCTCTGGTCAGAGTCTTCAGTACCAGGCCCCACTGGCTAAGAACAAGTTCATGAGAACTCTTCCACACAGGGTTCTTAGACCTGGGACGTTAGCCTAGGATGTTTATGGACCTTCTTGTGGCTGCAAATGACCAGATTTCTTGGCCTTAAATCCTCCCAACAATCCCTTAAAGATGGTGAAAAAAAAAAAACCAAAGCCAATTAAATTTTTCTTGACAACTTTTGGAGGGCAGGCTTGCAGCAACCTAATGCATTTCAGATGCTCTTCCTCCTGATGCCAACTGGTGTTTTTGTGATCCTGAGGCATCCTGTTGTTTACCCGAGGACAGATGTAAGTTGGTTTTCATAAGTCTCTATAGCTTGGCCTTTGGGAGTTGACAGCCACATTCCTAATTATAAGCAGGAGTCTACAAGGTGACAATTCAAGGCAGGCTATGACTGACCCTGTATAGCATCTCACAATGTGCTGAGAGGTCCTCCACTGGTGAGGGACATGCCTGCGGTACAGTTCATGTTCATGACAAAGCCAGAGCTGAATGATGCCTTTCTCCAACTTAGGTGTCACTAATAACCCCCTGGTCTTGGAATATAAGAGCTGGGGAAACTTACAGAACAACAGCTTGTTTATAGATGGTGAAAGCAAAGTTCAGAGAAAGCCAGTGACGTACTGAAAGTCATTAGTGGCAGAGCCTGTTTCTTCTCACTCTAGCTTCGTTTTTCCACCAATGTCTATTTTTCTTTTTTTAAAAAATTTTTTATTAGTGAAACACCATGAGGTACAGTTTATTTTTCCTTCTTGATATGCTTTTGTTACTTCAAAATATTGAGTATTTCAACATGCCTCTCAGAGAATTTCTTGAATAGGGACATTCCTTTTGGCTGCTAATCTTCATTTAGTTTTTCCTAGGACAAAGGAGTCTTCTTGAAATCATAAAGCTATTGCTGTCCTGAGCTAGATTTGTACTCTACGATTCAAGGTACAGAAGACACCTTGTTTCTTCAATTAAATAGAAATTTGTATATTTCAGAATCTTGCATTCACAAGTTTAGCATTTAAGAAGATCAAAGTTAAGAACTGATCAGCATTGTTTTTATTGATATAAAAAGAGTTGGTTCGGGACCAGAGTGATAGTATAGTGTGTAGGGCATTTGCCTTACACACAGCTGACCTGAGTTCGATTCTCATCATTCCATTTGTCCCCTGAGCACCACCAGGAATGTTTCCTGAGTACAGACCCAGGAATAACCACTGGATATTGCTGGGTATGACACAAAAAGTCAACAATTAAAAAAGACTCTTGGTTACCTATTTTGCATTCCCCTTAACTTTCTGGGTGGCATTGGAAAAATTATTACAGCTCATTAATATTTACTTATTTCTCATGTGTGAAATAAGAAGTATTTGTTTAATAGAGTTCATGGAAAGATAGATGATATGATATTAGATAAAATAGCTTTCTACATTCTAACTTCTCAGTTCTTGAGGACTGATGACAAGCAACTCCTTCAACTTTCCATTTAATGTCTAATCTAACATCTAGAGGTTTGCTGAGTAAATATTGAAGGCCCTTAAAATGTACTGTTCAAATAATACATGACTTCTATTTACTTACCATTCAACATCATTAAAATACAAAAACAACTCAACACTTAACTATACTACAAATATCTTGAAAGGTTGTACCTTCCAATTTCTACTATTCTTTCTTCTTTTTTCCCCTTTTGTTTTCAAGGGATGTTGGGCCACCCCTGGTAATGCTCAGGGGTTATTCCTTATGCACTCAGAAATTATTCACGTTAGTTGTCAGGGAACCATAGGAGATGCCAGGATTGAACCCGGGTTGAAAGACAAGTGCCTACCACTGTACTATTTCTCCAGCCTGATATTCTTTCATTTTTTTAAAGTGTAAAATTTTGTGCTGCAGGGACCTGGAGTGATAGCACAGTGGGTAGGGTGCTTGCCTTGCAAGCAGCCAACCCGGGTTCGATTCCCAGCATCCCATATGGTCCCCTGAGCACTGCCAGGAGTGATTCCTGAGTGCATGAGCCAGGAGTAACCCCTGTGCATTGCCAGGTGTGACCCAAAAAGAAAAAAAATTTTGTGCTGCAAATAGTAATTTTTGCAGAGTATTCATTTAATTGTATGGTATGCATCTTGGGCCATATTTTTTAATAACTCTATTTGAACATAGGTACATGCTATGATATTAATGCAAATATTCATTATTTTTAATACAAAGAAAATTATCAACAAAATATGCACCCCAAATCTGTATGAACAATGACACTTGCTATTGCTACAAATTTATCTTTCTATTTTAAAGTGGAGGCCGGAGGTGAACGCTGGAGAGGCAGCAATCGGAAATATTTGACTATATTACTCTTTGGAAGAACTTTTGGCTCTACATAGAGTTATTTCTTCCTCATCTGATATTCATTTTCTCTATAGCATCCACCTAAATTCCTTGGAACCCTGCAGGTGCACACACAAATTGTGTTTGGTTAAACCAGGTAAAAGGAGCAGAAATCCAGAGAGGAGAAACAGAAAGGAGTGATAGTACAGGCTAAGTCTACAATCTAGTTTGTTTGAGAAAGCATGCAGCTAAATTCTCCGACTTTCGACCCTCTGATGACATTTCTTAAAAGACAGTTGAATCATCATGCCTCCCCCACCTTACTAAGCTCATCAGTGGCCCTAAGGCTGTGGGTAGGAGACCTTGAGGTAGAGGACTGCAGAGTAAGGTACCTGGCAGGCAGGTGGGCAGGCTTCTCCCCAGTACTTCATTCACCCAGACTCCTTGGGCAGAACATGTATATATACCTGGGGTAATGGAGGGAAAAAAGCTTGGGTAAGAGAGAGACAATAGTTGATTTAGAGCACATGGAAAACATACCAGTTTCTAATGCTTCATTGTGGATCATTGCAAGTCTTCTAAATGAGCTTTCTTTCCTTAAAATTTATTTTTATTAAGGCACCATGCTTTACAAAGTTGCTCTTAATAGAGTTGTTTCAGGCGTAGCATTGTTACATCATCCTATCATCTGTGTGACCTTCCTTTCAACAATGTCTCTCTCCAGGTTCCTTCCTGTCCCACAGCCTGCCCCCCTGGCAGGCATATAACAAATTTATTTCATATTGCTTGTTCCAAAACTTAAAGGAATGGCAAGTGAAGTTATCAGAAAGTAAATCAATAAGTTAATTTGTGATGATTTCTTTGTGATTTTAACCTATGTAAATAAATTCAAACCATATAATATAATGTTTATTCTTGTTGCATAAAAAAGTTTTTAACTCTGGCATTCAAAATACGTTGTGTACTAAATTTTATTTGTACTTGGATCTTGTTGTGGTAATTATCTTGTTTTCCCTGTCATTAATAAAATTTTTAAAAAATCTATGCTAATATATTTTAGAGTTTACATGAAATAGATAAAACCTACAAATGCAAAAGTTAATAAGAGTAAAAAGAATTAAGAACATTTTAAAGGGAAACTCAGAATAAAACACTTTGTTCTTTTATTACCTATTCAGAGTTTCCCTTTAAAATGTTCTTAATTCTCTTTACTCTTATAAAATTTATTCTTAGAATAAAACACTTTGTTCTTTTATTACCTATTAAAGAATATGGTTTTATATTAGAAAATATTATATTATAGATGTTACTTAGGAATCTGCATTAATAAGTAAAATTTTGCGATAAAAATCTCTATAGATGTAATAAACTTACAGACACGAACATTCAATATAAATGAAAAGTTAATTTGTTATTGAAAGTGTATAAGATCCCTTAGCAAGCTAGGGATAAATAATATCTTTCTTACCCTAGTAGAGGTCTAAATGATCTTTTTGATGACATTTCCCCTAAGTCTTCCTCTCTAAAACCTGACATATTTTTCCAAAATGGGAATCTGTACATGTATCTCCTCTGCTCAAAATTATTTTAAACAGACATCAGATTCTTCGACGTGGAGCCCCAGGCTCTGCTCAATGGGGTCCTTCCTGTTTGTGGCACTTTCTCCATGAAAGCCATTTCCTCATCAGTTATGCAGCCCTTGGATCACACTGCATTGTGGGCTTCTTTTGCCCTCCTCTCTTATACCTACTAAGCTTTTTGATAAACCACTTATGTCAACATTGCATTTGAATCCACAGTTCTGTGAGCAAGATCAGTGATTTTCAATCTTTTTTTGATCTTAGTCACATTTCAACCTTCTTTCTTTCCTGTGGTCCTTCCATTCTACCACTTGACCCCCTTAGTCTCATACCTTTGCTTCCTCCCCATGTTCAAGATTTTTACATTGGTGTCTTGGAATACCCTTGGAATATCCTGGGGACTCATAGGGGGCCACATGCCTCCAAGTTGAGAAAACTAAGTTTTGCCTCTGCTGTCGTTTTGCAAAATGAAAACTTGGAGTTTTAAAGAACTAGGGGAGTTTTCTCAGTGCCAGTTAGTGGCAAAGACCCATCTCTTCACTTATGTCTATTTCCCACCACCAGTGTCCCCAATTTCCCTTCCCTCCCCATCCCCAGCCTACCTCTATGGCAGGCACCTTTCTTTCATCTCTCTCTCTCTCTCTCTCTCTCTCTCTCTCTCTCTCTCTCTCTCTCCTTTTGAGCATTATGGTTCACAATACAAGTACTGAGAGGTATCATGCTTTTTGCTTTACCTACTTTCACCACTCAGTTCTTGTCCAGAGTGATCATTTCAGACCATCATTGGCACAGTGTTTCCTTCTCTATTCTAGCCTTTCCACCACTCCCCCCCCACCTCCCACCACCACTTGTGGCAAGCTTCCAACCGTGGACCATTCCTCCTAGCCCTTGTTTCCCCTATCCTTGGGTATTAGTCTCATACTATGTGTTTTCTTTATATCGCACAAAGTTAGTCCAATCATTCTATATCTGTCCCTCTCCCTCTGACTCTTAGTGATTTTTCTCTTAATTTCTCCCAACCCATGAGCCATTGACTGTCAGAGTCTTTATATAACTCCACACCCAGAGTATATTAGGCAGGGATGAGTCAGTTTAGCAAGGAGGGCTCACCTGTAATATTTTGGAGCATTTTGTAGTAGGGTTGCTGGCAAGAATATCTGATTTCAGATTTGTATGTGGTAAGGTTTTTCCTGGAGGAGAAGATGAACAACCCATGTTCCAGTTCTGCTGGGATTCCACAATCTGCCACTGAGAGAGAAGAAAGTGAGACCCATTCATTACCCTTTTCTTTACACTTGAGACCATCTAGTGTGTTTATGTTTTATAGATGTGCAGTTTGTAGCCTCATACAACTCTAGGAAGTAACATTATAGTTTCCAGCAGTACTATAAATATTCTGTGGGACATGACCTAAGCACAAGCAGAGACACAGTTTGGGGGGGGGGGGGGGTGTCTTTTCTAGCTCTGATGATATTACTGCATGGTCAACTCACCTGGCCTGGTGTCAATTACAGGGCAGGGGCAGGTCAGCTGAGATTCATTTTGTTTTTTAAAATTTGGAGACTACACCTATAGTATTCAAGGATTATTATGGACTTTGAGCTCAGGGATCACTCCTAGTTGTGTTTGGTGAGCTGTATGTGGTACCAGTGATTGAACAGAGTTTCACCACAAGCAAGGCACACACCTTAACCCCCATACTGTCTCTCTGACTCCATATATTTTTTCTTTTTATCTTTTGTTTAGATTTTTTGACATTTCTGGATGCACTCAGGGGTTTCTCTTGGCTCTGTGTTTAAGAGTTATTTCTGGCAATGCCTGGGATCAGAGTGGAGGCACGTAAGTTAGCACCTTAACCCCTGTACTATATCTTGGGTCCAACTGCTAAGATTTAAGAGACTGAAAGGACCCATCATGACCCTTTCCTTGACTTCCAATTTAATTGTGTAATCCTCTTAGTCAATTCTGCCCAAGCATGAAACCATGAATCACAAGAAAATTGTGGTTGACATGAGCCAAAGACTCTTCAGTTACTCCAGATCCGACCACATGCTGAGTGAAGGCAGCAAATGTGCTCACAATGGAACTTGTCACTGAAAGTAAACAAAAAGGAACCAGTTCCTGCATGAACACATATCCCCACCTTGCTGACCACAAGAGGCAAGTTTCTTGTCCAGAGAAGGCAGAAGGTAGGTCAAAGGGACCAGGTCTTAGTCTTCAACAGTGATTTCATTTTCCCCAGTTATTGGTGTCTGAACATTGGCACTGGTAATGGGACAAAACCAGAGATTACTGCTCTTCAGAGGTGGTACTAGCAGATCTTGCCAGTCCAGCCAGGTTCTAAAAGAGCTTGGAAGCTGGAGCACCTATGGAGTCCTGGGAGGGTCTTTAGGGAGACAGAATCTCAGGAGTCAATTGGTCAGTTTCTTGTAGATGCTTCTGTTAGGGGATGCTGCTTAACTCTAAGAAAATCTTAGTTATAAATATAACAACTTATCCCACAGTCAAAGGGCAATAGAAATATACAGTTGAAAAGGAACCCAAAGATCGGAAATCTAAATAGCATCTTTATGGATGAGCCTAGAGAGGAGACATCACTAGTCCAAGGAAGTTATTGTCACGGAGCTTGATTGGTTCTCAGCTCTGTGTTCCTTTAAGTAAAGCAAAGTGACAGTTCTTAAGGGTCTGTTCTTTATAGTGAAAATAGCCTAAAATTAATATTAGCTGGCCATGGTAGATGCTTAATCACTTAATCACTTAACTTCCCGTTAGTCGTCGATTTGCTCGAGCGGGCGCCAGTAATGTCTCCATTTGTCCCTGTCGCGTGCTAGTGTAGCCCAATGGCATCTGTTCACTCCGGGAACATGAAGGGCCTCAAACCGATCGTTCATGATCTTGACGAAGAAGTCTGACCATCTGGTAGGTGGGTGGCCACGCGGTCTTTTGACATCCCGTGGAATCCAATCAGTAACAGCTCTAGTCCAACGGTCGTCTTTAAATCTCATTACGTGACCAGCCCATCTGATTTTCGACACCTTGGCAAATGAGACAGCGTCCCTGATCCTTGATTGTCGACGGATGTCAGAACTCCGGATTCGTTCTCTCATTTGAGTGAAACGTGATATTCCAAGCATAGCTCTTTCTATTCTTCTTTGGGAGACCTGAATAGCGTTCTCATCTTGTTTGCGTAGGGCCCAGGTCTCTGAGGCATATGTTAATGCAGGAAGAACAGTGGAATCAAAGAGATGTGCCCGGAGCCGGAGGTTCTTTGTCCTCTTAGCTATTTCTTTGACGTTCTTGAAGGCGTTCCAAGCCGCTCTCTTCCTCCTGCGCAGCTCGGGTGCCAGGTCATTTGTCATGTTGACCTCTCGACCTAGGTACACATAGCTGTTGCATTCGGAGATGGTCGTTCCATTGAGAGCGAATGGGGCGTCAGGAACAAGGCTGTTTCTCATAAACATTGTCTTCGTAAGATTCAGCTGTAGTCCTACCTTTCCACACTCACGGTCAAAGTCGGCCAGCATTTGTGCCGCTTGGCTGATGTTTGGTGTTATTAAAACAATGTCATCAGCAAAGTGGAGGTGGTGTAGTTGCCGACCATCTATCTTCACTCCCATGTTTTCCCATTCCAGTCGTCGCATGATGTCCTCTAGAGTGGCACTGAAGAGTTTCGGTGAAATGGTATCACCCTGCCGCACCCCTCTCTTGACATCAACGATCACTTCTTTGTAGAATGGTGAGATCCTGGTAGTGAATCCGCAATACAGCTCACGGAGGATCCTGATGTATTGGGCTTGAATGCCCTGATTGGCTAGGGCTTCAATGACCGCTTCCGTCTCAACAGAATCAAAGGCCTTCTTTAAATCAATGAACGTTAAACAGAGCGGCATCTTGAACTCCCGAGAAACCTCAATGAGCTTGGTTATCGTGTGGATATGGTCGATGGTGCTGAATCCTTTGCGGAACCCGGCTTGCTCGCATGGTTGTCCTTCATGATGCTAGCTGTGAATTTTCTGAGCATTTCAAGGAACCATATTTCAAAATTCTGGTAGAATTTCTAGAATTTCTCTTTCTTGGAAAACAGAGGTCATTTAACTATGAGTAAGAAACTATTATTTCTTAGGTTAGGACTTTCTTGTTTAAAAATTGAACTGAGAATTATCTAACTTAAAATTTAAATAACTCTAACGCCCGGCATAGTGGAAGAGAGGAATGAAGGATGGGAGCAAAATATAGGTACTTCTTACCTACAAGGCAGGCAAAAGTCAAGAGAACCGGTTTCTACTTTGTCCTGACCTCCACTCTCCCTGGACAAACGTTCCCCATTTGTTTTAATCACTTCAAATCGGAGGCCTTCTTCCACTGGGTCAGAAAGGCATAGGATGAGTGGTGACAGGATAACAAGAGGTGACATAAAGCTAGATACAGTTTTAAACATATTTCCTGCTGAAATACAAAGTAGATTTTTCTTTGGGGGTGTGTTGTGGGGAGGTGTGGAAGGTTGTGGGTTGTGGAGAGGAATGGAGGTGCCATTGACTGATTCCTGAATCTTGGCATGAGACACATTTCCCTTAGCTTTGGTCTAGTAGTATATTAAATTAATTAATTAATTAATTTTTGAGTTTGGGGTCACACCTAGCAATGCTCAGGAGTTACTCCTAGCCCTGCACTCAGGAATTACTCCTGGTAGTACTCCTGAGGTCATATGGGAGGTCAGGGATTGAACCTGGGTTGGCCAGATGCAAGACAAATGCCCTACCTGCTATAGCTCTGGCCCAAAGATTTAGTAGTTTATTACGCTTAAATTCATTTTATGCCTAAGTTCCTTTGTCTTCCTATTCTCGAGATCCAACACCAAGTTCCAGATGGAAGATCTGACTTGGTCAGAGATATGACCAGATGGTCAGACTGCTGAGTGTCTGTTTTGTGGCCAGCACCAGCGGGAAGATAGTTTTGAGGGAAAGGGTTAAATTTTACCTCACTCCAGAGAGGTCTGAATAAATGAATAAAGCTTAGCTTACAATCAGGCAGTTGAGGCAGTAAACAGTGGAAGCTGGAGGTCAGTCATCATATTGTCTAGTGGACATGATGAGTCCCCTTTTCACTGGTCTTCAGTAGCAGGCACAGAATGACATCCCTCAGGGATCTCAGGGGAAACTTGTTTTCAGGAAAGCCTGGAGCAGCCCTGCCTTACACAGTCAGATATTCTATCCACACCCTGCTTTCTCAGTGATTGTCCCTTTGCTTTAGGAGGACTTTTGCTCTTTCTTAAAAGGTGCCTCTGGTTTCTCATACCAGGAAATCAGAATGTTCTTCCTCACCCTACTCTTTGTCCTCCTTTTCTCATCATTCTCTGGCAGGATGAACTACCTCACATGTCCTTCATCTTCGCTTACCGCCTATTGCTGTCATCTATTTCCCATCAGTCACATCTCTCTTGATCTGTCATCCTGAGCATAGTTTGTCACAATCCAGGAGGCTTCCAAGATGATGATGCAGATGGCTCACTCCGGCAGTCAGGCTCAGGGATGTAAACCTCCTTTTGCCCCTCAGTGCTGCTCTCCAGCCTTGTCTGTTTCCCTCCACTGGTGTACAGACACCTCCCCCAGTGTCCCTCTCTGGTTTCTTTTTTATCTCCCAGAACCTGTGCTCTGTGCTCTGGCTACACCCAAGGCTTGTTCAAACACTGCTTCTGTCTGGAAAAAAAAAAGTCTTTTCTAGTCTTTTCATGGGTTGGGCTGCCTGTTCTCTTCTCTTTGCAGATGTGTTTATTTTCATTGTCTGACATTGCATTTGTTTGGATCCATATCATATCTCTTTACTAAACTCAGTCCCTCTATCACACCAAGTTCATTATCTGCTAGACTTTTGTTTGTTTGTTTGATGGGGTGGGGATAGGGTGGGGAGGCGGGATGCCTGCCTTGGCTGTGTTCAGGGCTTAACTCCTGGCTCTGTACTCAGGAATCACTCCTGCCAGGTTTGGGAGGCCACATGGGATGCCAAGGATTGGACCAGGATTGGCTGCATGCAAGGCACCCTACCTGCTGTACTATTGCTCTTGCCGTCTGCTAGATTTGAGGGATTAGAAATATTCTTTCAACTGAGTTTTTTCTTTACTGATTACCCATCTTTCCTCTGGGGTCCTCCTGCCTTAGGATGGCACTATAGTCCCTAAATTGTTTCTTATGTACCTTTACAGAATTCCATTCTCATCCAAATGGAAGGATTCACCATTCACCACGGATTACATGTGCACTTGAGATGTGTATCCAGGCTTTGTTCTGGCTGAAAGAGATGCATGGCTGGCTGGCTGCTACTCCTCAGCTTTTTTCCTCTATTCTGAATTATGACCTTCCAATGACCTTCACGAAGGTCAAGAATTACTGCTCTCAAGCATAATACCTACCCTTGGAGATCTTAAATCAGTGAATTTTCAGAAATTCAAGTTTATATTCCCCAGAGGAAAGCCCTCTGTTGATGATGGACTTCTAGTCTTATGTTAAGTATAAAGGGAAGGATAACTTCAAGGAAGGAATATATGTTTTGATTATCTCTAAATATAGGTACATGAGTTACCAGTGTCACCCACTCATGGTTAAGAAAATAGCAATAAGGGCCAGAGTCATAATACAGCATGTAGGACATTTGCCTTGCAAGCGTCCAACCTGGGTTCAATCCTGGCATGCTGTATGGTTCTCCAAGCACTGCCAGGAGCAATTCCTGAGTGCAGAGCCAGGAGTAATCCCTGAGCACAGCCAAGTGTGACCCCAAAATAAAACACACAAAAAATAGCAGCAGGCCAAAATACTAAAGTCATGAAATTGAGGCAGGAAAGGGCCCTCAAGACACTAGAATTTCTGGGAATTAATAAAACCAACAGGCCCAAGTCTGCAAAAAGCCCACCTGTGAACACAGGAATTAAGGCCTGTTAAGACCTTCCTGGCTCCAGTAACAGACCTCCAGGAGGAGGCTGGACCCCCTACAGAGATCACAAGCTTCAGCAGAGACAGAGACTTGGTGAAGGAGATTACTGAATAGTCAAAGCTGTTCCTTTGTACTAAACCTGATTAACCCTCACCTCTGGCAGAAGCCTCCAGACTAAAGTGGCCTCAAGAATATCCACATAAAAGCCGGTTTTAAAGGCCATTCAAGGCTCTCTTTAGGAGAAGCCCATGCTCTTTCATGTGTGTTAGTCTCTCTCCCTTTCTGTCCCTCCCTTTCCTCAGAAAGCCTCCAAATAAAATCTGGTTTTACTTCACTGCTTGTCTACTCCGGAAATTCCTTTCTGCAGGAGGACAAGGACCCAAATGTCCTGGGTAAGGCCTAGGACTGGTTTTCTTTCCTGCAAATAGCAATTTTCCTCAGTCCAGCCTGGGTACATAGTGTGCTCCCGGAGAAATTGAGTGGTGGGAATTAACTCCCGTGTCGAAAAGGTCAAATGGGTGTCAAGTGTGGCTTGACAGTCACCTAGTATAGCTGGTGGGGTCTCTGACCCAGGCTGGGCAGAGGCTCATGGAAGACTTTGTCAGTTCCAGCCTTCCCAGATGGTCACAGGGAGGCAGAGGTGGATCGAGAGAAAGTGCTGTCTCTCTTCTCTCCACCTGACCTAAGCCACTCATGGGGACCCACAGACTTCAAAATCACAGACCAATTTGACTTTAAAATGTGCAGCAGATTAAAAATTAGGATCCCTTTGGCCTGGTCGGTCCAAAGGTCATGGGACTGAATAAACTGTGTGTTGCTAGAAGCAAAGTCATTTTTTTTTCATTTGAGAAGCATGCAATCCATTTAGGAGTTCTTAGAATAACCTCCATTGTCTTTTAATTATTTTCCAGAGAAATATTTCAATGAAGGACAAATCCTCAAATAGAAATTATTCTTTTGCACACAGCAGTTGCAACTGCTTGAGACTGTGTTGCCTTGTTCAGCATTCATTCTAATCCTCAATGGCATGAGAAATGGAGTGTGTGGGGGGGCGGTGAAGCTCTAGGAGCCGGGGGGTCTTGGAAGTGTCCATTCTTGGATGTCTGCATATGCGGGTTCCAGTCATTCACTCTGCCACTTGCTCTGTTTGGAATTCACTCTCCTCATCCATTTCGGTGTCTGCCATCAGGGTAAAGATCAAAGAGGGATCAGGAAGCACAGAGAAAGGAAGCAGAGAGGAAGAGGGAGAGAGAGAAGAGAGAGAAAAATTAGCATGCAAAGCAGAAACAGTTCAAGCAAGAAATGCAGAATTCACTCCTCCAGGATTAAGAATGTACAGTTTAGGGACAGCAAGTGTGAAGGAAGGTTTAAGACTGTGGAATGTGTACAATTCTGAGAATTTGCACAGTCAAAAATCATGAGGATTATCACCTTCTGCCCTGCTGTACATTCATCTAGCCCAAGCCCTCAACTGACAGATGACATTTAGAGGAGAGCAGATTTGTTCCCAGTCATCATAGCAAGGTGGGGGCAGGGCTGGTCTATAGCCATAATTTCCATTTCCTGTTCCAGAGCACATTTCTTCACTATGTTCACTTCCTGTCTATTCCCACTCCCTTTCCCATGAATTCCTGAGAGAGTTTTAGCTTCTTAATCTTGTTCAACTTTCCATTTCCCCTGGAGCTAGCACATTCCTAGGACAGAAATGTCCAACAAACATCTGCTCTGTGAAGGACAGAGATGCTCAGGTATCTAATAAAACTATAATCAAGACCTTTGATCTGGACTGTGGTAGGAAAAACAACCTCCCCCCCTTTTTTTAGTACAAATAAAAACATTCTTTGGAGAGTAAAAAGTCCCCCTCCCCTGCTTTTTGCATGCAAATGAAAGCATTCTTTTGTAGGCTGACCCAAGTCACATGAAACAGTACATCAAATACAGCACCATCTTGCTCTATTAGCACATGTTACAATGAAAATGTGTGTTTAATCAGGGATAAAGATTTATTATTAATGTTATTTACTTTTCACAAGCATGAATAAGAGAAACCATGTCTCTTTCAAGTGAGAGAGTTGCAGGGAAGTAGGTGAGAAGGGAGAGAGAAATAATTTTTTATTGTACTTATTTCTGGTGCTTCACAGGTATGAGAGACACATGAACTTAGTTGACCCTCAGAACAATCTAGAATGAGGCCCAAAGAGTCTGAGTGACCCTGAATCTAGAGCATTGTTTCCTACACACTGCCCAGCAGGGGGCAGTAAAACAATCTAAAGTGGAGCCAGTGGTAGCTTTGACTGCACTTGTGTATGAAGGGGGAAGAGGGGGTGCAGGGGAGGGCAGGGAGGGCTTTCTCTTTCCCCCCAAAGAATATAGGTTTCCGGGGGGGGGGAATTGGGGACATTGGTTTGGGAAATGTACACTGGTGGAGGTGTTGAAACACTCTATGACTGTATGACTGAAACTACACCATGAATAATTTTACAGTGATTCGATCTCCAAGCCTTCTCGGATTGGGGCTGAGCATCCTCCACCCAGATCCTCCATCTTCCAGTAGGCAGGGGTCACACCCACCAACTGGCCCCCTGGTGCCATGAATCCCATCAACGGCCAAGACCCAGAGACTATAAAACCCAGCTTTGGAAAGTGCGAGGCCGCATTTGTGGCCACACGACATCTTATTATCTCATTCTTACTTTGGGCAACCTGGCAGGCTACCAAATATAACCTGCCCACAGGACAGAGTCTGACAAACTCCCTGTGGTGTACCCAAGATGCCAAATACCAATAACAATGATGGGTCTCATTCTCCTAACCCTGAAAGAGCCTTGAATATCACTTTTTAAAATCTCAGGGCTAGGGTGAAGGAGACGTTACTGGTGCCTGCTCAAGGCAATCGATGAACAACAGGATGATCGTGATCCTGTTTGATTCAAAGAAGAAGAAGAAGAAGAAGAAGAAGAAGAAGAAGAAGAAGAAGAAGAAGAAGAAGAAGAAGAAGAAGAAGAAGGAGAAGAAGGAGAAGAAGGAGAAGAAGGAGAAGAAGGAGAAGAAGGAGAAGAAGGAGAAGGAGAAGAAGGAGAAGAAGGAGAAGGAGAAGAAGGAGAAGAAGGAGAAGGAGAAGAAGGAGAAGAAGGAGAAGGAGAAGAAGGAGAAGAAGGAGAAGAAGGAGAAGGAGAAGAAGGAGAAGGAGGAGGAGGAAGAGGAGAAAGAGGAGAAGGAGGAGGAGGAGGAGGAGGAGGAGGAGGAAAGAAAAAAAGAATATAGGCTTTCAGGGGAGCATTGACTAATTTTTTTTCTGAAAAGATGACAGTAGGGAGATAACTGGGAACCCCTGGCGCAGAGCTTCCAGACTCAGAAGCCAGATCCAGCTCTACAGTTCAAATCCTCATCTTCCTCCATTCAGAAGACACTTAATTTGTGCTGCCAAATGCTTTGCAGAGAACTGTCAGAACTCAGTCACATGAGCCACAGGGGGTCATGGATGCTTACGTTGTCATTTGAGTTCTTTGATATCTCCCTCTGGTCTTTTCTATCTGAATTCCCTATTTACCTCTACATATATGTTTGTTGAAACTTTTTTGTTGAAGCTCTAACAAATTCCCCCTTTCCCATACTGTTCTCTGACTCCAGCCAAGGCCACCAGCTGGAACCCAGTCATTTAGCAGATGGCGAAGGGTCACTGTCCCCAAGTTCACATGCAGTTAGGAGATAGGGATGGGCAGAATCACCTTCCTTCTTGCCTCTTCACCTCTCTGTTCTAAAGTAAATCCTCTCTCTTTCTCATCGTTTCTTCCCTAAGTTTTCTATCACCACCTTCTTCTTATCACTGTCATCAGAAAGAAGTTCCCTAAAACTGTGGTCCTCATAAGTCTTTCTCTGAAATCACACGGATAGGTTGGTGGTTAGCAATTTTTTGGTTTTTGCAAAGCATACAAGGTAATTTGTATGGACTGTGTTCTTTGGAGCTACTTTGAAAAAGTTGAGATTATTTAACTAGCCCTAGGTCTGTGTTTCACAATGGTGAAGGGCAAGTGTCTTTGATGGGTCACAGGAGGCATTAGGAGTAGAGCCAAGGCAAGAATTCTGGGTCCCAAGAATAGTGCAAAGTTGAATCTGATTTTCCCACTGTATTTACCAGCATGACAACTGTGCTGACACCACAGACATTCCTGCACAGTCTTTTTTTTTTTTTCTTTTTGGGTCATACCTGGCGATGCACAGGAGTGACTCCTGGCTCTGCACTCAGGAATTACTCCTGGCGGTTCTCAGGGGACCTTATAGGATGCTGGGAGTCAAACCCGGGTTGGCCGCGTGCAAGGCAAATGCCCTATCCGCTGTGCTATCATTCCAGCCCCAACACAGTCTTAGAGCACGTGTTCTTCTAGACGACTTAGTGACAATGGCTGATGTCCGCATTGAGACTAGTGAGGTTATAGGTTTAGATGCCAAAATAGTTTCCTAAACTAGCCACTATCTGAGCCAGTTTCAAGCCAAGTGACACACTATGTCTTTAACAAATTTGGCAGACAGAGGTCCAGTGAATCTTTAGCAAGTAAGACTCACTACGAGAGGACATTTCTTTTGGAATCCTAAAGTCTTATTGTTGGAAGGGGTGTTAATAATCTTTCACTCCACCCTTATTTGTCCACTGAATTCCTGACCCTATTCCTCTGACAGTGCACCTGCCAAATTTTTACGCTGGTGAAAACTTCCAAGGCCTGGGGAACTCCTGCTCTTTAATAATCAACCAACTATATTTTCTTACTTTTACAGATGGGGATCTTGTTGCTCCATGTCCCATCCTTTAGACACTCAATCTGGAATGTGTCCATCTCCACACCATCCTAGGAAGAAACATGAAGAAGTTATGGAAAAGGAATGGGGTAGATTTGGTCATTGTCTCTTAGCCAAACTGGACCTGATTTCAAGCTTGGCTGTTCTTGACAAGATTTTCCACCCATGGGCTCCAAGGGTGACTTCACAGATAAGGGAAAGAGAAGCTGAATTCTTTTTTTGCAACAAAGTCTGGAAAGAGACAAGGCCCATGTACGAGATAGGCTTGGACAATGGTCTTGGAAGGGAAACCTGTACCTGTGAGTCCTCTTTCAGAGCAATGCTTTTCTAACTTGAACATCAGCATCTCTGAGACTTTGCCTGAGACCACCTGGCCCTCTGTCTGCAGTTTCTCTCATTGGGTTTGATCTGGAACCCAAGGATTACAATTCTAACAGAAGATGCTGTGGTCCAGAACTCCATGCAGAGAACTATTCCTTGAGGTTGGTGGTTCTCTAGCTTGACTGCATATCACACTCACCTGGATAGTGTAACAGAAACCCCAACCACTGACCACTGGCCTTGGCCCCTAGAGGTTCTGCTTTAGTTGGTCTCAGTGAGGGCCTGGGAGGTGAGTGGGTACTTCATTTTTTAAAAGTCAACCAAGTGAATCCTAAGAGAACCACTATTTCAAGAGTGAAAAAGTCAGCCATATTTGCCTGCACCTTTGATTGATTTCTCTGCTTCCCACTCCAGTTTCTCTCAGATAAGCCTAATGAACATGAAGGTTGTTAGTCCTAAGTATAGTCTTTCTCACTGTCTCTGTCTCTCGGTCTCTTTCTTTGTCTCTCTCCTCTCTTTCTCTTAATATATATATGTGTGTGTGTGTGTGTGTGTATACATATATATATTTAAATTTTAATTCAAACCAGTCCATGATCTGTCAATGACATTTTTGTGATAGTTGGAGATCCTAGCTTTGGATTTTCCGATAACTGCAGTTTTCAGAGCAATTTTGGAGGTTTGAGGGAGCTAGGAAACAGCAAACTGGACTGTCAAGAGCTAAAACCCATCTTCCCTGAGAGGCTCTGCAGAGCTTCTGAGGCAGCTCATCATGGTCCCCAGTCAGTGCCTTGTACCTTTAGCACTTTGTAGCCAGTGTCACAGCTGATGAGCACCTGGTCCTTGAAAGAATAGTTGGTCTGCAAGGGCTCGATTTTCCCATGGAGAGGAGGTTGTAGCTCTGGGCACTCATTTCCTGGTGGGAGCAATGAAGGACAGTCTGTGAGACAGCAAGATAGAGTCTGAAGGGGAGCAAGTTAACTCCCAAAGGCCTATGGAAGCATAGCACGTGACTGACTGGCTTGAATCTCTTGGACGCTGAAGAAAATTCACTTTGGAGACGTGAGCAGGTCACCTTCTAACTTCATCAAAACTCAGGGCTGGAAAAGGGCACTGGATGTCTTTGAATTTGTCCCTCTTCTCATGCTTTCTCTGTGTTCTCCTTCAGAGTAGTCACCAAACCTCAGTTTATGCCCCTATAGGACCAGGAAGCCCAGCACCTCCCCTTTTCGGATCCCTCCCATTGAAAGAACAGCATTTCCATCTTCAATTAAGCAATCTTTTTGCCTCTGCAATTTTGCTTTAATTTTATTTTAAAATTGATATTTTTAAACCATAATTTACAAAGTTTTTGATAACACTTTCAGTTGAAATTTGTACCCTGGTACTTTTTTTTTTTTTTGGTCTCTGGTGTGCAGAAAGCCCAGTCACCCCACTGGAGATATGGCACCTAGGCTAGTGTTACAAAGAAAGGGCCTGAGGTTGCAATGCTGCATGGACTCTGAGATACTGGGGGTACCTGGAACACCGGATGATGCCGGGGGAGTCCAGGATCACACCTAGCTATATTGGGGGATCATGTGATACTGGGAATTTAACTCTAATTGCTATAATAGATCTTAGTCCCAGTCTAGTAGTTTTTATTTATTGGCCTCTTGGACCTCTCAAATTGACCCCAAATTACCCTTTATTATTTTTTTTTGAATTGCCAAACTGCACTTCCAATGCTTTAATAAATCTTAATAAGACATAATAATGATGCAAGTTGTTCAGATTTACATTATAGAAAGCATTTCCAAACTATCCTTTCTTTCCAAGATTGTCCTTCAAAGGGATCATATATCTCTGAGTTCTCTCTGTAGACGCAACATCCAACAGGATTCATAGACCAGAGATTATCCCTGCATATTTTTCCCTGAACAAACCTTCTTTGTTAATAATATTCTCTTCAAGTCTCCCTCCCCAGAATAGACCTCTGAAGATGAAGATAAGTAAAGGGTCAAGATTTCAGAATCTTTTAAGTGGATTTGTCATGCCCAGCATCATCTCAGTGATGCCCACCCTCTTCTCAGTCCTGCAGACCTCGTGCATAAAATAACTGTCAGAGTTTGAGGCCTGAGCTGGCTGCCTTGGGATGCTGGAGATTGAGGCCTGTCAGTTTCATCAGTGGTATTGATGAGAGGGCTAAGGTAAGGGACAAAACTGCATGATAAAACATTCTCAACTCAAGATTTGCACCCCAATTCCAGCCCAGACTGGAGTTCTGGCTGAAAAAAGAAGGTCCAAGGAAATATGGTATGAAATGGATGGCATTCCGGAGACAAGACTGAAAAAAAAATTAGGGAAATGCAAATAAAAACATCAGATATTTTTGGATTTTAACCCTGAGTGCCTTAGACTTCATCAGTGAATTGCCCGTTTTTCTCCCCCACAGAGAACCTTATAGTGTCTTGTAAGAGCACCCCTAGCCCCCATGTTTATCTTTAATCTTTCCTTTATGTTTTACTTCCCATTGTCACAATTCCCCAAGTCAGTTTTGGTTACTTATAAGTCAAAACTTCTAGAGATTCTGGGCTTTGCAGTGAATTACTTGCTTTTCTATTTCCCCAATATCCTTTTCATATTTTACCATAGAACAATATTCCTTGCTTAAATACACAAAGACTGTTAATGCTATGCTCCTTAATATTTGGGAGTTGATTGAAATATATCTACTCTTGGTGTCCATCATAATCACTTGACTCAACATTGGTTGCTGTAGTTCCTAACACCCCATAAAGTGGAAAGTCCTATTGTGGGTCTTGGATGGGCTCAAAGTGAGAGGTAAAGCTATCTGTCATCAAAATAGTACAGTCTAGAATGCATAAAAGCACAGTCTTGATGCAAGCAGTTATGATTTAAGAGAGAGGATCTCATGGGGCAGGACAAACTGAACTGGCCTGAGGACCTAGTCTGGAATTTATGGTAAAGCCCAACAGGGTTTCCCTCAGAGCCCAGAGAACTAACCTTTGGAACCTATATATCTTACTGGATTTTTTTTTCTTTTTGGATCACACTGGTGATACTCAGGAGTTACTCCTGGCTCTGCACTCAGGAATCATTCCTGGTGGTACTTGGAGGATCATATGGGATGCTGGGGATTGAACCCGGGTCAGCCGCGTGCAAGACAAATGCCCTACCAGCTGTACTACTCACTCTAGTCCCTCTTACTGTGTTTTATCCAAATAACTGTATTAATAAGAAGTAAATGTAATTGTTTAATATGTACAACCAGAGGAAAGAGAAAAACACTCTGGGAGACAGAGTGTGTCCTTGATTTACAATCAATAAGAGCATTGCCTCCAGCGAAACACTTTACCTCTGTAAATGATCAATCACAACTACGTGCAGTCCTATACCTCGAATCCTCCTGCTTCCAGATGTTCTGTAAGTATGCTAACAGCTCTGCATTAAATGGTTCGTTTTTACCATCTTTCCACAAGTCCTCTGTCTCTTTTTTCCTCTGCTGGGGAAGCCTGGGGAGGCAGCAATCAGGCACCGAACATATTGTATCCCCACACTTTGAACTCACAAGATATCATCTCATACCACTGAAAAAGGAGTATATATTTTTTTAAAGTATTGGTGGGATGTGGAACTTTCATTTATTATTGGTGGGAATGCATTACTATCTTGTTCATCCTCTATGTAAAACAATATGGAGATTCTTCAATAAAGTGAGAGTGGAATTTCCATATCACCCAGTGATTCTGCATCTAGGCATCTACCCCCAAATACAAAACATTAATTCCAAAAGACACAGGCACACCTAAGTTCATTGCATCACTTAGTACACTAGTCGGGATATGGAAACCACCCAGATATGCAACAACAGAGGAGTGGATAAGAAAGTTGTGGTATATATTCATATTAGAATATCATGAAGTCATAAAAAAAGATGAAATCATGAAGCTTGTTGCAACTTGGATAGAACTGGAAGGTATGATGTCAGGTGAAATAAGTTAGAGGTAGCAGGACAAATCTCAGATGATCTCAGTCATCGGTGGTGTATACAGGAACGCAATAAGAAGCAAAACAGTCATCAAATGGTAGCAAAATGTCATCAAATGGTAGCAAACCCTCTGTCCTGGATTACAAAACTTGGAATACTAAGCTAGGGGGATATTGTGGGAAGGCAGAGGAATGAAAAGGTGGACTGGAAGTGACATAGGGGCATTCAGAAGGGTTTTGGACACTTTGGGGGTGATAAGGCATAGTTTATTAGCACAGTAAACCATAACTGTAAATACTATTATAAACATGTGACCTAAACTATCATAGCACTGCACTGTAGCACTGTCCTTCCATTATTCATCAATTTCCTAAGGCGAAGCAATGCTCCATTTTGAGACTTGTTGCTACTGTGTTTGGCATATCGAATATGTCACAGGGAGCTTGCCAGGCTTTGCCTTGCAGGCAAGATACTCTTGGTAGCTTGCCGGGCTCTCTGAGAGGGTGGAGGAATAGAACTGGGGTCAGCCGCGCCTGCTGCACGCTAGGCAAACGCCCTACCACAGTGCTATCACTCCAGCCCAAACTATCATAGTTAAATTTAATTTTTAAACGTCTGAAAAATTGAAGCAAGTGGACCCAGAGAGCTAGCTCAAAGTATGAAAATACAGGCTTTGCATTAGTACATGCTTTTCATAGAGGAGGTCTGGGTTCCATCCCTGGCACTCCGTGGTCCCTGAGCACTGTCACACCATTTGGGTGTAGCCCTACCTAAAATTAAAAACTAAAAAAAAAATGAAGCCAGTAATAAGATAAAAAAAAAATATGGGGCCAGGGGAATGGTACAGGGACTAGGGCACAAGACTTGCATATACCTTATCTGTGTTCAATCCCCTGCACCATATACCTCACTGGTGCTCAGTGCCTGGAGTACTGTTGGGTGTGAATTAAGACCATGGGGACTTAAATCAAGTGAACAGCTGGGACTGTCAAGAGGTTCTCTGAGCACTGTTTGGAAGCTGCCCCCCAACACATGCCCCCCGCCCCCACCTGAAACAACTTTCCCTAAACACAGCACTACAAGTTTAGTTTAAAAATCACCTCCACTGCTGCTCATTCATAAATAGGAATTGAATTAGAAGAGAGATAGAGGATGTCTTAGTTCCCAGCCACTCACTGGCAAGTGCTAGGAATCTCAACACATCCCTCAGACATCCCAAGGCCTGCATCCCTTGAGTCTTAGTTTCTGCTGGTGAGGACTAAGCATAGCCAAGAGATGAGGCCACTTTACCTGCTGCTGTGTAGGCCAGCCTCCAGCCCCGGTTCTCGCCAGAGTTGTCACTGCGGAACATGATCTGGATGCTGTGGCTCTGAGTATTGATTGGTTCGGGGGCTTTCTCTCCACAGAAGGGTCCAAAAACATTTGAACCGGCCTTAATCTGTGAGGGTAAGAGAGAGAAAAAGGATGGTTGTGTATGAGTAGTAGTGGCTGCTCCAAGGGACTACAGTGACACTGTACCCTGGGTTTTCTAGAAATTTCCATGCGAATCCATGTTACTAACTGAAGCTTTTAGTGATGTCCCATTACTAAATGGTTTTGTCTTCATGCTCTCATTTCTGATTCACAATGGGCGGCCCTGTCATTGTGTACAGGATAGAAAGAACTTTGTTCTAGAACAATATGTAGTCTAGTTAGGGAACACTAACAACAAATAATTACCAAAATGAATATAGGTAGGCTATTGTTGGTGCTATAAAAAATAACCAGGATTATATATATAATATAGTATATATTACATAAAAAGTAAAGTAAAGGCCCTCCCGTTGATCGTCAATTTGCTCGAGCGGGCCCAGTAACGTCTCCATTGGAGACTTTGTTGTTACTGTGTCTGGCATATCAAATACTCTCGGTAGCTTGCCGGGCTCTCTGAGAGGGGCGGAGGAATCGAACTCGGGTCGGCCATGTTGGCCGCTTGTAAGGCGAACGCCCTACCCGCTGTGCTATCGCTCCAGCCCATATATTACATACTACATATTAAATTATATATAATATATATTATCCACATATATGTAATATAATAAATATAATCTGTGAGTCTATGATCTATTCATTAAAATATATATATAACATATATTATTCATCACTTATGCAATAGATAAGTAAAAGAATAGACAATAATTTGGTTTGGGGTTTGTTTAACACCTGGTGGTATTCTTTGGCTACTCCTGGCTCTGTGCTCAGCAGTCACTTGCAATTGTGTTTGAGGGGTTGGATAGTGCTGGGAACCAAATGGGGGTCAACTGAATGCAATGCAAGCACCTTAAATTCTGTATCTATTCACCCCTAGACAAGAATTTTAAATACGTTACAGGGAAAGCCTTTATAAGGAGGTGACCTTGGATCTGAAATGCGGCGAATGAGTAGGAGCTTGTCATTTGAAGATGAGGGGAGAATACTCTCCAGGCTGAGAAAATAATATGTAAGAGAATTAAGGCCAAAGATAGCAAAGGACTTGGTAAGCTTAAAGAACAGGGAAGCAGCCAGTATGACAGTAAGAGAGGGAGTTTACAATAGGAGATTAGAAAGGATGACAGGGCCCACTGTGTAGGGTTGAATCCAAAGTGCAATCTTGACGGAATCTGGCTTTGAAAAGGTCAGCCTTCGTGCTTATGGAAGGAGAGTGTAGGAGCATGATAAAAGTAAGAAAATTAGCTGGGAAGCTTTCCAATTGGCCAGGAGCTAAGGGGTTTGGAGTAGGAGAGCAAGGATAGAAAGGAGTAACACCATTAGCTGATCCAGATTTTTCCATCTCCTGTAAAGTCAGGGTTCCTTCCTATGCCTTTAACTTTTTCTTCTCATCTGACTCTTTAACCTTTTCTTGGTGGCTTCCAGAATCCTGAATTCTTTTAGTGGAGAGGAGAAACCAGTGAGTCCTGATAGGGTATGACCCAGGCTAAGACTAAAAGCACATCTCCTGAATACTGTGTGGTGTGCAGGATCCTAAGATGGTCCCATCACCTTCACTGCAGGCATTGCTTCATAATGGCATCACAATTAAAGAAAGTTTCCAGGACAACAAAGGGTTAATTTTGGATGCTGGGGAATCCCCATGAAACTAGGCCAAAGATCAATATTAGTTAAGGACAACTGACCTTGTCCCAAAGTCTAAAGATCAGATTTGGCCTTAGGTTCCCTTCCCGCACTGCTGTCTTTTTCATTTTGTTCTTCCCAAAAGTCAAATTCTTTCTTTAGGTTTTCAAATAAGACTGGGAACCCAAGAGAGACATCCATAGGGGGTTTTATTTGTGCCCATAGACTGTGGCTCTCCCTGTAGCAACGTTTTCTTATGACTGTGCAGACAAGACCGCTACTTTGAAGACTTAAATCTGCTATCATTCAACCTGCTAGCTTGTTACTAATAAAGCTCTTACACCTACCCATCAGTGTGTTTTCTATTTGATTACTCCCCTCCACAAACAGCAGCAGAGTTGAAACTTCACAATTACACTGGACTGGATATGTACAAGCTGGTAAATATAATTATTTCTGGGGAAGCAAGCCACCTGGGACCCCTACCCTGGAAAAAAGGGCTGAGAACATCAGTTTTTCTCAACTCAGTCAAAATTTTCCAGCATCCCCTGGGTTAGTGCCCACCGAAGAACTTACCTTGATGTAGTCATAGGGGCAGGGCACTTCAGGATGGTCCTCAATGTCAAAAATGTCCTCAAACTGTAGGCTGATCATAAAACCTTCCTCCAGCTCGATTGTGTAGAAACATTCAGAGCTCTTGGGGTAAGGATTAGGGAAGTCTGGGCTGGTGATCACACCGGTCCTCTGGGTAAAGAGGTTGTCACTGCACTCCACTGTGGGAATATACCAGAGCAAAGTAACATATCACCCCCATGACCACAGCAGCCCTGTTACTACCTGCTCACCACACACTTTCCCTACTAATCTGAGATGCAAGCAGGTAGCAATCATTATTCCCATTTTACAGATGGGGTAGCTCAGGGATGGAAAATGACTCCCAAGCTCACTCACCTAATCATTTTGTAGAGTTAAAGGGAGTTAATCAAAGGAACTGAGTGATAAAATATTTTCTATCAAATTCTCTGGTACTCGTGTGGAAGGGAGAGTGGAGACAGGAGGCATTTCTGATGATTTGAGATCATTTTTGTTCTGCTCTTGCCTCAAGCCCCTGTCCCTAAGACTCTGTTAAAGCATTCTTTGACCCTTCTATCTCACTTACACCTTTTCTTTCTGGCCCATGAACTTGTTTTGTTTCTTGCTACCTACAACTACTTATGTGGCATGTCTGGGTTTTCTTGTCCTTATCAGACTGTAAGACCACGAGTTCAGTCTTCTACTGTTTCTTCTCGCTGCATTACAGTTAGGAACCCAGGGTTCTAGTATCCTGTTCCTCACTAAGCTCTACCAAGTTCCTTTATTTGCAACTAAATCTTTACCCTTAAACTGATCCATCTTGAAAAAGAATTTTGGGGGGCTGGAGCGATAGCACAGTGGGTAGGGCGTTTGCCTCGCACAACGCTGACCCGGGTTTGATTCCCAGCATCCCATATGGTCCCCCAAGCACCACCAGGAGTAATTCCTGAGTGCATGAGCCAGGAGTAATGCCTGTGAAATGCTGGGTATGACCCAAAAAGAAAAAAAAAGTCGGTTCTTTTTAAGTTCTTTTTTATTCTACTCATTTGCAAATGAGAAAACTCTGGCCCAGAAAGCAGGTATAATTAAGTTGAAGACCCATAGCCATGAGCCACAGGACAAGTTTAGAATTACTTCTCATGAATTACTGTCCGTTTTCAGTTTTCATTCCAAGTATTCTCTTGGGGGTAATATTGCCCATGATGGGGGTTAACACTGGTTCTTTGAGAATGGAGTTGTTCCTCCCTTGATGCATAACATACAGATAGATGTATAGCATATACCACATATATAATGTATCAGTCTTACTCAAATTTCATGAGTAGGGGCTATTATGAAAATGAAGTTTTATTTATTTATTTATTTAGTTTTTTTGTTGTTTTGAGGCACACCCAGTCTTGTACAGAGATTACTTTTGGCTCTGCACTCAGGAATTACTCCTGTCAGTGCTCGGGGGATCATATGGAATGCTAGAGATTGAACCCGGGTAAGCCGCATATAAGGCAAATGCCCTACCCACCGTACTATAGCTCCAGTCCCTAAAATCAAGTTCTAAAAGGCTCCTGAAGCAGTGGTGAAAGAGGAAAAAGAGGTGGAGGGTATGACTCACTTTTTAGCTTCTGTCATACTTAGCATATAATCAACAACACATATGAAATAAATTAATGTTCTAGAAAATACCACCCCCTCAAGAACATTCTTGTGTATGATTGCTTTACACAGTGGTTCATACTGAGGTTTTATTTGAAAGCAAGTGGACGTTTTTGAAGGGAGAAACCAAGAATCTTTGTTTTCAGTCTGGTCCTCCTCCAGGGATCTCTCACTTGGCTTCTAAGTGATCTTTCTAAAACATACATCCTCACTCTAATCTCTTGATAATTCCCCAAATATTACAAATTTTGTCACAGCTCAGAATGTTTGCAGAAGCTGCTCTTCCTGACCAGAATGCCTTCCTGTTTCTTGTTCTTTCATCTGTGGAAGAGTTTGGAGAGGCAGGCTCAGGTTTGACTGTGGGTGTACATACTTCCGCTTGGGATTTGCCAAAGCCCCACCTTGGTTCAACTGGCTTTACTCCACCTGTTAGTAAGATTCTCATGGAAATTGGGTGAACCATTTTATGCCTCTACCCCTAGCCCAGTTCAGATACTGCATCAGGCTGATGAGAAATAAGAACAATGAGAGAGAGAGGGAATGAGTTGCTTCCCATGGTTTCTGTTTTTGTTCTCCACTCTCTTCTCTCTTATGGATTGTTTCTCTATTACAGAGAAACTTAAAGGTGTCAGGAAGAGAAGCAATAAAGGGACTCTGAGTTCATGGCTCAGATGGAGACTGGGAAGTTGTTCATTGGTTGTTCATTGCCTTGATCAGGCTAATTTGTATAGTTAGAGAGGATGTAGGGGCAAAGTACCAGAAGTTTCTGCTGCCCAGAGATGAGCAGATGGTCTAGAATCTAGTGCTTTTCGAATGTAGCCCTTTGCAAAGCAAAAATTGATGTTCAGGTGGTACAAGTATTTTGTCTATGTGTTGGTATTGGAGGCACAGCCCCCTGAGTTCATGTGCAGTTGTTCCTAATAAACATCTGTCCTTCCTTTGAGCACTTCATAATCTTACTGGGAACTGTGATGATGTACAGAACCATCCCTGAGCCCCACCTCTGCAGGTCCTGTTGTCTGTGTGGAGGATGTAGCCAAAGCGGCACGAGCAGTAGTAGCCGCCGATGTAGTTGTGGCAGTAGTGGTCACAGGACAGCTCCTCATCTTCCTGTTCTGTGCACTCGTCCACATCTGCAGGACAAGTAGAGACTTTCAGTTACTTAACCCATGGCTGACAATGAAGACAATTGCTATGCTTACAGAGCACTGCTGAGGAGTCCCTTGTTGTGTCAGAAGATTCATGCATTCTCCTCATTTCATCTTCCCTGAAGGGCCAGAAATATCCATCATACCCATTTTCAAATGAAGAAATTGCAGATCACAGAAGTTGAATAAAGGATTCTGTTATCACATAAAGCTAGGTTTAAACCCAGGGAACAGTAACCATAGCAAGAGGGCCTATTACTATCCTATTCCAAAATTACAGAGCTGAGAATTAGAAGAGTTAAAGAATTTACTTCAGTTTAGAAAGTGCTCAAGCCAGAAGAAGAAAGACAAATACAAGGTGATCTCACTTATCTGCGGCATATAGATTACTGGTTGAGGAAATGTAGTAAAAGGGGGATGTCTAGATCATCCTCGACCCCAATATTTGGAGAGGAGAAGGAAAGATATCAAGTGGGGAAGAAAAAAATTGGAAGTAATGGGTGAATAGGCACCAGGGCTTCAGTTTTATACTGGTGGTACGGGTGAGTAGAGTAGCCATCTGTCCAAAACAGATTCAATGAAACTGAAAACATGAGATATAAGCTGCATCCGCTGAAACTTTGTAATGTGCCGGTCAAATGAACAGGCAGGGATGGGGTGGAGGGTGGGGATGGGAGAGAGTATGGGAACACTGGTAGAGGGAAGTTGATGCTGGTAGTGGTGAAACTCAACTATATATGCGTAAAACTCAACTATCAATAACTTTGTAAATCCTAATTCTTTAATAATAATAAAAATCCTAATTCTTTAATAATAATAAAAAAGAGTATTAGAGTTAGTATTCAAATTAAGCAGTAACCCCAGAGCTCAGATCTTATGATTTCTGAGCTCTTTCTAAATTCATAATACAGGCCAAGCCCCATGCTAGGCTTTGGAATTATAAATATACATGATCAATCTCCCATATTTGAACAGAATTTTTTTCCACAAAATTATGCTTGAAAAACCAACAGGAACATACAAAAAAAGTTTAATATTACAAATTGCCATGAAAATGCAAATTAAAACCATAATGAGTACACTAACTGCATTCCTACAAGAATGCTTAAAAATATAAAAACCAACAACACCAAATGTTGATGCAGCTATGAAGCAATGAGAATATTTTCATATTGGTAAAAGACATATATAGTGGCCTGGGGAAAGGTCTGGCAATTTATTATAAAATAAGAATAAATCTACATAAATCAAAACAAAAATCTACGTTTTGACCCAATAATCCTCCTAGATATCTACTTAATTGAAATAATAACACATGTCCTCCAAAAGACTTGAACAAGAAGGATATCCATCTGGAGAATAAATGAAAAAATTTAAATGTATTTATAAAATATAAAGTTGCCTTGTCATGAAAAAGAGCAAAATTATTATATACTCAATATGAATGAGTCTCAAATATTATTTGAGTAATATAATATTCACACTCAAAATAATTTTATGTGCTGATTTATATTAAGTTTTAAAAGAGGAACAATTAATCTATGGTTGAAAAAACTCAGAAGAATTGTTGCCTCCATGTTGAGGTAGAAATGGGGTATGATTAGCAAGAACTTTCTAGGTTGACAATAAAGATTAACATATTGTTAATATTTTGGGTTATAAATGAATATAAAAAATCTTAGAACTTGATAACTTTTTGTGCATTTTATTGTATGGAAATGTTATGTTAAACAAAAAATGTGAGTAGGTATTAAACCCTAGCAAAATGATACATGTGCTGTTTTTAAAAAGCATACTGATGTCTGAAATTCAGTTCGAAATTCTTAAAAAATATGAATTGTATCTGGGGGAGATAGTTCAAAGGGCTGAAAAGTCCTCATACCATAAGCATATTTCCCTGGGAATAGCTCTTAGTACTCCTGGTTATGGCCCCCCACACAATTAAAAAAAATTGATGGATGGATAGTCACAGAGAAACTCACTAAAATGTTAATGGCAGAATCTGTGTGGGAGCATAAGACATGTTTAGTTTTTAGAGAGGAAAGAGACTCTTAGGGATGAATCATCCAATTTTCCGACTTACCCACAGCCATGTAATGGGCATCAAAGCCGGTGAATCGTTCCTCATTGGAGAAATCGGACCGAAAAGTGACAGACATGAAGGAGCCTGGGGAGAGGACCACCTCCTGGCCAGGGGACTGCTCTGTGTCTGTGGTCTCCCTGCCACAGAAGGTGGCGAGCACCTGGTCTTCAGTTTCTACCTTAGGAGTCAAAGAGAAAGGAAACCACATGAGCAGCTTCCCAAATTAGCTCCTAGGCTGGCCTCCAGGTTCAAAAAGAAGGAAAGAAACTTGAGTAGACCAGGAAGCCTGGGAAATCCAGGAAAGGGGGTAATAGTCAGTCATCTAAAGAGAGAAAATGGCACAGGTTAAGTCAAAATTGTCTAACATCTAACCATGTTTCATTCATTTTGTTTAGCTTCATCAGAAGGTGCTTGACATTTATTTCATTCCTTTTCACAAATGGCTTGTTTATTAAAAATAACACAATGTTAAAAGAATCACGGTGAGATAACCATATAGATACATTCTATACTCACTATAGATAATATTTATATATTTTATAGGAACTTGTTACTACAGACTTTACATACAAATATTACCAACTTTATATATGACTCATGTTTTGAACATAAGTGTGTGTCTATCACTAAGCATGGCATGGGATTAGGGTTAATAAGAGATGAGTAAGACAGTACTGTGAATGGAGAGGACATGTTCATATGGAAGAAAATGGACACAAAGATATATATATATATATAGTCTGACAATTGCTTTAATGGGAACCTAGACCTGGGAACACACTCACAATGTGCTAAAATTCCCTATAAATCAGAGGAGAGTAAGATTGTTTTTCTTTAAATATGTGTTTAGTCATAGAACAGGATTTGGCTGACAGCATTCATCTCATAAATCTATGTTATTAAGAACCAAAAGTTCAAGTATATCCTTTCAGGGAAGGGAGGCACCCACAGTGGTGCTCATAACTTACTCCCGGCTTTACTCTGGTGGTTTTCGGGGACCACGTGGAATGCTGGGGATTAAACCTGGGTCAGCAGTGTGTGCAAGGTAAACATCCTACCCACTGTACTATCTCTCTAGCTGTATCCAGCATATCATTTTTGCACTGATATGGTGCAAAATGTATTCTAACAATCACAAGGAGCCAAGGAGTCTGCAGGGATATAAATTTGGAATGACAGGTTGTAACTAAAATGTGGTTGACCTTATGAATAAGAAGAGGCTCTTAATTCTGTGAGTAAAAGATAAGACATTGAGAACTTTTGAATAGGGAAACCAAGTCATCAAAACTCCACCTGATATGTCATATTACTAAGAATAAAAACACTAGAATCAAGGCTGAAGAGATAACTCAGGGATGTCCATGGCATATATAGGGACCCCTGCTGGATCCCTGGCACTACATTGATTCTAGTATTTTTATTCTTATTAATATGACCTATGAGGACCCCAGTATTGTCACACATGGTCCTAGTGGCTCCCAGTACTGCATTACTTTGCCTAGGCATTGAACTGTCTGAGCAGGTTGGCAGAGCATCTCAGGCTATGGTCCCAGGGACCTCAGAACTAGAATGATCCAGAAATATGTTGTGTGTGTTTATGCTACGATTCTGATATAAAAGTTCCCTATTTGCTAAAAGAATTCCTTGTTTTGGAAGAGCCAAGTGTCTCTGTGCAAATTTAAAATCCAAGCAAAGATAAAAAACTGATGGCCTAAAACTGATTTTATGAGTTTGATTTGGGAAACACAATATGATAGATGGTTAGTATAGTCATTTGACTACCAAACCTTGGCCTACTCACTATTCCATCATCTTACACCTATCCTGGGTGTCAGAGAGATAGTATAGTGGGTTAGATGCTTTCCTTGCATGAGGCTGACCTGGGTATGACTCTTGATACTTTTAAATATATATCTGTGTTTGCAATCTATAATTGGACTTTTTCTTTTCTTTTCCTGGTATTGGGCTATACTCTGGCAGTGCTCAGGATTACTCCTAGCATGTTGCTTAGGGAACAACATGGTGCCATAAATTGAATCCAGGTCTCAAGTATGCAAAACGTGCTCTTTAGGCCATTGAGCCATCCCCCTGACAACTTCATGGACATTTTAATAAAATTTCATGAGAAAATCTCTTACTAAGAATGATTTCTGCTGCCTTTCAGAGTCATTAAAAACAAGTTCTCGAAGACTTTTATCTCTAGTAGCTATTAATGATTCACTGTTTTGTTCATTAGCTTATTATGTCAATAGTGTCTTGACATTACATTTGACATTCTGTTTTGAAGTTAACGATTTATTTATTTAAAATAAGTGGGAGTTTAAAAAAAAACAATTTGCCTTAGTAACAAAATACAAGGACAATTAATTACTAACTTTGGGAATTGAAGTGTAAACAGAAGATGAGATCATGGCTTTGCTATTTTTTTCTCTTCTCTACAGATACTAGCTGAATTCACAGAAGCCTTTATTCTGTAGAATATATCTATCTGCACATAGCTCCAATATTGCTTCCTTGAAAATCACACTTGGTTTATTTAGGTTAACAAAGTTTCCCTAACAGCTAAGATTTTTACCTAAGTGTAATTAAAAACAACAGCAAAAAAACTTTCTTTAAGGTAGAAAACTTTCTAAAGTGCTTTTTATAAGTCCCTGCTTTCTTAGGTATATCATGGTTTCCCTTTCTTAGTAATTTAGGAATATTACTCTGAATATCAACAGGCTTGGGGATATTGAATTATAGGACATTACTTGCCTCTAATGGAATGGCTCCAGATTATATAATGCCTTAGGAATGTTTAGGTTCCTTCCTTCCTTCCTTTCTCCCTTCCTCGCTCCCTTCCTCCCTCTTTCTCTCTTTCTTTCTTTCTTTCTTTCTTTCTTTCTTTCTTTCTCACAAAAATTCATTGAAAAAAATTCAGAGAGATGCAAGGAGAGAGAAACAGAGAGAGACAACAGAAAGAGAGAGAGAGAGAGAGATATTTAAGAGGCAATACTTCTCCAGAAAAGAAAAAGTCCTTTTATGTCTTCTTTATGTAGTGTTTTATTTCCTGTTCTTTAAATCTGCTTGTTAACTAGTGAGAAATGTGTTATAAAATAAAAACAAGCTAAACTCTTGTTATTAGCATTTAATAAAAATAAGTCAATTTAGAGTAAATATGTTATGGAAGAGGATTTATTCATGTGTAACTGCATCAACAAAAGTGCACAGTTTTGGTGATCTTTGTAGTAACAAAAGGTTAATGTAAATCTGGCAGTTGAAAATTTTGTTCCCTCTCCTGAGGACATATACTATAACAAGACAATCTCCTTCTCACCTCTGTCTACTAAAATAAGAGCTCTAGTTTTTTTTTTCTAATTTTGACATCCTGATATTAAGAGAGATAGAGAGAGCAATATCACAGAGGTAGGGCGATAGCACAGCGGTAGGGCATTTGCCTTGCGCTGCTGGCCCGGCCGACCTGGGTTCGATTCCTCCTCCCCTCTCGGAGAGCCCAGCAAGCTACCGAGAGTATCTCACCCACACAGCAAAGCCTGGCAAGCTACCCGTGGCATATTCAATATGCCAAACACAGTAACAATAAAGTCTCACAATGGAGACATTATGGGCCCGCTCGAGCAAATTGATGAACAACTGGAGGACAGTGGACAGTGGATATTAAGACAAGTCCTCACAACCATACATTAATAAAACAACTAGAAGGATGGTGAGCCAAACTTTTAAAACACATATTGCTTGCTACTGGAAAACTTTATGAGCCTGAACTTGTTTGTGGTCTATAACTAGAATAAGTTACCAAAGAATAGCCATGCCTTAAGCATTAACACTTCCAGATACATTAACACTTTTCTGTAACAGGATATCCCCAAAGTCTGTAGTTTTATTGCATGGGAACTTTGAAATAAAATCAACCAGAAATAATTTTGGTTATGGAGATGCTTAATGAATGTATGTGATCATCTTCTTTGCTGCAACTTGTAGGTGTCAGGATGACTGAATGGTAGATAGTCATTACCTGGAGAGTCACACTATTCCCGAGACCATGGAAGCAAGATCCACTCCACTGAATCTCTTGTGAATCTCATCCCTCTATGTCCTTTGGGTAGTAAGGGAAGGTCGGTATCTGGGGTCCTGGGAATTCAGACACTAGCCCAGAAAAGAGTTGTGGAATATTAAAGCTGGGAGTGATTATTAAGAGTTATTTCAATCCTCCTCTAGAGGAAATTGAAGTTCAGAGAGGGGAAGTAACTTGCTTGAGTATAGAGAGATAACCACAAGTACTTCCTAATGTCAGTTTTGTTGTTTGTTCTGACCCCAAAGACAGGAACCTCCCAACGCAGTGAGTGCATGACAAAAGACATAGACATTTGGCCAAACAACTTTTCTCAAGGGCCTTCTGACACCTTATCTTGGGTATATAAACTGTTTCCCAAAAAGGAATTGGCTCAATGACAGCTCCAACCACAACTTAAACAGAAAGGTCCTGGTTAATATGTGCTACAACTGATAAAATTGTATGAAAATAATTTACGTCTGAGTTAAGCATGAGGTTGAGTTCTCACTACTGTTTGGACTATTGCGCTAATATGAAGAAGGGGATACATCTCAAAAGGAGACACAGAATTCATAATAAGAACCACCTGGATGGTCTCATAGATTCTCCATTTTTATTCTCATGATGGATTACCCATGTCCTTTCAGACTTGAGGATACCAATAAGTGGATATATGTCCTTTATTTTATCTAAACTCAGTTTCACAAATACTTATGCACCAAATTCTCTCCATAAAATAATGTGGAGGATCCAAAAATTACTTATTTGCTGGATGACCTTATTAAGCATGTCCCATCCCTCTGGGAATGTATGATTCAGAAAGTCTTATGTTTTAAGTCATTTTATGGTATCCAGTAAGATATAGGCAGTCCCAGGGGCTTAGAGAATAAAAATAAACGCCCTCCTCAAGGAATGAGAAAATATTAATAAGGGGAAAATGTTCCTGATTTAAGAACTGAAAGATGAGGAAAATAAAGGCAGAGAGAATTAGTACATAGTAGTTTGGGAGTAGTCGTGAGATCTTTTAAGCAGAAGGAATAGTGAAGACCCGTGAGATTTTTGCTAATAGTATTATTTGTATTTTGAGTCACACCCAGCTGTGTTCAGACTTACTCCTGGCTCTGCACCTAGGAATCACTCGTTGGAGGCTTTGGGGTCATATGAAGTGCCAGGGATTAAACCTAGGTTGCCTGTGTGTAAGGCAAGAGATACTTCCTATACTATTTCTCTGACTCTTGGGAGTTTTTTGAATCTTGATCATCCTCCCTTTCTATCAACACCTGATTTTTTAAAAAAGAGGAGGGACCTGCAAAGAACTAGAAATTGGGAAGAAAGTTGTAAGGCAAAACTGGTGAACTTCCTACCTTTTCAACCCAAACTTCCTAGGTGAAACTAAGGGAAGGCAGCAAAATATTGTTCACATTACTATGAAAAAACAGTTAAGGCTACTTTCTACATGTTCATAAAGCCATCTTATTGGAGTTTAACAAAAGCATTGAGAGTTTTCAAATGCTCCTCAAAGCAATGTGGAGAAGGTCACTCAGGAGTTATTGTTCATTTTACAGATGAGAAACTTAAAGGCCAGGCGACTAAAAATGAATGAGCAAGGTCATATGTAGCAGTTTGCATCCAGATCCACATCATTCTGACTTGCTGGCTAATAAAGATCCATATTCCTTTATGGAAAAGACTAGTAAATAAAAAAACAAATTCTTGAAGACTTTGATTACTAATGCTCCCAATCTAGGTGCTACAACTCCTCTGGTAGCCCTTATAGGTCCTAGAAGAGTGTCTTAGACTTAATTTAGACAGACATTTAGGGAGTATGCTGAATTTTCCTGTTGTCAAGTTAATTAGTCTGGGAACCACATTTTCCAGAATCTCTTTTTTATGTAGAGCTAAATTAGAGTTGTCCAAAGAGGAATTTGTGAATTTATAAGTCTATAGACCTACTCTCTGAAGGCTTGTTTGTGATCAGATACAAAAATAGACAGATGCAGATACCAAGAATTTCTCCATTCTTATTCCAACTCTTCATTCTAATTAATAATTCGCGGTCACGCAACATCTTATTATCTCATTTTTACTTTGGACAATCTGGCAGGCTACCAAATGTAACCTGCCCACACGGCAGAGTCTGGCAAACTCCCTGTGGCGTACCCAATATGCCAAATACCAGTAACAATGATGGGTCTCATTCTCCTAACCCTGAAAGAGCCTTGAATATGGCACTTTTTAAAATCTCAGTGGTAGGACTAAGGAGACATTACTGGTGCCTTCTTGAGGCAATCGACGAACAACAGGATGATAGTGATTGTGATCATGATCATTCTAATTAATAGCTTTGATGTCTCATAGTGACCAGACCTATTGTAACTAAAAAGGTCTGGTTCCACTGAGGTTGCAGAAACAATTGATGAGACACATATGACAGGTTGAGAAAGAATTTTAAGGCAACATATCAAGAGGTGGGAAGATGGTGGACTCATGTACTCTCTCTCTCTCTCTCTCTCTCTCTCTCTCTCTCTCTGTGTATCTCTCTCTTTAATTGGAAAAGAACAGGGAGGTAGGATAGTTGGTCCAGTTTCATTATCACCAGTTTTCAAATCCACAGAATAGCTGCTAAGAACCATCAACTTTTATTCTTGGGCCCCCTTTCATGGCTCCCACTTCAGCTTCCCAGGAAGTCTTGAAATGCCAGAGTTTCCTGTAGTTGCCCCATCAGGGCTTCAGCAGAATCAACTAGTGCTTTTCTTATGATCATACATCTCCCTGACTCACTTCCCTGGTGCCTCTTATGAGGTCTAATGCTCATAAATATTTATTTTATTTTATTTATTTATTTTGATTTGGGGGCCATATCCGGGGGTGCTCGGAGTTTAGTCCTCTTCACTCTGAGATCACTCCTGGCAGGCTCAGGAGTGGAATGAATGGAAATCTGAGTCAGCCATGTGCAATACAAGTGCCTTACTCATTGTACCATCTCTTTAGCCCCAATATTCATTTTCTTAAAATACTCATAGAGACTTTGTTTAAGTAGGATGCTGCAGTAATCAAAAACATTTGGCTTCAGTTGAGAATTGCCTAGCCAGTAGAGGCTAAAAAAGACAACCAGGTGAAGAATCCCTGTTTAAATGGGATTACTGGGAAACAAAGGCTACGGAGGGTCAAGATGACTAATCTGAGTTCTTTACACCACGCAGATGGTAGATACCAGCAACTACTAGATGAAGGAGAAAGACCCAATATGTTTTACCAAGCCTCTAAGTGATGGTATATGAATAAACTTATGAAAATCCAGCAGAGATCCTTCCTGTTACTTTACTCAAACTACTGTTCACAGAATCATGAGTAAATAAAGTTGATGTCATTTAAACTAGTAAATTTTGGAGTAACTTGTTACGTAGCAATTGGTAACTGATAGGGAGGGATAAAAAAAAGCAATTTGGCACCAAAAATAAGACAGACATTTGTGAAATCAAATTTGAACAATCACAATTTTATGATTCTTGAGATCTTGAAAGTTACCTAATCTTAACTCTTATGTTTCTCCTACAGTCTTAATTGAGGCATGGCTTCCATCTCCTGGAACCCCACGGAAAGTTATCTAACCTTAATTCTTATGTTTCTCCTACAGTCTTAATTGAGGCATGGTTTCCATCTCCTGGAACCCCATGTCATACCTTTCTCATAAGGGAAGGAAGGGGAGATAGAGGTTGAACTTTTAAAAAGATTTGAAATAAGACTAGATCATCTGGGGTCTCATCTTTATGTGGTTTGTCAATGAGTTCTCACATTTATTAGAGATTAGAAAAATGACTTAAACCCTTCATGTTGTAGGTTAAATTTTGTTTCCCACAAAAAGAGATGTGCAATTCCTAATCTCTAACATCACTCAACGAGAGTAGACCTTTGTAGATATAATTAAGTTAAAAATAGCATCATGCCAGTTTAGAGTGGACCTTAATCAATGACAGGTGTCCTTATAAGGAAGGGACTCTTTTCTACAGAGACACAGAGGGGAAGAGAGAAGACAGAGGCAGTGACTTTCTGGGCAAGTTGTCACAGTCTTGGGAATACCAATTATTGTGTCCAAATGCCAGAAAGCAATAAGGAGTAACGAATGATTTCCTAGAATCTTCAAAGGAAGCGTGGCTTTGCCAACACCTAATTTCCAATTTACAACATCTAGTACTGTGAGAGAAAAATAATTTCTGTTCATTTAAGTCACCTATTTGTAGCAATTTGAGTGGGTGGACTTAGGAGACTAATATATTCTGCACGCCAGTTTTCTCAGCCATAAACTACTGAAACAAGTAAAATTTGTGTCAGAGGACTGCTGTGATCAATGATATGAGGAGGAACCTTGAACATGATCAACACAGGAAACCAAAAGGTTTCTGAGGGCCTAATTAGGAGGGCAGGAATAATTTTATATGTTAGAAGAATTAAGAGATTAGAACCATCTTTGGATGAACTTTTATTTACAAGTTATACTTTTTGGGGGTTTTAATTTCATTGAAAGTATCTCTCTGGAATTTTGCTTATAAGGACCCCCTATCCCTGGCAGAAGGGAACCTCAGAACCTTCTCAACCAGGTCTCCTGTTTTATCAAGTGGAATCTGAAGGCACAGTGGACTCCCTGCTTCCTGAGTAAGTAAATCCCTTACTTTACAGAGCAATTCAAGGGATTTGTAAAACTTATATCCATAAGAGAATAGTAGTAAACCCAGGAATCTCTCTGCTCTGCTTTGTCAAAGAATTTCTCTGGATAGGTAAATTTAGGCTGGTGATTTAGTGATAAACCTGGACCCAGACCTCTTGGCTCACAAGCTCTAGAACTCTCTCTGACTGCCTATCCCCAACTCCAGCAACTGGGCCAGGAGTATTAGACTAGTCTCAGTACTTTACCCGTTGGCCCCAGTTGAAGTTAAAAACCATGAGAAGTAACAAGTTAAATGTACTAAGCACTGGAACTAAGGGAAAAAGGGAAATGTGTACATGTGTGCAAGCATGAGACTATATATTATATTTCAGAGGCTCTTACAAGTAAGTAAAAATAGCATAGTTGTCTTGGTGTTAAGACTCAAGTTGGCATCATTTGAGAGGGACTCAAGTTGAAGTTTCAGTCCTGGGCCAGTCATTTAGTCATAAAACAATCATAACAGCATCAATAATAATGATAGTAGTGGTGATAAGTGATAATAACAGCAACAGCAGTCGTAACAACAAAAGTAGTTATTGCATCTGAGTAAACTTTCCAGATGACAGACTATTTTCACTTTATTTTATTTGCTTTTGATGACAGTTCTGTAATGAGTCCCCTTCAAACAGAGTTTTGTGATTCTGGGAGAAGTGACATGAGTTCCCAAATGCCACATGGCTGGGGATCGGAGACAAAATCCAGATACCCTGACTTCTAGCACTGGTACCATAATTAGAATCAGAGAATCACCAAAGTCAGGGTTACCACGGTTATTAGACATCCATTACATCTTGTTCCTTTCTTGGCTCCAGTAGGTCAGGCCCAGAAAAGAAAAGTGACTGGTTCAAAGTCAGATTACCAGTTAATGGCAGAGGGCTCAGGTATAAGGTTCTTGTTTATGGGTTTATCAGAATAAACACCTTACAACAAAACTGGACAAGTACTTAAAAATATATTGTGTACATGCGAATGCTAGACAGCATTTATGACGTGGAGGCCACAGACAAGGATTGGAGTCCAAGAACCTGCCAGTCCCAGGAAATATGGCCCGGCCGCCAGATGGTTCTTTGGGTCTTCTCTCTGCATCATGTGCCCGAGCAGCTGAAAGCTGCTTGGGAGGGGATTCCATGAGCCCGAGAAACGCGGGCAACCCGCAGGTGGGAAATTGGCAGTGCCCACCATCTCAGAGAGAGCAGAGGTGGGGGACTTCCCGGGGAGTCTGGGAATGGTAGCTGGGAAGGAGGGCCAGGATTCACTTTCTTTGGCGGGTGAAAGACTCCCCTACCCTTTCTAGTTCATTCACATGCAAATCTCCTCCGGGACTGTGAGACTAGACCCCAAAGCGTTCAGGACGAGAAAATAGCCCGAGGACAAGAGAAAACAAAGCCTTATTGTGTTCCTTCTGCACAGAAATTGGCTGGGGGGTGGGGGAGGGAGGTCTGTGATCCTCAGGAGGGTGGGGGTAGGGTCTCCCCCCATTCCCCCAAAGCGGTGATTAAGTAAGTGCTCAGCAGCTAAGACAGAGCCGCCAGGCCAGTGTCGCCAGGCAGCGTTCCCAGGAATGTGGGAGCTTGTGTGTCCCTCTGCATGGCCGCGTGACCCGGCCTTGCCCCAGCTCAAATGCACATCCTCAAATCCTCCCGTGGAAATCCTTCCAGTGAGTCGAACTCGGGAGCGAATGACCTGGTTCTGTCGGGTCTTTGCTCTGCTACTCAGATGTCCTGTGTCACTCTAATGATCTTCCCAAGCAAGAGTCTATTGGGGCCAGTGTCTCCGACCAGCATCCAAGACCCACTTGTCAACTTCTCCCAAATTTGACCAGCCTGATGTGAAACACAGTCCTCATTTTTTTTTAAATGAAGCTCCATAAACATACAATTATATTACATTAAGAACAATTATATAAAAACTCATCAGCTCTTAGTGTTTTCCTATTTCCCAATCTCTGGAGGTCATTAGTGTTCAGGGTTGAGGAGTGGTGACTGGTGTCCTTCCACACATGTGCATCTCTTCTTTTCTCCTCTCCCAGTCCACCCCCAGTCCAGATGTGGTTGTTAATCATTTATAATCATAGTCCTAATTTCAGTTTTCATAAACGTAAAAGGTGGACCTGACCACTGGCTTCTGTAAGTCAAAAGGTCACATGGAACACTGCGAGGAAAGCAGTTTGTTGGGTCTGTCTGCTGTTGCTTCTCAGAATTTAGCAAAACCACTGATTCCCAGCCCCCCACCTGTTCCTGTTTCTCTGACTTCTCTGCTCCTTGGCCTTCCTGCTTCCTTGCATTGGCTGATCCCTCTGGTTCCAATGCTTTCCCCACAGCAAGCCGTAGAACTCCGTCATCTCTTTTTGTTTTTTTTTCCATGCATCACACCTGGCAGTGTTCAGGACTTGCTCCTGACTCCGCACTCAGGAATCAGTCCTGGTTGTACTGGGTGAGGGGGGGGGCGGTGGCATGTGCTGGCAATGTAACCAGGGCCGAGCCCATGCAAGGCAAGTAATCTACCTGTTGTACTGTTGCTCCAGCCCCCACCCCCCACCATCTTCTTCATACTTCATTCAAGTGTCATCTGAGTAAGAAGCTGCCAGGCTGACTTATTTAAATCACAACTGCCTTCTGGTTCACAGGGACCCTCTTTATTCTATTCCATTTTTTTGTCCACTACCTTATTATTCACTGTTTAATTCACTTAGGGATCTTGTTTTTGTTTCTTGCCTGTTTCCACCAGTGCAATCTAAGTGTTGTGCTGGCAGCAACTGCTATATCTTTCAATAGGAGCTCTATCCCAACCAAGCTAGAGATGACAGACAATGCAATAAGTGTTTGTTGAATAAATGCTTTAACTTCCTTTCCTCCTCCCTCCTTCCAACGTAAATTCAGGCTCTTCCTTCTTTGCCTGCGTGCAGCAGATCTAAAGCACATGGATTTGCCTACCGGGCACACCCCCAACCAGGGCATCTCCATCTCACACTCACCCACCCTTGCCCACATCCTCCACCCTGGTTCTGGGACCTTCCTTCTGTTTTCTATCACCCAACGCCTTTGCAGTTCTCACTCTCTGCATCAACTGAGCTTTGCTCACATTTTTCTGAAGCTCATTTTCACTTTCTGATCCTTCTGAACAGGCTAGAATTGGTATTTGGAACCTGGTGTCTCTGGAGTGGAAAAGTCGTGACAGGGATTGCAGTGCAGTTGAAATTCATGAGAATTTTTTTTTTAATCCATTTTTCTTTTCTTTCAGGGACTACAACCTTTCGCCTACTCCCAGAATTAGCAGAGCTGCTGCAATTGCTGGGGTCAGCCACAGACTGAAGGTCGAGGTCATGTTTAAAGTAAACATGGAACACTGCACAGCAATTAGGAGCCAGGGTCAGAGGCTTTCTTCTGGGAGCAGGGCCATGGGAGGGTCTTATCTTGCAATTACACAGCAGGATGCAGATTGGACCAATGACGCCTGGAGGAAGGGGCGCTGGACCTGTGAGGACTACAGGAGCACAGAAAAGTGCACAGCTAAATCTGATTTCTGCATTGGGCATATGGGAAAAACAAAGTCCAAGCTGAGAGGTGACTTGCCCAACATCTCAGTAAGAGCCAGTGGTTGGTTTCAAGACTAGAGTCATTTCCTTTGCGAACCCTGTCGGGAGCCATATGCCTTTTTTTGTTCTGCTCCAAAATTACCTGCTGCTGCTGGAAAAACAAACTGAAAAGCACAGGCATGGGCCCTGAACTCAAGGGTGAGAACTAGCAAATGACCTTGAGGTCACCAATTTGAATTTATGCAGCACAAATAGAGAAATCCAGTACTTTCCCCTCCTTTATAGGTCAGATCCCATTTGTTATTATTTAGAATTTTTTTTGATCTCCAGAGTTAGAACAAAGGAAAGATAAGATCTTTATACAACCCAGATAACACAAAAAACATGTCCTCAGAGTCCTTTTGTTCACACTTTAGCACTGTCCCCCCCTGGTTCATCAATTTGCTCGAGCAGGCACCAGTAATGTCTCCATTGTGAGACTTGTTGTTACTGTGTTTGGCATATTGAGTAGCCACAAGGAGCTTGCCAGGTTCTGCCCTGCAGGCAGGATACTCTTGGTAGCTTGCTGGGCTCTCTGAGAGGGATGGAGGAATCGAACCCGAGTCAACTGCGTGCAAGGCAAACACCCTACCCACTGTGCTATTGCTCCAGCCATCAGTAAATTGTGCTACATTATCCTCATAAGCAGGATTTCTATGGGAACGATATTTTCAACCTTTCATCAGGTCCCTTCAAGAAGAGAAACTTAAAGACCTAGCTTTGTTGAAGAGGTATAGTTAAGTCTTACACTTAAGTTGTTGTGTCTCTGTGTCCTTTTCCTTTGTAAATTAGAATAGTACACGAGCTTTCTATTATTCCATAAATCAGATGAAATATAGATTAGAACCCTCTATAAATTTGTATTTTTGCAAGGGAAGGACATGGTGAAAACATATTTGTGCCATCACTTTTAAACTTTTTTTCACATATTATCTTAAAAAATGAAGTGACATGAGCATGCTTACATATATTTAGTTATGGGTAGAATCAAAGGAGATGTGAAAAATGATACTCACTGACCATCTGGTGAAACCAGCAGCTCTTTACTATAAAGTTGCCATCAGTAGCATCATAATAGTTTTTTGGGGGCTAATTACATGCATGTTGGATTTAAATTCTTAAAACATTTCCCACATGTGGCATTCAACCATTTCCTGTACTAGGGATTATCTCCATTTCACAGTGAAAGGTGGAAGCAGGAACTGTCACCTGTGTTAAAGTCTGATCTCTTAACTATTGAGCAATGGTGACTTTGTTGCACTGATTCCACTTACAGTCAACATTTTGTCTACACCTACCCACAACTTGTAGGTAGACAGTGTACTATTTCCTCCCCTCCTCCCTCCCTACTTCCTTTCCTCCTTTCCATCATTCCTTCCTTCCTTCCTTCCTTCCTTCCTTCCTTCCTTCCTTCCTTTCTTCCTTCCTCCCTTCTCCCTCCCACCTTTCCTTTCTTCCTCCCTCTCTCCCTTTCTTCTTTCCCCTTTCTTTCTCTTTCAGTCTCTTTCTCTTCTCTCTTTCTCTCCTTCCTTCCTTCATCCTTTTTCCATTACTGTATTGTTGAATTACTCTCCCAGACTAATTTCAAGCACCAATTATTTCTGAATCCTTTGTTGACCACTAAAAGTAACCATTCTTTAATTTAAATAGATGTTATATAGAATTATATTATATAGAATAGAAATATAGCACAGCGGTAGGGCGTTCGCCTTACAAGCGGCCAACATGGCCGACCCGAGTTCGATTCCTCCGCCCCTCTCGGAGAGCCCGGCAAGCTACCGAGAGTATTCGATATGCCAGACACAGTAACAACAAAGTCTCCAATGGAGACGTTACTGGGCCCGCTCGAGCAAATCGACGATCAACGGGAGGGCCTTTACCTTTACCTCCAACTTAATACATATATCTGTACATACATATATATATGTGTGTATATATATGTATGGGGGTATATATTATATATATATTATATTACCCCATGTTAATTAGGGTTTAAAACAAGTTACTTTTTTCTAGCCAAAGAGATATTCAATGAACTAGAAATCCTGTTTTTTTTTTCTTGCAACTAAAAGAAGTAATTTTTCTCATAATACACATGAAATTGTTGATTGCTTGAGGAAAGGTTCTGTCTTGCTCATCTTTTTAATTTATATTTTGCCTAAGCAATGTCCAGGTGTTAATCCTAGCTACTTTCTTAATGGGCCACTCCTTGCAGTGCTCAGAGAACCATGCAGTGTTCAGGGAACCATGCAGTACTGTAGATTAAACCTAGGCCTCCTGCAGGCAAAGCATGTGCTCTAGCCCTCTGGTGAAGTTTTACTTATCTTTGTGGACCAAGTATTTTGTGCAGTGTCCAGTTTATATGGGTTTTAAATAGAATTCATTGGCATCGTAACATAAAAATGTGACAGACATCAAAAGATATTTGAGAGGGAAAAGAGCTAGCACAGGGAGTAAGGTGTTTGCCTTATTTACAGCTGACGCTAGTTTGATCCTCAGCACTGTATATCATCCCCTGAGCATGTGAGGAGTGACCCCTGAGCACAGAGCCAATAGAATGCCCTGAGAACTGCAAGGTGTAGCTCCAAACTTCCCCTCAGCCCTTGTCCCCTCCCTAAAGGAAAAGATTTTTGAGTCTCATAATCAAATCAACTGTTTTAGGAAAATGCTAGTCCAATCACTGATATTAAGATCTCTCTGGACACATGTAGAGTGTGAACTGAATGGAGAGATTAATACTTAGGAATCTCTTGCAAGAGAAAGGGTGAGAATAAGAATGGGAACTGACAGAGGGTATGGTGCTGCCAGCAGGTCAATCTGTATGTGTGAGGCGAGTGCATCAGCAGCCTGATGGCGCCTTCAGACTTCCAGATACCCCAAAATTGTTGCTGTGCCTTTGGCTAGACCCCAAAAACTTGGGGCAAAGTTTACCAAGAAAGTAAACAGCCAAAAGTTAGGTATGTGGGAAACACACCCACAAACCACCTCTGGCTCAGTTATATAATTGGAGGCATGGCCTCTCTGGTTCCTGATTGAACTGCTTAATGGCCATGATCCCAGAGACTCAGAAACAAATCTCAAAACCCAGCGACTTTTGGCAGAAATGCATCCGGTCCCTGCAGTAGGTTACTGGTGCTGGGCCAACCCAGGTGGGAATAGGTTTTGGGCCTTGGCCTGTTCCCCCTGGCGGCCTGGTGGCCGCCATCCTCCAGAGGCCACTGGGCAGTCTGGTTTGGGCCTGCAGTGACGAGACATGCAGGGCCTCACAGGATGAGGGTGGAGCCAGTCCTGTCCTCCTCACCCCAGCGAGAACCCATGTCATCGCCCATGAATGGCCTCTCTGGCTCCTGATCAAGCTGCTTATGGGCCATGATCCCAGAGACTCAGGAGCAAATCTCGGAACCCAGCAGGTTTTGGCAAAAATCCCTCCAGATTTAAATGTTAAAATTTTGGAATTTCAAAATCATGTGGCCACTACTGCAGCCACGCGACATCATGTTATTCATAACCAGCAATAGAACACAAATTGTCTACTGTGCCTTTTCAGCAGAACTGAGTGTTGGGGTAAAATCTCAAATAATAATGGTGGGTCTGGTGTCAAAATATTGAATGTGATCAAAGTAGAGAGTAATGTGGAAATCATCTGCCCCACAGGTAGGGGGAGGGTGTGGGACAGGGATATACTGGGGTTGTTGGGGGTGGAGAATGGGTACTGGTGAAGGTACGGGTGTTTCATTGTATGACCAAGACTTAGACCCGAAATCTTTGTAACTCCTCTCATGTTATTCAATAAATAAGATTATAAAAAATGAAAAAAAAAGAAGTAAGGTGGAGTTCATGCACAATTCAATCAGCTAATCAGCGGCTGAATAAATAGCAGTACTCCTACATTAAAAAAAAAAAGAATGACCGTCCTTCATGCCCTACCGAGGTCAACAGTTGCCCCCCACGAGTGGCTCTCCGGCACAGCCATGGCCCCAGAAGCACAAGGACTTAATGCAGAAAACCAGCAGCTTGGAGCAGAAAAGCGAACAGACTATGTGTTAATTCCTGCCATCTTGCCTGCCCGGAGGGGAAAGGGTGTTGCCCCGTTCGCCCTTTCCTCTCTGGAAAGAAAGATGGCTGCCGCTTGGGAGCTTTGTGGAGAGCAGGTCTGAGCGGGGGTGGGGGCGCGACTGAAACCTCATGGGACGGGAGGGGAGGGGGGAGGCGTTCCGGCCCGTCCTTCACGCCCTACTGAGGTCACCAGTTGCCCCCCATGAGCGGCTCTCCAGCATGGGCATGGCCTCAGAAGCACAGAAACCAATCTCTTAATTATCTGACTCTCAGTAGAAATACTTCCAGGGTTAATAAATAAAATAGCAGAAATCCAAAACCGCGTGGCCTTGATAGCAGCTGCAGGACATCATTTAATTCTTGAACTCAGCTGTAGAAAGCAAACCATTTCACAATGCTTTTTCAGCATGGCTGATTGGGGGGGGGGTAAAGTCTAAATAATAATGGTGCAACTTTTATCGAAACAATGAAGCTAGTCAAAGTAGATAGAGTGTTAACTAGAATTCATCTGCCCCACAGGCATTGGTGGGGGGTGGGGGGGTTTATTGGGGTTCTTCGTGGTGAAAAATAAGTATTGGTAAAGGGAAATGTGATTGATATTTGCATGACCGAGACCTAAACCTGAAAGCTTTGTAACTTTTCCCACAGCGATTCAATAAATAAATAAATAAATAAATAAATAAAAAGAATGAGAACTGAGTTGCTAACAATGGAAAGAAATGAAGAAGTGTTGACGACACGAAAGATAAAGGGTTTATAAGAGTGGCCAAGATTAGTACCAGGAGGTTTTCTCCATGGCTTGGAGGCCAGCCACACATGCTAGGGGAAAAGGCAGCTCAGATAGAGAAGGGAGCACCAAACAAAGGGTGTTGGGAGGATCCTCCCAGGATGGGAGAAGCATGTGGAAAGTAGACTATAGACCAAACATGATTGCCACTCAATGCCTCTTTTGCAAACCACAACACCCAAAAGGAGAGAGAGAACAAAAGGGAATGCCCTGTCACAGAGGCAGGGGGGATAGTGGGTTGGGGGGTGGGAGGGATACTGGGACCAGTGGTGGTGGAAAATGGGCACTGGTGGAGGGATGGGTATTTGATCATTGTATAATTGAAATCTAAGCACAAAAATTTGTAAGTCTATAACTGTGCCTCATGGTGTTTCACTAATAAAAATTTAAAAAAAGATAAAGGGTTTATGGAGACTAGTGACTTTATGTCATGTGACTTTAACAGATACTAATTAAGCTATCTGCACTGTGGGTGTGAAGTGGGGGGAGGGAGTGAGAGTGAGAGAGACTAAAAAATGGATTTTTATTGTCTCCTTTTTCAACAAACAGGTGTTCTAAAGTGAAATGGAAAGGAATGTGTCCTCCTGGTTCTGTCAGTAACTATAGCTCCAGAGCTCCCTTCTAAGTCTTAGTCAACCACTTCATCTGATGCTCAGTCAAAAGAACTGTAATTGGTTACATTTCTAGGAGAAAAGTCTTTTAAGGACACAGTAAATATACATTCCAGTGGGAGTATGGCCAAAGAATCAACCTTCTTTGGGCTCTAGTAACAATGGTCATAGAATTGAGCCTCGATTTCTGAGGTCTTGGATGCATAGGACTAGGTAGGCTTTGGAGGCCACCTGAGTCAATTCTGCAAACTTGTCAAAGGAGAACACAGGGATTTCTAGAATCAGTCACCTGCCTAAGCTTGGCTTAGTTAATGGAGAACGGTTATAAGAATCTAGACCTTCTGCCTCCCTGGCCAGTTTTTATGCTGTGCCCCTTGCCTGAAACATTATCAGCTGTGATTCCCATGTCTCATCTGTGGACTGCAGGAGTCCACACATTGCAGTCACATTCCAAGACAGCAGATGCTGTCGTGCAGATGTACACGTCTGGAAAACCAGGCACTGCAGGAAATCAGGCAACAGAGGAATTTTTACAAAATGAGAACATCAGGACCACAGTCTTGAGGTTATGCTCTTCTTCAAACTATTGATACTCAGTGGCCTCAGTTCTGTCATCATCAATCTGATAGACAGGAGTGAAGAAATGATCCAGAAAAAGCTCCTGTGATCTGGAGGGTCCTTCAAACTCGAGGCCAGTCAGAGGAATCTGGTTCTAGAGTGACAAACCTTCAGAACAGAACATTATCGCATCAAAGGAAAAACAGCAATATTTTAATGTTGCTTGGGAAAGCACAGCATAGAATTATGTACTTGTGAGTTTTCTTTGGAGGATGTCTCTCTAAGGCATCCCTGGAGACTGTGGTAAGCTCTTAATAGAGTGCTTGTTGCCACGGAACTTTGAAATCTGCCCATTATTACATGATATCAGTGATTTCTGAAATTATCCTAAGTAGGATAATTGGGGCTTGGGAGGGTCACCTGGAACATTCTGGCAAGGAGGATAGCATTGGCGTTCTGAAATTTATGGGGTTTTTAGGGATCATCTCACCTTACCTCTTCATTGAAGAGATTAAAGACAGAATTTTGGAGAAGGGTATTGAATTAACAAAAGGTGGGATGACATGTTCCTACTTTATTTAGATTAAAATGGCAAATGTTTCTCACATATATCCAGGGGAAAGACATGTTCTGGGTGTAGAGGAGAAGTAGGGTAATAGAATAAATTAACAAGTTTCACTATAAGTAAAAGGCTTTGGGGTTGAGGACCTCAGAGAACAGTGTACTGCTAGTCTTGTCCCTGAATGATAAACTTGAATTTCATATCTAAGCAATGGGAATGTAAGCTCAAGTTCAGCTATAGTTCCTGCTCCATGTGACTTTCAAGTGACCATAGAGGATGAATCTAAAGGGTAAGCTTCAGAACCATCTCCCATCTGAGTTACTCCCTGAAGAGGTAAGGTACGATCCCTAAAAGTTCCATATTGTGCCTACCCAAACATTTGCTTGCAAGGGAGAAGAACAACATCAGCAACAACACCCTGTGACTTTCTAAGTCTACAAAGGGGTCTTGCAGACTGACATGTTGTGAAATTTTGACTCTAGAAAGGAAAACTCTGTGGGGATAAGTTTCAGGTCCATTACGAAGAGAGCACCAGTTATCAGCCAACAAGAGTATAACCTCCAAGGAAGGAGGCTCAGATCTGATGGCTGCTGACACTTCTGCAAGGAGGTTAATAACAATGATTGGACTGGCATTCTGGATGAGCATCAGCTGTGCAAGACCAGAAAACAAATATGCCTTGCCTTCTGTTCCCAATAAAAATTCTTGCCTTCTTCCAAAGAAACTGGAAAAAATGTGTGTATATCAGAGATGCAAGCATTAACAAGAACTGGAGAGAGGATGAGCTTCTGAGTTGTCTCAGACAGTCTCTTTGCTATGTCCAGATGTAATTGTGTAGCAAAGAGTGTTATAAAATCTTATCCATGCCAGATCATTTGAGAATTAGTGGCATTATCTGGGAAGAGAAAAAGCATTTACTGAAGTCTGAGCAAGAACCTCGGATCCTTTTAGAGAACCTGATTTCTTTTCTGGGAATTTTAGAAAGTGCCCCATCACCTAGGCGAGAAGCCATCAATTACTTTCCAAAGTATTCTCCAACCAGAAAAAACAAGCTTTGGTATATGGATTCTGGTATCCTTAACTCAGTGTTTGATTAGTTTTCAGATTCTATTGCTGTCTTTATAAGTATCTTGCCATTTCCCTCACTCTATAAGACAGCTGATGTCAGCTCTTTCATCTATCCTGTGAAGAAATTGAATTTATTTGGGGTAAAGAAATCAATTAAATCCTGTTGTATATTTATCGTGTTGCAAAAGGAGTTCTAACAGAATCACACTTGATATCTGTCTAAACAAGAAGCAAGCTTGTAAGAAATGATTGCTCATGTGAACTGAGAGTCAACCAAGGGTGAAGGCAAGGAGGGATAATAAAAATAAGTCATATTTTATGGCTAAAGAAAAATATCAATAATTTTCATGGTATTGAGACCTCAGTTACCAGGAAAAGTAAGTGTTTTCACGGTTAACAAAGATTGAAAGGGGAGAAACAGAGTTGGGGGAGTTTATATACAGCTGTGTTTGATTCTATGGAACTCAGATGAAGCCACGCTTACTTGATCTTATTTTTTCTGTTCAGGACCACTCTCAACCTAAATATCAGAGTGTGCCATGCTTTTATGGCCAGCATTATTTGAGAGAATGGACTTGTGGATTCTGCTTAACTTAATAGGTTAATTATCTGCCTTTTCCTGGAGCGTGATTCTGGCAGAAGCTAGAGTATGTACCAGAATACATAACTGACCTTATTGTCAGAAAGTTCAATTATGGATTGATGAAAACTTTGTATCTCAGTGAACAAATGTTTGATCTTTGTGATGTTTAGAAGTTGGCTCCATTTTTAAAGACATGTATGAAAACCACATGTCGGTCTAGATTATGAACCACCACCATCTCTTAGAATTTAGCTTCCTAAGCAGTAAAGACTGACTCCATGTGGGGTTGCATAACTGAATAGGGGAGTGCCAAAAGAAACTGGTAATAGTAAAAGACTTCTGGAGGCACAATGACTAAAATGTAATGAATTTGATGTGCTTCTGGCAACACTCACCCATGCTGCATTTCTCAGGCAGAAAAGGAGTCATGAATGAAAAACATTTGAGAAGCTCTGTCTTAGAGTAACCAGCTCCACCTCTTCATCTGTAAGTCTTTATAATATTACCCTCTTCTAGGTATAGATCTCTTTGTAAAGGCCAGATTTTTTATTTTTATATATTTTTTAAAATTTTATTGAATCACCATGAGATAGTTACAAGCTTTCATGTTTGGGTTACAATCACACAATGATCAAACAACCAGCCCTCCACCAGTGCACATTCCCCACCACCAATATCCCTGGTATACTTCCCCCTTCCCACCCTCCCTCTGCCTCTATGGCAGACAATATTCCCCATACTCTCTCTCTACTTTTGGGCATTAGGGTTTGCAGTACAGATACTGAGAGGTTATCATATTTGGTCCATTATCTACTTTCAGCACACATCTCCCATCCCGACTGATTCCTCCAGCCATCATTTTCTTAGTGATCCCTTCTCTATTCCAGTTGCCTTCTCCCCTTTGCTCATGAGACAGGCTTCCAGTTATAGAGGGGACAGATCTTTTGTATCATGAATTCTCATAGGCCTTAGCAGGAACCTGTGAAATTTTGTTTTGATTTATTTTACTTATATATTATTTTTAACATTTTATTTATTTATTTATTGTTTTGAGGCCATGCCTTTCAATACTCAGTAACAAATCTCGTTTCCCCCATGCAGAGCATAAACGTTAGCCCATCTGAGCCATCTCCCTGATCCTCCGTATTACATAGTACACCCCCAGAACATATCTATCCTATAACTAAAAATTTATGTCCTTTGATCATGCTCAGCCTCTTAACCTACTTTTCATACCATGACCGGAAAAAGCACCAGTCTGTTTTCCATATGTAGGATTGTTTTAAGGGTTGATTGGGACAGTCATTCAAATGCAAAATGTGATAATGTACCTGATAAAGTCACTACTTTACTGTTGGTCAGGTAATTTGATTAGCACCACATCAACTTTTATGTAATGACTGGACTGTAGAAAAAAGGAAATTGTAATAATATAAAAAGTATAAAACTACTCTAGGGTGATATGTAAAAACCTCTTTCAGGAAGTCAAAGAAAGTTTAGAAAATAGGTTCTTAGATGTCTACATTTTTTTAAAACCAAATATATACAGTCTTGATAAATTTGATTTCTTAAAAGTACTTTAATCTTTCTTAGTTCCATTTTATCTTTTGGAGTATAAGTAAGTAAGTAAGTAAAGGCCCTCCCGTTGATCGTCGATTTGCTCGAGCGGGCCCAGTAACGTCTCCATTGGAGACTTTGTTGTTACTGTGTCTGGCATATCAAATACTCTCGGTAGCTTGCTGGGCTCTCCCAGAGGGGTGGAGGAATCGAACTTGGGTCAGCCATGTTGGCCGCTTGTAAGGCGAACACCCAGATTTTATTTGGAGGTTCTGAGGAAGAAGGGAGGTGGAGAAAGAGAGAGAGCCAAGATTCAGAGACTATAAAACCCAGCTCCTGGAAGCGCGCAGCCGCATTTGCGGCCGCGCGACATCTTGTCATCTCATTCCTGCTTTAGACAAACTGGCAGGCTATCGAATGTAACCTGCCCACACAGCAGAGTCTGGCAAACTCCCCGTTGCGTACCCAATATGCCAAATACCAGTAACAATGAAGGGTCTCATTCTCCTAACTCTGAAAGAGCCTTGAATATGACACTTTTTAAAAAAATCTCAGGGCTAGGACAAAGAGATATTACTGGGGCCTGCTCGAGGCAATCGACGAATAACAGGATGGTTGTGATTGTTTTGATTGTGAGGAAGAAGGGAGGTGGAGAAAGAGAGAGAGAGCGAGAGTGAGAGAGTGAGCGAGAGAGAGGAGAGAGAGAGAAATACATTCAAAAGTTGAAAAGAGAAGTGGGCTTCTCCCGAGTGGAGAGGGAGCCCCAGCATTAGATATGAAAGTATGAAAGTACACACCTCAAGAGGGGAGATGCACTTCCTGCATGTACTCAGGCACCACATGTGCTTGCTTGGCAGGAACACGGAGCACATGGACTTGGGTAGCGTATGTGTGACTCAGTCCCACATTTGAAAAGCAGATTTCCAATCATGACACTTGCTTTTTTGGAAGAGGGGGAAATATTGGGGTTTTGGTCCACGTCCTGAAGTCCTTGAGGCTTACTCATGACTCTGTGTTCAGGGATCACCCCTGGAGGAGCTTGGGGACCATAGCAGGGGCCAGGAATCCAACTGGGGTTGACTGTATGCGGGCTAAGCACACTCCTGCTGTTTTCTCTCTGACCCTGTGACATTGTTTCTTTTCCTTCTAAATTCTAGGGAATGTTTTTTTGACATTGTAAGCATCTCCTGTTCTCTTCCTGATGTTTTCTGTGCTGATAGTGACAATTTTTCTATCCATCCCTGACCCATAGCATGACTGATAAAATCCAAAGCCATTAACATGACATTCCAGAAATCTTCAGCGTTTGGCCTTAATTCAACCTTCCAAGATCACATCCTATTGCCTACTATTGCATATTCTACATTCCCAAAACACTTGACCATTTCTTAGGGAACCAGGGAACCTTTCTAGTATCTTAGTTTTGGAAATAATTATGACTGTTTTTCAGTCTGATTTATTCTTACCTGAGGTTTCTACTCTTTTCTGCATACTGAATTAAAGGTGACATTGTATGAAAAATTAGCGGAAACATTTATGACTTTGAGAACAGAGAGTAAAAACAGAGGATATGTTTGGTAAATTATATTTTGCTAGCTTCAATTTTCATCATGGTTCTTTCTGTGTCTGCTCATTTGGCCTGCACCTAAATAGTGCAACTAACCTTCGTTCAACCTCCACCGCCCCCCCCCCCCCCCCCCCCACACACACACACACACATTATCCTGTGTGTCTGTCTCACTGGGCTGAGACTTTAGAATGTGAACACAGCGTTTACTTCATTTGGGCTTCTCAATCTCCTTGCAGAACATTCAATAAATAACTCCTGATGGGGAACATCAAGCGGGGGTTGCTCACCTTCACGTAGTCATATTCACAAAGGTAGGAGGATTCCAAGTTGAAGTGCATGAAGTATAGCTTGATTCGAAATCCCTCTGGAACAGTGATATTCCAAGTTACCTCAGAGTCACTAGGATAGGAATCTGGGTAGCCAGGGGACTGGATCTGGCCGAACATATTGTTTAGCTCCACAGTGTGGGCCAAAGCTTTTACCAAGAAACACAGAGCATGACAGAGAAGGAACCACCTGAAAGACAAATGGATCTACTTACATTCACGAACACAGGTTCTTACATCTGAACTAAATCAGTGCCAGCGACCATGTTTTCAGATTATTCTGTTTCTGACCTTCTGTGATTACTTTTCTTCCCTGAGCCTTGCTTACCCCATCCACAGGACAAGAAAATTAGACCATTTCCAAGGTATCTTTCCATATTACCCCTTTGAAGATTTAATGGGGACAAAAATTCCCCCAATAAGTCACATTTAAGATCATTTGCTGTTGAAAATATAAACTCTGGAGTGGGAGAGATAGTGCCGTGGGTCGAGTAGTTGCCTTGCACTTGGCTGACTCAAATTTTATCCTAAACACCGTATATGGTCCCTGAGCTTCTGTGGGAGTGATTCAGAGGTAAACCCGCTGGGTGTGGCCCCAAAACAAAAATGAAACTTTCATAAGTAAGGTGAGCATTATTTTTATTAGTTTCACTTCATTCAGGAATCAAAAGCTATTGCTTCATTTTTTTCTAAGAAGTAATGTAATATTAGGATGAGACAACAATAAGACTTGTGAAATCTTAAACAGATTTAACAAATTAATCAAGATATTTAAAATCCTTTCACTTATTATTAGTTTTTTTAGGGGGAGGGGATGAGATCACACTTTGCAATCTTCAGGAACTACTCCTAGCCCTGTGTTCAGAGGTCACTCCTTGAAGTGCTGGATGGACGATGCGGTTCCAGGGATTAAACGTGGGCCTTCTGCATGCAAAACTATCTCTCTGGTCTACTTAAGAGGACTACTTCAAAACCTTACTATTTATTTCTACTTGTAGGAATCAGAGAGATAATGGGCGGTTAAAAGAATTACATGAGGGCAAAGAAAACCCAATACAACTTAACAGAACACACCCAAAATAACAGATAACAATAATCATACATAAAGACAAAAACTAGTTAAAACACCAGCACTGCACTGTAGCACTGTCCTCCCATTGTTCATTGATTTGCTCGAGTGGGCCCAGTAACATCTCCTTTGTGAGACTTGTTACTGTGTTTGCATATCGAATACGTCACGGGTAGATTGCCAGGATTTGCCGTGAGTTAAAACACCAATGGAGAAATTCAATACATAAAGTATATTATACATCATTCTCTGTATGACTTAGAGCCCTTGAACTGTAGGCTCCAAAGTTAGCATATAATGTTCCTCCCTAACTCCAAATGATTTGCCTTTATGCATTTTGGAAATGTAACGGCTTCTCTTCAGTCCATTAATTTTGACTTCTTTATCTGGCCTATCATCTCTTTCTTTTTTTCTTTCTTTCTTTCTTTCTTTCTTTCTTTCTTTCTTCCTTCCTTCCTTCCTTCCTTCCTTCCTTCCTCTCTTTTTCTTTCTTCCCTCCCTCCCTCCCTCCCTCCCTCCCTTCTTTCTTTCTTTCTTTCTTTCTTTCTTTCTTTCTTTCTTTCTTTCTTTCTTTCTTTCTTTTCTGGGTCACACCCAGCAATGCACAGGGGTTACTCCTGGCCCATGCATTCAGGAATTACTCCTGGCAGTTCTCAGGGGACCATATGGGATGCTAGGAATCGAACCCGAGTCAACCGCGTGTAAAGCAAACACCCTACCTGCTGTTCTATGACTCTAGCCCCCTCTTTCTCTCTCTCTCTTTCTCTCTCCTTCCTTCCTTCCTTCCTTCCTTCCTTCCTTCCTTCCTTCCTTCTTTCTTTCTTTCTTTCTTTCTTTCTTTCTTTCTTCACATCTGCCTGTTTTCAGGGCTTACTACTGGCTCTATGCTCAGGGTTAGGGGAACCATATGTAGTTACAGGATTAAAACTGGGGGTGGCAACACACAAGGCAAGTGCTTCCTCCTGTACTCTTTCTCTGACCTTTTGTTGTTTCTTGATCAACTTCCCTGATGGTTCTCTCTTCCTTTATATAGTTTAGCAACCATCTCCCAAAGCTGGTCTTCTAAAGCGCAGAAGGGGCCATGCTGCTTCACTGTTTCTGTGGAGTAAAGTATTTGCCCCTGCATGATTGATGAGGCCCTCTTTGATCCTATGATATCTGCCTTGCTGGCATCATCTCAGTGGTGGTCGTGCTCTGTATTATCATTTTGGGACTGAACTATTCCCATCTAAGCCTTAGCACCACTACTCATATCCTGTTCATTTCTCGCCTGCTTGTTCTGCTTATTCTATACCACCCAGACTCTGTAGGACCTTTCATGCTTCCAGATTCCACAGCTTTCTGTCCACGCCTGCATTCGAGCATTGTTTTGGTCACAGTCTCTCAAGGTAGATGAATCTGCGCCCAAATATCAACTTTTCTAATTACTGGCTATTATAATCTGAGAAACCTGTCTCTCTGAGTCCCAGTTTTCTCATATGTAAAAGGACTCATGTGAGCATTAGAGACAATATACACATGATCTACTATAGAGGCTAATATATAATTGATGATGAATAAAAGAATGGAAGTGGGCACAAAAGCATAAAGCATAAAGAGTCAGTGATGACTTGGAGCTAGATCAATAGTACAGGGGGTATACATTGCCTTATATGCAGCAAAGCTGGGTTTTATTCTTGGCATCCCATACGGTCATTCCACCAGCACCACCAGCACTAATTAATAAGTGCAGAGCCAGGAGTAACCCCTGAACACTGCAGGTGTAGCTCAAAAACAAACAAAAAAAACCCACTCCCACAAAAACTTAGTGTTAATAATCACATCTCTGCTAAATAGTATGTTCCCACCTATGCTGTATCCTGAGTATGTAATGTATATTTGTGTTTAATATACACATGTAAATTATATATAAATATAGGACAGCTATAACCATGTGCATAGATCACCTAGCTGTTTCATATAATATTTACATTAAAGATAAATAGGTTAGTGCAAAAAGGCATGTAAGGATATTCACTAGGTAATTAACAGTAGTTCTTGCTGAAGTAGGAATATGAATATTTTTAATTTAATTTAGCGTAGAAGAAATATTTGCTTTTGTCTAAAAGGACCTTACATTTTTTTCAATAAGATGTAGATATTATTTTTTCTCAAGAATCAAATTTTTTCCCAAATCCCTTCAGTGGCAATATGTGACATGCAATTAAAGAAACAAGATCTTTTCATCTAATATCTGAGGCACTTTTTTGTGTATTTGTTTGTTTTTGAGACATCTCTGGAGATGCTCAGGAATTACTCCTGGCTCTGCTCTCAGGAATTACTCCTGGTGATGCTCAGGAGACCATCTGAGATGCTAAGATCCTTGGGATCGAACCTAGGTTGGCCATGTGCAAGGCAAATTCTCTACTCATTGTACTATTGTTCTGGCCCAAGATTTGTACAGTTTTGATCTAGATTTCTTGGGTGGCCCTCAAAATGATGGTGGGAGAATGAGGAGCAAGGGGAGCAGAAACCTTGAGTAAAGCAACTACGGCCCTCCTGCTGTCTCCAGGGGAAGGTAGTTCTGGTGGTGGGATGTGCTTAGGACCAGTCAAGTCTGCCAGGAGCACTGTACAGCATGGATGCTAGGGTCCCAGTAGCCCCATATGGCAGCAGTCAAGCTGCATTTGATGTCTGCTCATCTATACCTCATGGGAATCCATCTCCACTACCTGAGCGGGGAGCTATGGCTTTTTGAGCCACACCTAGAAATGCTCAGGGGTTTCTCCTGGCTCTGCACTCAGGAATCACTCCTGCCAGTGCTCCAGAGACTGTATGGGATGCAACCCAAGTGGGCAAATGCAAGGCCAGCACCCTACTTGCTGTATTTTGGCTCCAGTCCTGAGATTTTTGTTTTGTTTTGTTTTTCAACCAACTGTGGCGACAAGATGACAGAACTACACTGACAATAAAGGAGATAAACTGTCCAGTGAGTTAGTAGAAAAATTTAGTTCAGAAACACTAATGCAAGTTTTAGGTAACACCACTATTAGGAGAAAGAAAAAAAAATCTCCCAATGTTGACTACGTAGTGGAGTTGCAATTTCTTTCTGTCTGGGCTGGGGAAAGCATTTATCTTGTGGCAGAGTCATTTAAGGTCTCAGTTTCTTGATCTATTTAGTGATGATAATAATGACCACCCACAGGGCTGCTTATCAAAGTAAAGGAGGTTGAAAAGTACTTTATTAACAGTCTAGCTCTAGGCAAACATTAGTTCTGATTACTCCATTCTTCTGTTTTCCAGAAAAGCAGGGTTTAGGACTGAGCTTTGGCTCCCAAATCACACTTTCCTGCAATAGTGACATCCAGATTATGCAAGGCTGAAAGGTCAACTTTCTCCATGTCTGCTTTTTCCATTGGGAGGAGACTGAGTATCCTAATTTTGATTCTGTCAAGAGTTGACTGCTAAGAGCCCCATGTAGGCCCAAAAGCCCAGGACCACGTATGGTAGGCAACTGATCAGCACGGGAGGAAGGCCTGGGAAGCTCTCTGTTCAATTTTGTTTGCATCTCCAAACGGTTTCAAACATATGAAACAAATAGCTCCTTCCATGTAATGGGCTTGAGCATATGCTTGCTTGTTTCAGAGACTGCAAGTCAAAGAATGTTAGTAATGGCTTTCATCCCTCATCACACACTGATTACTTTTTTTTTTTTTTTTTTGCATCTTATACACAGGCACTGGCTGGGCAATTTTTTTTCTTTCTTTCCTTTTTTTTTTTATTAGCGAAACACCATGAGGTACAGTTGTAGACTTATAAACTTTCATGCTTGGGTTTCAGATATACAATGATCGAGTACCCATCCCTCCACCAGTGCCCATTCTCCACCACCAATGATCCTAGTAGCCCTCCCCCACACCCCCATCCCTCTCACCTGTGGCAGGGCATTCCCTTTTTGACAACGACTATCTATTCTCTAGTAAATCAAAAGTTTAACTACATTTGTGCTTGAAATGTCAAAAGCAATACAGACTCGGGGATTTTGTAGGCTCCATAGTTGGAGCAGGCTACTGAGAATGCATACAAATGCTGGCCTATGTTGATGGGTGTGGAATAAGTAGCACTGTCTATTCTCTCCATTCAACTTACACTACACCAACTATTCTTCAGAAGAGGAGTTTAAAAAGGATTGTGTGGATCCCTTTGACAACACTATTATTTGTCAGAAAATAAAAAAGTTAACCCAAGAGGTGATATGTCATGCCCAATACCATATGGTGAATTAGCTTCAACAGAAGAAGAGACTAACAAAAAGCTCACAGCGGATGCTGGGTCTATGCCCATATCATGCCTAGGCATCTGGCCAAAGCAATTAATCCTGTGAAAAATAATTCAAAACCCATGGCTTTATGCAGAAATTTTAAAAATATACTAATACCAAATGCCCTCCCCAGCAGATCCCAGTTTAATTGGTCTGGCATGAGTTGCAGTCAATGGCATCTTTTAAAAGCAACACAGATGATTCTAATACACAATAAGGACTATTAGTTGTCGGTGTGGAATGATACACTTAGTTGAGAGTCTGATGGAATACAGTACCAAAAAATTCTGGATTCGGGGCCCAAAAATGCAAGTTTAAATCTGGTATTTTTCAAGATGATCAGCGTGGCTCTGGGCTAGTTGCTTGACTGCTTCCACCTCACTTTTCCACAAAGCCTTACTTCCTCTGAAATCTAAAGACCAGATGAAACCCCTGAGAAATGATTCTGAACACTCTGAAATGTTGTCCTCACAAGAGACAAGATCCTTTAGAGACTTCTAGGTGAGCACTTCTGTGGTAGTGGTTTTTCTAGTTAACAAGCAAGCTCAATCCAACCAATTCAGTCACTAAATTCAATATTTATTGATTGCCAAAGAGAAAACAGAAATTAGGCTAGGTACTGGTTGGACAAAGATGAACAAGTACCTTAATGATCCTGTACCTTAAAGAAAATTTAGTCATGGAAGGGAAGGGCAGCATTTAAACAAGAAGACACTTCGAGGACAATAAGAGATAGAGCTCCAAATGACAGAGGAAGTGAAGGGGATACAAAGGAGTAGCAGTCAACTAGGGGATGGGGACCAGGGAAGAGGAGGTGATGCTTGAGGCAATTCAAACAATACTTGTCTCCCTCAATGGAAAATTAGAGGGAGGATTGTTCTGGGGAAAAAAAGGTGAATGAATATGAAGATGCAGAATTGTTAATCACCCCTATATTTAGTGCACCCCTATATTTAATCAAGTGGTAAAGAGGGATTCCAGTAGTGATCAATCAAATTGCCATTTCTAGGAGAATGGTACAAATTTCATCTAGTGTAGGAGAGAGGAAAATGAAACCTGGGAGGGGCTTTAAAATTTCATAGATGTGTAATTACATGTAAATTAGCGGGTGTGAAATTACATGTTAAAAAGAACAGAACATTGACATAACTTTAGAGAGCTGAGCATCTTGTTAAACTACAGGTAAAATAAATTCAAAGAGTTAACACAGCCAGAAGCCCCTCCTCTAAGGCAGTGGCAGAAAAGTTGTTAGCTGACCTTGTAGGAAAAGAAACAAATAAAAATCATTCACCAATTTAGAAGAAATGAACAGAAAAAACGGCACCTAGGGACCTATCACATCTGTAGACTCCCCTTTTTTTTATTGTTTTTTAAATTGTACCAGTATTAATTAACAATTACAAGTTGTAAAAAAGAATCATAGTGGTTGCATTTTGAAATGTGCCCAGGAAAACTTACAAGGAATGTCTGGAAAGAAGGATCAAGTAGATAAACAGGGGCTGAGGAATTTCAAATGTTGAAGAACATGAAAACAGTAAGAATTTAGTGTCTGGTTTAGCACTCCCAAGTTTCCCTTTTCTTTCTTTCCTTCCTTTTTTTTTTCTTAAAAAAATTGTGATATCCCTTTAAGAGTCATTCAGTGCAATTCATAGCAGGATTTATGCCACCAGCTGCCTCTGATTTCAGTAAGAAATGCAGAAATTTATAGGAAACTGTAAAATGGGGACAGGTTTTAGTTTTTTAAATTGAGGTTTTCACTGTTAAACTTGTGAGGGTTTAAGTGACCGCAGAGCTGAGCTGTGGGAAGCTGGTTTCCTTTCCGGTCAGAACAAAATAAACACACAAACACATATCAAACTCATAAAGTGTTGGAAGAGATCAAGGAAGGCTCTTTGCAGAGAATGAAAACGAAAAGTCAGACTGGTGGGCAACGAGAGGAAAGTCACCTTTGGCAGCAGGCAGCACCCTAAGGGCAGCGGGAGAAATCGGAGCTCTTGCAGCAGTAGCAGCAGCAGCTGGGGCAGGATTTACACAGTCTCCTTTGCAAGTTGCCTGTCTCCCTGAGTCCTGGGGCGAGCAGGAGCGTGCCCAGCCCAACTCAGAACCCCGAGGTTTGGAGGAGAAATCTCTCTCGGCTCCCTCCGCAGGGCATGCAGGTGAGTCTGTCTGGAGGCAAGGTCAGACCCTCTGGGCGACTTGACACCTGGTCCCCCAAAGGGCACCTTGTCCACTCCAGCACTCACCTCATTTTCCTGTCTCCAATGCTCCAGCTGCCAGACCTTGGTCCCCCTGGGCCTGACGTGTCTGTGAGTTTGTCCCCGGAGTGGTGTCAGCGATGCCTTATCTTTGTTCTGAGGTCCCCGTGTGTCTCTAGAATTGGCTGGCATTCTCCATTCAGGTCACGCCTTCCCCTGCCTGCAACAGATCCCCTCTCCCCCTCTCTCCCTCCTCTCCCTCTCCCTCTCCCTCTCCCTCTGCCTTTGCCTCTCCTCTCCCTCTCTTTCCCTCACTCCTCCCCTCTCCCTCCCGCCTCCCCCTCTAGCTCTCTCTTACACACAGAGCAACTTGACAGAACAGATTCTGTCTTATTCCGTATATCTGTTCTTCCAGTTCCTTCTTTTATCCTGTGTGGCTGCCTGTAGCTCTTGAAAGAAATAAAAATCACCAAGGGACTCAGATAGGTGTCTTTCCCTTCTCCTCCCCTCCCTACCCCCCCACCTCTCACCCAGTCTGTCTCTCAGAGGGTGGAGGGGGACAATCAATTTCTCACTTTAGTCTCCCTTGCCAGATGGCTATAGTTTTCTGCTCCCCCTCAGAACGCCATTGAAAACACATCAATTAAACAGAAATAACCAAAAAGGGAATTCTAACAACTGCACTAGGAGAGAGGAATGAGTGAGAGCCCAAGTCTGGATGAGTCTGCCTGTCCAGAGACAAGATTTTCAGTGTACACAGCACCGACTCAGAGCAAGGGAGCAGAGTCCTCCCTGGTCAAAACTTCCTCCTCCCGACGTGGGCTATGTACTGACTCCAGGTGTGCACAGGTTGAATCCAGCCCAGACAGGCTCCAGAGCAGCGCGTGAGCTCCATTGCCCAAGGGTGGAGAAAGATTTAAGCTTGTACCCAATGTTCCAAATCTAAACTGAGCAGAGCAAAAAGAAATGACTCCCTGCACAGTGATACTGATCTCTACCGAACAGAGGATGTTGGGGTGCAGTGTTACGCACAAACATCATCTCAGTTACCTCTACCACTGTGAACGCCATAATATTACAGTCCTTTTCCAGATGACTAAACTGAGGCTCAGAGAGCTTGCACAACTCATGCAAGTTTCCAGCTCTTGATTACTCCTTCGCTAATTGAGTGCTCTGCGTCGGGCACTGTTCTAGTCCTGTGTTCACTTCCTTCACTCTTCTTTACATTTTGTGAGAAGCAAAGTTTTCCAGATGAGGAAACTGACCGCAGAGATGACGTAACTTGCCCGAGGTCACAGGGCTAGAAAGTGATGGGTGAAGAATCTGAGTCTTGCCCACTGTATCTGAAGGCTTCTCATTAATACATGCTTAGGCATAAGGCATTTATGTCTAACGTAATATTCACAGAGAAACTCAGTGCAAAGTCTGGGGAAAAGAGCTAGACTCCAAGTCAGAATATAAGTAATCTTTCCTTTCTATGCAAGCGAGCTGTTCTTTTTGGATCTCGAACTCAACATCTCTGATTCTGTTTTCTCATGAAGAAAATGGGGTTTACTACTAATCAGAAAGGAGATTGTTTCTCAGTAACGGCTTCTACTGTGCAAGTCCAGTGGCGTACCCGAGAATGCTACCACTCACCCCCAAACTAGGAGGTAAACACCTGCACTACCCACCCTCTGGTAACCAATTTCAGCACATTTAGAATACAATGACTTGAATCTCTGCTGGAATACCTTTCCCTTGATCTTCATCCCTTTCAACTTCTCTCTTTTAACACCTTAGCATGCCAGCGTTCCCAAGCCTGGCATTACTGAGAGGTTGTGGTCCATAGTATGTGTGCAAGTCCATGAGGTGAGAGAATGTTTGAGCGTAGGCAGTTTCAGCAGAGGTTGTGTTTATAATGTGGGTATAAGTTCGTGAGATGAGGGGATGTTTGAACTCAGGCACTGTTTTAGCCAAAGATTGCTTTCTGTTTCAGGCAGAATAGCAGGAGAGGGCGGGGAAGTACCTTTAGAAAGCCCATTAAGAAGACTTACAGTCTCTTTAGACATCAAATAAGTCCTACAAAACAACATTTTAATGATTTAAGTGTAAATGAATCAGAAACACATGGTCTGCATTTCTCTTGGAATACACAAGGGTTTTTCAAACTGAAGGAGAAAGATCTTGGCACAAAGCACACTGTGTTGTGCACAGGGCTCTGTCCATTACAGACATCCAACCCCTCATTCACACAGCAGCTGAGCCGGCCTTCTCCTAATTTAGGGCACATAGAAGGAAATGCCATCATTTGTTCTGGGCACAGAGGAAAGTAAGAGCTTGGGAAGGAAAGCCATCAGCTTCTCCTTGTGAAGTGTCATAGAGCAAGTGAGTCTCCCAGAATAATTTCCTGGCTGTGGTTTTTTCAAGACTGCCAATATTAGATAGGGAGGCATTTGAGACTTGTTTCAAGCCAAAGTTCTGCCAATATGGAGCAGATCTGATATGTGCGTCCTTGGGAGTTAGCCAGGATTGGAAGAAATCTGCACAAAAACAGGCACAGGGCGGCTCACTGAGTGATCTGGGTGGGTGGGATTCTCATTGGGTGGGACTACATTGGTGATAGTCCCCTGTGCTTTTGGCACGTCCCTTGGGTGTCATTGATGGGTCATGAGGATTGGATTCAGTTGAGATCATGGGACAGCTATCAACATGGCTGTGAGGACTAAGGGATACAGGGAAGATGATCAAATGGATTGCTAAAGACCTATAAAGAGAGTTGAAGAGTCCAGAGTTACCCGCTAATCTTGACCCTGGCTTTATTTGTGATGATATTAGTGTAACATTACCAGGATTCAATCACAGCATTTAGAAAAAGTCATGTTTAAAAATTTATTTATTTTTTTCAATAATACCAATATTATTGTTTTACACTTGCAGGACTACTCTACCATATTAACCACTTTGCCATTATCTCAAGTTCCCTTCCCCTGCTTAGCATGCTCAGATCACAGTTCTAGTGACCATATTGTGTTTTGGTTCACATTTGGTTGTACTCAGGGCTTATTTCTGGATATTCACTTAGGAATTACTCCAAGCAGGCCCAGGGGACCATATGTGGTGCCAGGCATCGAATGGTGTTTAGTTACCTATAAGGCAAACAACCAACGCACTGTACTATTACTCTGCACTCCAATTATAATTTTTAAGAGACTCCAGCTAGTTTTTAAAAGCTTATATGTGTGTGTGATATGCATGCATGTTACATTTATACATATGTTATATGTGTGTATTATATGCATGTATGTTACACATATACATATGTTATATATGTGTGTGATATGCATGTATGTTACATATACACATATATTGCATATTAAATGCATACATGTAATGTTGTGTATGTATACACACATATATGAAGAGCTAATAGTGTATTATTTAGAATAATAAAACATAGAATGACATATGTGATCTCAATGTCCTCAGATTATATTTAGGGAAAGATTTCAGAAAGTTGCTGTGCTGTGGCATTCTGACCACTAGAACCCAGTTTGGTTTACATGTTCTGCTGAAGTATTTATTATATGCAACTCTTGAGCTGAAACTTTCTGGAATTCCGTGAATGTATCAGCAGATGCAAAGTATCCAGACAACCAGCTTTTGTTAGCAAAGTTTAAAACACAGCCTTATAGAACATCTAAGCAAATGCTAATATACCAAATAGAGCATACCTTAGAATTAAATTTCAGGCTGTTCGATCAATAACTGATGATAAACTGAAAGCCAGGGTTCCAGAACCTATCAGATTCTCAGAAAAATATTAGAAATATCTGGACTATTCCTCCTTAGCTTCAACAGTAGAGCTTTAAATTCCATGAATCTAGGATGGAATCTGAATATATAATTCAAAAAACTCTATGCCGGGGTGGCATGGGGGGAGTGGGGGGTGGGAGGGATACTGGGATTAGTGGTGGTGGAGAATGGGCACTGGTGGAGGGATGGGTGTTCGATCATTGTATAACTGAAACCCAAGCACAAAAATTTGTAAGTCTACAACTGTACCTCATGGTGTTTCTCTAATAAAAAAAATTTAAAAAACTCTGGGGTATGATTTTGCCACTTTTTAATAGATATAATGTTACTCTTACATTGATGACAACTTAGATTTGATGAAATATCCTTAATAATATATACTTTGCATTATTACACTTAATGATCACATCTTTGTACAGGTAAAGACATTGAGATCCCTAGAGACTAAGTCTACCAGCAAGAAGACATGGAAGTCTTGAGTTCAGGCCTGCAGACCCCCAATTCAGAACTATATGCCCCATCTGCAGATTCCTGATCTGCCTGTGGAATCTGAACATTTATGAGTCATGTTTTTATGCAACTGACAGATTTTAGGGAAAAAAGAAATACCCCCTGTTTCATAATGAACTATTAGGCTTAATTATGGATTGAACTGTCCCTCTTCCTCCTACCATCCTTCCCTCCCCCTCTCCCTCCACCCCATCCGCCATCACACATATACCCACTCTCATTCATATATAGAAAGCCTAACCTAAACCTTAGTACCTCAGAATGACTTTTTGGAGATAAGATTTTTGAAGAAGCACTTACGTTAAAAATGGGATATTAGCATGGGACTCATCCAAGCCGATGTCGTTTTATGAAGTATAGGACATAGCCAGTGTTTCCCAAAGAGGATGATACTGCCCCTCCAGGGACAATCCAGGGGGAGGGCAGTTGTGGCCTCTGGTACAATTAGGGGTTACTTTCTGCTTGTCCATTTAAGGAAGGTAGATTTACAGTGGACTTCCAAGTGGTTTTGAAAAGGGCGCTATAGTCTGAGAAACTCAGGTATAGACAATATACAAAAAAGAGCAAATGAGGACACAGAGAGAACCTGGCCATCGTGAGTCAAGGAGAGATACTTCAAAGGAACATCTTAACCTTGAATTACCTTAAAATATCTGCCAACTTCTTATTCTTTAGCTTTTGGTCTCCAAAACTGTGGAAAAATAAATTTCTGTTTAAAGTGCTTCATCTGTGATACTTGGCCATAGCAGTCCTAGATCTCTGACAGAGTCCTGCTGAAGTATGAGACTGTTCACAGAATTGATGGTTTTCTACAACACTCCCTCACCCCCTTCTCCCTAGCTTCAAGTTCTCTGATTTGACTTAAATATTTCATTTGAGTTTCTTCATTGCATTTTCTGTTCTTTAGCAGTATTATTTCTGTATGAACTTTCCCCGTATTTTCTCTGTTCTGAAGCTCTTTTCCATCAACTTTTTAAAATTTCAGTGAGCATCTGTACGGCTGTGCTGCTTTCATGTGTTCTTCGGGTTGTTAGGACTATTTGCAGATTTATTGTTTCTTCTTCAAATCTGTTAAAAGTTTCCCTGAATGCTTGTAGTTCTTAAGGCTAAGAAAAGGATCCGTGGCACTGTAGCCCTGTCCTTCCATTGTTCATCGATTTGCTCGAGCACCAGTAATGTCTCACAACAAATTGTGAGATTTGTTACTGTTTTTGACTTATGGAATACGTCATGGGGAGCTTGCCAGGATTTGCCCTGCAGGTGAGATGCTCTTGATAGTTTGCTGGGCTCTCTGAGAGGAGCGGAGGAATTGAACCAGGGTTGGCCACGTGCAAGGCAAACGCCTTACCTACTGTGCTATAAGAAAGGGATCTATAGTCATTATTTGCCTAGAGAGATCCTGCTGCTCTGTTTTTCCAGAAGACTTGGACCATAGCTGACTCCTCAGTTATAATTTTGTTCTGACCTCAGCAGATTTCTCAGGAGATTTTCTCCTGAGACTCACGCAAGAACTGGACAGGCAAATGTGGAGGGTGGTTGCTGATTTTGTACCCAACGGAATGTCTAAAAGCCAACTAAATCCTAGAGACTGTGGAGCAAGTGTTTTACTAGACATGCATTGCCTCTGTCCAATTTACTCACCGAGTTTTACCCAGAAGCTTAATTCATACTGCCCTGCTATTTTAGTGAAGCCTGGGAAGCCTGGAAGGCCCAGGAGACCAGGGAGATATGGATGATTTTTAGAATCATGAGTTATCTGCTCCCAGTTAGTTTCATACTGGGGACATCCATGTAGAGGGCATAATAGGAAGCTGAGACCATGGTTGAACAGGTCTGTGCATTGCCTATGAGGCCATGGTATGGTTGATTTTCAAGACCACTGGAGACTAACACCCAGAGCCCCACACATGCAAGACATGCATTCTACCACCGAGTCACGTCCTTAACCCCAGAGTAGTTTCACAATTCAGAATCTCTTCCCTGTAGTAGCTCACTCTTCCATGGTGGGGTTTCTTTCTTTTCTGACTTCTGTTAGCCTTGGTTCTGTTTTATAAACTCTTGAGGTATTCGATTTGCCAAACACAGCAACAACAAGTCTCACAATGGAGACGTTACTGGGCCCACTTGAACAAATCGATGAACAACGGGAGGCCAGTGCTACAGTGCTACAGTTATCGAGGTACTGTTTGTTGAGATTTTAGGTCCTTACTTGTGTATGTTAATCCAAAATTGATTCGGGAAGAGGTGAGTTAAGGTTATCATTTGTTGAGCTTTGCCTTCTATTATCTTATTCAATTTCCACAGGAGACTTTGTTTATCTAATACATTTCAGGAGCAGATTTTCTCTGGAGATTCAGGCAGGAACTAGACAGGCAGATCTGGAGGATGGATTTGTATCAAACGGAATGACAAGAAGCCTAGGAGGGGGCTGAAAGTACTTGAGACCTAGTCTTTTAAAACAACTGCCAGAGGCAAGAGGAAATTTCCATAAAGGCACACTACAAAAAACCTTTACTCCTGCATCACAGCAAATCTATGTGAAACTTTGCATAAATATACACAAAAGACAACCTACCATCCTGACAGAGCTTCGCCAGCAAGAAATTATCAAAGGTAACAGAATTAGGAAGACAAGACGCAAAAGTACAAACTGAAATTTACCCTAAAGATGCCTTATTTCTATTCTTTATGCAATTCTTTTAAATTTTGTTTATGCTTGAGATTTCCCAAAGCAAAATAATTAAACTAAAAGCAATTAAAATGCCAAAATATTTTATCCCTCAAGAAACAAAAGAAATGAAAATTTATTTTCCTCTTTTGCTACAGCAACAATGATAGGGCTAACTATTGTTTTTTAAATCATTATGGGGAAATATTTATTTCCAACTCCAACTGACTGATTATTAACTGCTTAATTTCTAGTCAATAATGGCTAATTCGACCCTGAGATTAAGAGTCTCATGCTCTACCGACTGAGCTAGGGCGTTCGCCTTACACGCAACCAACATAGCCGACCCGAGTTCGAATTCCTCCGCCCCTCTCGGAGAGCCCGGCAAGCTACAGAGAGTATTCGATATGCCAGACACTATAACAACAAAGTCTCCAATGGAGACGTTACTGGGCCCGCTCGAGCAAATCGACGATCAACGGGAGGGCCTTTATCTTTACCTTTACCTTTAATGGCTAATTCAATTAACACAGAAAAAATGATAGCTATTTGTGACCTCAAAGGACAGATCTAAACTCTATCTTTGTATCATTTACCCTGTTTGCTGATGTAGAAACCTACTACGTTTTTTGGCATATTCATTCATAATAATGCACAAATGTTTATAAATCTTGGAAGGCTGTTATTCTAAAAGCAGACACAAAGTTTCTTTAGCCCTTTCTCACTCCAAGGGATAGCTGTTCCTAGTTTAATAATCATCAAAGATATTGCTCTGTTTATTCAATCAATAAATAGCCTTAAGTATACAACTAGCAACCAGTATTATTGTCAGAAACCAATTAATTCACATTAGTCTTCTTAAATATTAGCCCCACCATGGTGTCCACTTATTTTTATCATTTTAGTTTTAATATTCTTGAATTTGCAGAAGGTTTAATTCAAGCTTATACATTTATATTACTAATAAGATTATACTTATTTAACAATACTAAATGACCCATCAAACTGATGCATATTATAGAGAAAATCCAGTTGCTTGCTAATCTTAGGAATCTTATTGACCTTCTTCATGACATCTGGTTTAGAATACAACTTCATTCAAACTCAACATCCTATAGTCTTTAGAGCTATTATTACCAATATTTTAACTATATGCCAGTGATGGTAAAATTATAGTAAATACCTCCTAAGGCCACCAGAATAAATGGTTCAGAAATAATTTCTATGTGGAATAATTATCATTTCAGAAAATATTTTTGCCAGTTTCTTCTGAGCTTTCCACCATACAAGCTTGCTCCAGGATATGGGGATGTGGTTCAGTGGAAAAGTACATGCGTTCAATGCATGCAACCTGGATTTTATCTGTAAGCCCTATTAGCCTCTGGAATTTTCTATTGCCTAAACTATCATGGTTTAACAGAAGGAAATATAAAACATAATTTAAGCTTTATTTATTGCAATTTTTCTAGGAATAATTTTTCTTATTACAAGTAATAATATCATGAAATGTTTATCATTTCAGATAGAATTTAAGCTTCAGTATTCTTTACAGCCACAGTTTCCAAATAATTATTGGATCTATTTTTCTTTCTATGTATTTCTACCACCAACTGAAATTTATTTTGCATCTAAGCACTGCTTTGGTTTTGAAGTAGCCAGTAGTGCTTATATGTTATAGAAATATGACTATTTCTATATGTCACAGGTAGATATGATATCCTTATGTATTAATACATATTCTACAGTCAACTAGTTCTAGTATAACCAGAGAAAGAATAATGAATCTTGTATATTGAAACTACTAACCAACTTACTATTGGCATTATTACGGTGATTTGTTGCACTCTGACTTTACAACTAAATATCAATACATAAAATTATGTCTGTATGGATATAGATTTGATCCCTCAGAATTATCATGCTAATTCTTTTTGTTGTATTTGGGCTGCACCCAGCAATGCTCAGGGGTTGCTCCTGGCTCACGAATTACTCCTGGTGGTGCTCGGGGGACCTTATAGGATGCTGAGGATCAGAACTGGGTTATCCATGTGCCAGGTAAGCACCTTACCCCTTGTACTATCTCTCTGGACTCACATCACATGCTTACTCTTACAAACATTTTTTCTAACTAGCTATCCTATTTCTCTTATGCAGCCTAGAAATTTCCCTTTTCTGATCTTGTACATCTCCAGAAAGTAATCCATTCTTATTATAGCACAAATTTTAACTTCACTGTTAGCCATAAGCCCAGCAAATGAATGAATTTTAAAAAGACTAGAACCAACTGGATAGAATAAATTAAAATTATAACAGATGACTTTCAATCATTAAATTATAATAAATCTAATAATTACCAAATGTCTGTAGTTTATGTAATATTTTAGCATTTTTAGTATATCTTTTAGGTTATAAATTTAAAAATTCCATTTAATTTCCTCATTTTTATATTTAGAAGAAATATTACTATTCCTATTCATTACAGGAACTATAATAACACTAAATGTTAATTTGATATAGGCCAGCATAATGTCAATTATCTCATTAGTACTGTCACTTCTGAAGACATAGTAAGAATAGAACTATTATTTATAACTGTCAAGTAGTTATGCTATTGATTATATACAAGACACAAAACTTCTTCAATGCTAAAAAATCATTCTCCCAGTAATTTCTTAAGTATGCCAGCCTGCTTATAACAAATAATATAAATTAATACTGCAACTTAGATCACTAATTAGTTTTTCCACCCAAATAGACTTAATAACAGTATCCTGGACTTCTTACAAACCTTCTCCAAACTCTACCAGTGCACTATTAATATTAAGTACATAATTTTTTCTGATAATAGTAACTGCTGGCTGATTCCACTTATCCAAAACTTCACTGATCACCAAAATGCTTTATATTATAATACAAAATTTATTCTGAGCGTTTATTTATTTACTTTTTGCTGTTGAGTCACAACCAGTGGGGCTTAGGAACTATTTCTGAATCTGCCCTCAGAAGTGACCCTCTACAGTGCTCATGGGGCCACATGTGGTGATGAAGATTTGAATCAAGATCACTACTGCTATAGCTGCATGCAAGGCAAGTGCCTTAACTCCTATACTATTTCTCTTGCTATAAGGAACATTTTTCATGATAACATTTGGACTGGGGGTTAGGTCACTCTTGCAAGTGCTCAGGACTTACTACAGGCTTTGCATTCAGGGATCACTTCTGGTGTGGCTCAGGGGACCATATGTGGTGCCAGGGATTGAACCCAGGTTTGTAGCATACAAGACATATGCCCTGCTTGCTTTATTATCTTTCTGCCCCTTTATTTATTTATTTATTTATTTATTTTGCTTTTTGGGTCATACCCGGCGATGCACGGGGGTTACTCCTGGCTCTGCACTCAGGAATCACTCCTGGCAGTGCTCAGGGGACCATAAGGAATGCTGGGAATCGAGCCCGGGTTGTCCGCATGCAAGGCAGACGCCCTACCCGCTGTGCTATTGCTCCAGCCCCTCTTTCTGCCCCTTTAATGATAAGTTTTTTCTATTGAACTACATGATAACTATATTAATTATTGCCACCTTATATTCTTTCTGTATGTGGACCATGACACAATAAAATAAATATTCATATAAAATTTATAATGTCCAAAAACCCAACTATGAATAATTTTGCAACTCATGGCACTTTAAAAAAATTGGAATATGTAATGTTATATATAAGCAAATTATATGACATGTTATATATAAGTAAAGTAAAGGCCCTCCCGTTGATCATCAATTTGCTCGAACGGGCCCAGTAACGTCTCCATTGGAGACTTTGTTGTTACTGTGTCTGGCATATCGAATACTGTCGGTAGCTTGCCGGACTCTCCGAGAGGGGCGGAGGAATCGAACTCAGGTTGGCCATGTTGGCTGCGTGCAAGGCAAACGCCCTACCCGCTGTGCTATCGCTCCATATAAAATAAAAACTTGCGTATGTAATAAAATAATGTTAATTATCATTTATAAGAGAAAATGCTCTTGTGGCTTTAATGCCTTTGGTCACTTCTGCATTTATCACTGCACCGTAGCACTGTAGCACTGTCCTCCCATTGTTCATTGATTTGCTCGAGAGGGCACCAATAACGTCTCCATTGTGCTATATGTGTGTGTGTGTGTTTGTGTGTGTGTATATATATATATATATATATATATATATATATATATATATAGCACAGCATGTAATGTGTTTGCCTTGCACGTGGCCGACCCTGGTTCATTTCTCTGTCCTTTTCGGAGATCCCAGCAAGCTACTGAGAGTATCCCGCCCACATGACACAACCTGGCAAGCTCCTTGTGGTGTATTCAATATGCCAAACACAGTAACAAGTCTCACAATGGAGACTGTGTAACACAAAAAAACAGCAGGCTCTATCTCTCCTGCTACTCTCATTCAGTAATCTCACGCCTTTTCCCCAACCCTGAGGAGGTTGATGGTGATGGGCAGGCGAAGGAAGGAACGCAGGACCAGGCTGGTTGGTGTCAGTTGCAGTTTATTCCAATCCTCTCTCCATTCACTCCTGTCTGTCCTCTACTTCCCCTCCGTTTCTTCCTCCCCCATGCTACTTCATTCTCTTTCTCTGTCCCCCTTCATCCTCCTTTTGACTCTGGAATGTGGATCCCCTTTCTCCTTCTCCTTCTGGAGTCTGGATCCCCCAGACCACTCTTACAGTCTAGTTAAATTCCAACTCATGAGGGGATGAGACTTACACATAGCTGTGGTTACAATCAATAGGGGTAAAGTTCTTTCCTTCAGGGGGTACTTCTTCTAGGACAAATACCCTGGAGTGAATAATATTCAAAGCCAATTAAATCCTAAGTCACAAAGCATAATATTAACTGTCTTCCTGTATCTATACAAAAAGGACACTGCTTTAAAGTAAACTATTCAAAAGACAGAAGGAGAGGAGAAAGACAATATTTCACTCATACACATAAAATCATAGATTTCTGAGGAATCTGACCTTACAAATTAACAGAGTCTGATTAGGGGGGGAAAAGCTGATTAACTGGTTGCAAAAGAGAGCATGGAAAAGAGTTTACAGATAAACACAATGGAATGGAAAGAGCCTCAGGAGCACTGTAATAAACCTGAGTTCCATATGGCAAGGGAGAAAGGACAAAGCAATATTATCCTACAGGAGATGTTACTAGTGCCCACTGGAGCAAATCGATGAACAACAGGAGGACAGTGCTACAGTGCAGTGCTATTTGTGGCAGCTGAAGAGCAGCTTTCATGTCATTTGTGCTATTATCATTAAATTCTAAAATTATTTGGTGTATATGTACTTTATTATTTTATTTTTTTGATCTTTGGGTCACACCCAGTGATGCTCAGCTGTTACTCCTGGCTTTGCCCTCAGAAATTACTCCTGGCGGTGCGTGGGGGACCATATGGGATGGGGGGGGGGTCGGCAGCATGCAAGGCAAATACCCTACTCGCTGTACTATCCTTCTAACCCCTGTATATGTACTTTAAATACAGTTTAAAAAAACATTAGATTATGAGATGAATAAAAGAATTTTGACCTTCTTATTTACCAAGAAAATATGGAGGAATTACTAACACATGTTTTCTTAATATAATACAGATCACTTTCTCAAATTTTTAAAGGAGAGAATTTTTTAATTCTTAGGAGCCAAACAATTGGTACAACTCCAAAAAAAGTAGTAAATCTATTTATCTTTTCTTGATTATTTTACTGTTTATACTAATCTTAAAAAATATCCACTTCCAATATTTACAAAAAACATTCTATAACCACGGTATGTAAAAATAGTTATCTTGTAATTTTTAATTACCATATAAAATGTTTAATTCAAGCATCAATATTCACTCAGTCAAGAAATAACCTCGTTTCCACTGAATAACAATTCAAATCCTAAAAATTCTCAGTTAACTTTATATTATGTTTGTTCCCAATAATATTTATGCCAAAAGAACTATTACATGATTAATTATAGAATTTTCATGATATAATCCCAGATTCTAGTAATAATGGACTGTTTAAATATTTACTTCTATTCCTTATAATTATGTTAATTTTAGACGTATACAACAAGCTCTTTCAACTTATTATAAGGAAAATACAGATGAAATAATTCATATGAATTGGTGAACAGATACAAGCAGGTGAAGTCCTTTGAAAAATTCTATACTACTGCATTAGAGGTATTGGACTTTAAGCATCAATAACATGATTTTTGCAAAATTTAAACTCCTGAGAGTTTCAACACATTTTTGTGTTTCATCTCAGCTAAAATAATCTGCCACTGATTGAACTCTTTCAAACCTCAATTTACAAGTCAACTTAATTTGGCTTTCATACTTGCCTATTTCACTAGAGAAGGCACCAGTCTGACTCCTGTTTTACTCAAGTCCAATAGGCATAGTAGGTATCTTTCTTCTGACTCACTTCCTATCATAAATTCACTTGAAAGACTTAGTTATCAAAATTACTAACACATTGTGTGCCAAAGTCTGGGTCCTATTAACTATTCTCATTGTTCCTTCTCTAACAGTCATTTCTTTTTTTCCTTCATTTCCACTGTATTTAAAAACTTTAAATACAGTGGAAAATTTTAATTGCAAAGTTCTTCATAATGATTTGTTAGAGGCATTTGATATTCCAACACCAGTCCCACTAACACTGTGACCTTCCTTCCACCATCGTCACCATCTAATAGCTATTTCTAACACTACTTTTTCTTACTCTCCATAGTCCCATTATGTTTTGTAAATGAATTTTCTTTCAACTCTCAGAGTAATTTTATATCCATCTTGTACTAGCCATTTGTATCTGCATCTTGTACTTTCTGATACGATGTTAAGTCTTGGAGGAGTATACCCACAACTGCTTTATTTTTATGTACTCTTAAGTAACTTGTACAATGCTTCACATTTTAGGAGTGCTTCTTATTTCATAAACATGTGACTAATGAAAAGCAAGCAAACAAACAAAAAACTACCAGAGGGTCTCAGAACACAGCTGATAACTAAAGAGCTAGTTTGGCAAACACAAGGTAAAGAGTTCAAATTCTAGTGCCATGCATGAAAACTGAACCATCCATGTTTGGGGTCTTCAACAAGGAATGAATAATTAGAAATAACCTCGGACCAGGTATTTAAGAGATCTCAATGGATTCAGGTGAAATGCCCATGAGAATTCCCATAGAAAATTTATTTTCATCATTTTGGTTTGATGCTATTAAAAAGTTCATTCACATTATTCCAACACTCATCCCATTGTTGGAATACAGCATGATTTTCTAGCCTTGCTCCACTATTACTGGCTCAAAACTGCCCCTGTAGTTTTTGAGTCCATTTTATGATGTTCAGAGAAATATCAGAAATATCCTTGACCCTGGGTCTCTCTCTCTCTCTCTCTCTCTCTCTCTCTTTCTCTCTCTTGACTTTTAGGTCACATCTGCAGAGCTTATTCTTAGCTCTGCACTCAAGAATTACTCCTGGAAGTGCTTGGGGGACCATAAGGGATTCTGGGGATTAAACTCGGGTTATCTGTGTGCAAGACAAAGGCCCTACCTACTGTATTATTGCTCTGCCCCCATTCTTCCACGGCTGCTATTTCTTTCTGTAAAACACACACTATGAACAATAAAGGCTTCCCTGTGCATGGTTGCATTACCTTTAGGTGAGCATTTATATTGAATCTTAGTGGTGGATGAGGATAATTGTTTAAAAAAAAGCTCCATTTCATTATTTCTCTGTCAAAGTCTTACTTCAAGTATTCACTGTGTCATTTGGTACTTTAGGAGCATTTGGCTTTTCTTTGTCAGCCCACAACTTTCAATCTATTCTGCATGAGCCCTGTCAATGGTTCTTAAAAACAAACTGAGAGTCAATAGTGCATTGGGTTGCAGACATGAGTTTCAAACCTTATGGAACCAGCTACAAATATGGATTCTGTCATTTCTGAGATGTTTGACATTGGGGAGGTTCTACCCCTCATCATATTAATTCCTCCATGAATTTATGACATGTTACATGTAATTCTCTAAGCCCTAAACCTAGAGTATTATTTACTTATTCAATTTAATACTATTACTATTTCCTATGGGCTGGAGCAATAGCATAGCGGGTAGGGCATTTGCCTTGCAAGTGGCAGACCCAGGTTCGATTCTTCCACCCCTCTCAGAGAGCCCTGCAAGCTATCGAGAGTATCTCGCTCGCATGGCAAAGCCTGGTAAGCTACCTGTGATGTATTCAATATGCCCGAAACAGTAACAAGTCTCACAATGGAGATGTTACTGGGGCCCGCTCGAGTGAATCGATGAACAACGGGAGGACAATGCAACTATTTCCTATTTTTGTCATGATAGCATATATTTAACTTTGAACAAGTCACATTTGTTCTTTGAACAACATCCCCAGTTAATTTTTAAATTTTTTTTATTTATTTTTGATTTTGGGATTACACCTGGCAGAGCTCAGGGTTTACGCCTTGCTGTGCACTCAGAAATCACTACTGGCAGACTCTGGGAATTATATGGGATCCTGGGACTCAAACCTGAGTCAGCTGTGTACAAGGAAAGTGCCCATTCTGCTCTACTATTCCATCCTACTCGACCATCCCTATTTGAAAAGTGAAAAAATTTATTTATTTATTCATTTACTTGTTTATTTATTTTAGTTCTTGCACTTGACTTATTTACTAAAGGGGTAAATTCAATGACATGCGTTCAAATTTTGGATTTGAGGCTATCAAGAAAAAACTCTAAATTTTCACATATGGGTGTTTTAAAAATTCCTCTGGTTCATAACAGCTGCATACTGAGAAGTCAGGTTTGGTGAGAGGGAAGTTGGAAAGTATGCATTTCTTCACTTTACTACTAAGAGTTCTGAACATGACAGGTCAACACCTCCTCTTTAGTACTTCCTGTATAGCAAATGGTGTTCCTAGCCCCTTTTGGCAAGTGTGACTTTAGTCTGTTCTTGTGATTCCTGAGAGAATTTTAATGTTGCATATTAATCCTTGGGCAATCCCTCCAACATAGTCTTGATTCTAAGTGAGCATTTTTCTCTGTATAATTAATACACACACCTGTGTAAAGAGCTGTTTGGATACCGTAGTGAGTGGGAGGGGGCACACGGTATTGGGTTGAGTGGCAAGCTCATCTTTCAAGTGTTCTTTGGAAGTTGAATATTTAAATCAAGGAGCACCAGGTCTTGAGCATGCATGCAGGCGACTTAAGTAGGTCCATTTCCTCATCTTTAATTGCTATCTGACTGCTTAGCCTCCTATCCTTTGAAGCTTTAGAAATGGGAGGGAACTTTGCTGTTGGTGGCTCTGCTTTTCCAAACATTTCAGTGTTTTCTACAGAGATATACTGAAAGCATTGCTTACCGCACACTGAAAATTGAAATATACCAACAAATTTTTTTTAACCAAGCTAGAATTTGGAACAGAAATTATTTATAAAACAGGCATTGTTGCTGGGTTTGTTTTGGTCTTCAATTAAGTTCCATTAAAACTCTGGCGCTGTAGTGTAATGTTTTGGAATTAGTACTAATAAAACATGTTACACTGGTAAGGAATGGTTTTATTTAAAACAGGATAAAAATATTAATTCAGTGGTGCCAAGAACCAGATGTAAGGTCTTTAATATTAACCTTTAGGTGGGTACTTGAAATTCACACAGCAGACTGCTTGATGTCAAAGTTTTATCTCAATGTTGATCTGTGCCTCAAAACCCTTTTGGGAGTACTCGTCAATTTTTTGGTGGGGGTGGGGGGAAGTTTTACTAGCAGAGAATTGGGTCTCAGAAAAAAATGATTCGATCTTTTCTACGCAGCTGGTAGAGAGTGACAAAGTCCAAGAGAGCACACCAGAGGCAGCACCCAGCAGTGGAGGAGGGGAATGGAGGGAGGAAGGTCTAAAGTCGGGTGTCAGCCCATCAGCCCCGGGGAATCCCTGCTTCACTCCTGATCCTTTTAAATTTGTGAACTGGGACAATAGTCACTAAATGGAGATAAAATAGTTACAGTGTTTAGCCCTAGGGCTGAGTACTTCCTTAAAAACTCAATTTAAGTTTGTTGGGGCTTTTTTTTAACCCTCCTTCATCTTCCACCTCATTTTCCATAGATCAAATGGGTGTTGACAAATATAGCCACAGGCAGCCTCCTACTTACGCAGATCCCCTCAACCACCCAGAAATATGTCCCCAATATCCTTCTCTGCAACCGACTCAATTTCCATTTCCCTCCCAGCTTGTGTGTCCTTGGTTTGGAACATTTTTCTCCCCCTTCTTTCTTTCTTTCTCTCTGCCTTCCAGTTAACACTGAACCCTGATCCCACAGAGGCTGAACTCAGATCCCACGGGATGCTAGAGCTTTACACTAGGGTTGAGAGGAGGGGAATGGCTGCTTCTTTGGGATTGAGAGAAAAGAACAAAAATAGAAAAGCTAAAGCAATTTGTACTTCTGCCTCCCCCTGGGATCTCTGCTCTGATCTCCTAGATCCCGTCATCTAATTTTTTTGGATAATGTCCTCTACATGGCATCCTCCCACCCACCCCAACCCCCCAGATTCTGGCCACACACACAATGTCGTGGATGTCTCCCTTCTTGTACAGCCCTTCGGATCAAATTTCCTGGCAAGTCTACTTTTTCCCTCTGGAATGTGGGTTTACAGAAAAGACGTGATAGCGGCAGGGTTAGCCCTGAGTACTTTTGAGAAATGTTCTCTCAAGTTCTGAATCAGATCTATATTAAATGAGAACTCTGATGGGTGGACAACAATTTTTAAAATTTCTGATTTGTCATTGATACTTCCAATGACAAATACTATATGCATTTTAGGAATATAGTCTTATGTCCTGAAAAATATACATGCATCTAACACCAAAATTCAAGTACTTCCTTCCCATCAAATTGATCTCTTTCAGTTCCTTCGATCCCTTAAATTCCCTTGTGAGCACTGTTTTTGTCAGATTCTAAGGTTGTTTTGTTACATTTCATTAGTTTACTTGCTTTTTTCTTTCTATTTAATCTAGCAAGAAATAGGTCTTGCTCATTCTCTCTTATTTTCCTTATTATAATCATTTCAAGTTTCATCCATGTTGTCACAAAAGACAGATTTTGTCTTTTTAAATAACTTAGTAGTATTCCATTGATTATAGAGACTCAAGAATTTATCCATCCAACAAAAGAATTTAGAATGTTCCATGTCATGACTATTGTCAATAGTATTGCAATAGTGAATTTGTGTTTTCATATTCAGGAGATAAATGTCTAGAAGTGGAATTCCAACAGTCTTTACTTTAACAAGTAAATTCCCAAGAAAATTTAGATATACCTAAGCTAAAAAGAACACTATTTTATGAAAACAGTGAAGAAAGTAAGTTAAGTAAGTTGAAAACCTAAGCCTTCTGATTTGTTAATTGTTGAGTAGTTTAAAGTTTTCTGGAAATGGACAGCAAAAGAAAAACTTAGAGGGAGAGTAGGTTCAGCTTTAACAGGAGAAAAGGGCAAAGAGACAGGAATGCACTTTCACTGAGTATCAGCTGTGATTCAGGCACTTGGCCGTACTGTTTCCTTTCATTTTGAACAACTCTCTGTCTCTGACTCTGTCTCTATGTCTCTCTCTCTCTCTCTCTCTCTCTCTCTCTCTCTCTCTCTCTCTCTGTACCTCCTCCCCACCCCTGGGGGACTGAACTCAGGGTCTCATATATGCAAGGCAAGTGCACAAGTACTGTGTGTCCCCAGCCAATTTAAGAAAAATTTTAAAGGTAAATTTTATTTATTATTCTATTACAGTTGAGGAATCTGAGAAATGGGTAATGGATTTGGGCTGGGAAATGGGGGAGTGTGTCGAATATACATACAAAGGATCACAGATTGGACTGAAGATGAAATAGTACATGATACAGGAAGATCACTTATCTTAACACCTTCCTTGGAACATATGGGAAAACTAGGTTTAGAGAGAAGAAAATACTTGCCCATGGTCATGAAGAACATATCTACCAATACCTGATCCAGTACTCTGTACCTAACATACTGATAGAATTTCTTTCATTTGAAACTTTAAACTTTAATTATTATTGTTTGGTTTGGGGGCTATACCTGGTGGTGCCCGGTCCTTATTCTTTTTTTTTTTTTTTTTGCTTTTTGGGTTAGCACAGGGGTTACTCCTGGCTCTGCACTCGGGAATTACTTCTGGAAGTGCTCAGGGGACCATATGGGATGCTGGGAATCGAACCCGGGTTGGCCGCGTGCAAGGCCAAGGCAAATGCCCTACCCTCTGTGCTATCACTCCAGCCCCCGCACACCCCCCAGCCTTTATTCTTAGTTCTGCAATCAGGAATCTCTCCTGACAGGGGCTTGGCGACCACATGGGATCCCCAAAGAGATTGAACCCAGGTAAACCTAATACAAGACAAGTGCCCTACCCTCTGTATTATCACTCCGGCCTAAAACTTCTAATTTTTTAAGTAAATTTGGACTTATGCAAAGGTGGGGAAAACAGTATACAATTCCCTTACATCCCTCACTCCACTTTCCTTAAAGACAATATATTCTGTACTCTTTGCATAATTATTGAGAACTTCCAGGAGTCTTACTAAACCTTACTTAGACCTATTATTTTCAGGTAGAATTGTTTGATGTTCAGTGATAAGAAACAATGCAGAGTGTTTTCATGTATCCTTGGTGCAGTTTTTTATAATGGGGATGTCCTATCCAGAACTTTGATGCTTGTGTGTTTCTGTTCTATTCTCCAGTATCATTGTCATTTAGGAGAAAGTTCTCAGATCTCTTCTAAGAAGACAAAGAGGATAACTAAAAGAATTAAGAATGATTCAGGGTTTTCTCAGTGGGAAGAATGGACATTTGTTTTTCCCAGACTCAGTATTTCTTCCTCAGAGACCACCAGGCTTTCCAGCAGGAACCTAGGAGAGAGCCCTCAGCTGGTGGAAGGCAGGGAGGGAGCAGGGCCAGGGTCCAAGGGACTTAAAACCCCATGAAATCTCCACCAAGATCTCCTTGAGCATTGCCCATGCGGGAAATCTCAGCCTTTATTTATTTAAACACTGTAAAGGCTGCAGTGCTAGAAAATGCTTGCATTTGATATGACAGCAGTACCGTGGTTTCTTGTTGACTACCGTATTTCCACATGCGTCTAGCACAGTGTCATTAAGCACTCGTGGGTGAGCAGACGAATGAGTGAGTTCCTGAGATGGTCTGCCCAGTTTCTGAGGTTGGAGGGACAGCCTTCCTCTGAGGGAAAGCAATGGGGAGCTGGCTGCGTGTGCTGCCGCTGAAATGGCGTTGGGCCCGTCAAGACGGAGCCAAACCAGAGCCTGTGCCTCTCTGAGCCTGGAGACCTTTGGGAGAGCATCAGGCTGAGACATCTCTGGCCAGTGTTTCTCTCAAGTGTCCTGAATGGCAGCCTTCCTCCCCATCGCTGACTTATTTATTACATTCCAGGGTAAGTTGAGGGGAATTTAATCCATATGTTGCTGGGTTATTTACACGATTTTCAGCAAGATATTGTGTAAGAGCCATTTGACGTCGATGCTCTCCTTTTTATCCATTCTGAGAAGAGTCCCTGAAGAAGAGCCAACTTCAACATCCTGGAAGAGGGAGGGATGGAGTCAGTCATCTGGGCTTGGAAGCCCTCTCTCTCTCTCTCTCTCTGAACCCTGCAAAGCAGGGGCTGGAAAGAACTGTTGGCAGAGAGTCTTACAGGGGAGTTAGGAGAGAGAGGGCTGCTGCCCAGGTGACTTCTCCTTAACCACATGCCCACTGGGCTCTGCCAGTCACTGCCAGCAGTTGCTAGTGGAAGGAGATTGGGCAGTGAAAAGTGCTGAAGGGATTGCTAAAGATCATAGAGAGAAGAGGTACAACAGGATGAGGGAGGCTTCAAGTGAGCACAGCTGGGGATGCATTCTGGTGTAACCTTGTATAACTTACTTTATTCTCATGGACCTCAGTTTCCTTCTTTGTAAAGTATGAAACTCTTTTCTGTTCCATAGTCTTTATGTGTCCCTATAGCCCATTTTAGGTTTGCTTTTGTATCTTATTGAAAATATTATCTGGTCCTGCTTAGATATTCTTTTGGGGACTGTTGGTGGAGGAGCTTCTAAGCAGTGCTGAGGAGATCCCGTGGCCACCCCTGATAATATTCAGCCAATGGGGTTGGGTGGCTCAATGCATAGGTACAACAATGTGGTGCTGATCTGGCCCTGCAGAGTGAGAAGTAAACAAGGTGCCCCTAATGGTGAAAGAGCCTAATCCAGGCCCCACCAGGTCATACCTATCAGTGTTTTGGGGATCAAAGTTGGGTCTTGCACATTCAAGGTATAGGCCACGATCTCTGAGTTGTCCTAGAGCCCTAGATCCCTAGACCTTACAAACACTTCCAATCAAAATCTTTTCATCCACAATCCACTTAAGAAATGCTTTTGACTCAATAATCTAATACATAAGCCTGGAACAAGGATTGACATATCTTCTTATAATGATAGATATATAAATCAGTGAAATAGAGGAGAGTCCAGAAATAAGCCTATGCATTTGTGGTCAGTTGGTTTCCAAACAAGGTGCCAAAGCAATTTAATGGAAAAAAACCACTTGTTTTATATATCTAATTCATACATACAAATGTAAAAATAAAAATATATGCATACAAATTTATGAAGTTAGGGTCTTGGTTAATACAATACCTAAGAAATTATTTAAGATGAGAGTGAAAAGGTACAAACTTTTGGTTATAAAATGAATGTCATAAAAAAGAGTTGCAGGCTAAAATATGAGTCAGAAGTAGGAATTAAACTGCTTTATATATACATATAGCAAGAGAGATGATTCTCCCAAATATTATGCTAAGTGAAAAAATTAGCACAAATGACTAGATTTTGGAGTGGAGTGATAGTATAGTGGGTAGGGCATTTGCCTTGCACGCAACTGACCTGTGTTTGATCCCTGGCATCACATATGGTCCCACAAGCACCGCCAGGAGTAGTTCCTGAGTGCAGAGCCAGAAGTAACCCCTGAGAATCACTGGGTGTGACCCAAAAAGCAAAAAATAAACCAAACCAAACCAAACCAAACCCCCCTCCAAAAAAAATGACTAGTTTTTTTTTTAAATTTATTTATTGAATCACTGTGAGAACAGTTACAAAGCTTTCGTGTTTGAGTCTCAATTGTACAATGATCAAACACCCGTACCTTAACCAGTGCACATTTTCAACTACTCAAAACCCCAGTATACCCCCCCATCCCATTTCTACCCTTGCTTGTGTGACAGATAATTTCCACATAACTCTCTCTCTCTACTTTGATCACATTCGATATTTTGACACCAGTCCCACCATTATTATTTGGAATTTCCCCCCAACACTCAGATCTGCTGAAAAGGCAACATTAGACATATTGTTTTCCATTGTTGGTTATGAATAGCATATGATGTTGCATGGCCACAAGAGGGCCGCGGGATCTTGGAGTTCTAAAATTTTAATAATTAGCCCTGGAGAGATTTCTGCCAAGAGCTGCTTGGTTCCAAGATTGGTTTGTTTGTCTCTGGGATCATGGCTGTTTAGGAGCTTAATAAGTAGTGGGAAGATGGGGGGTGGGATGGGGAACATTCATGGGCAGCATTCATGAGTGGCATCTCAGGGTCCTGTCGGGGCTGAGGAGAAGGATTGGCTCCTTCCCTATCCTGTGAAGTCTGGTGTGATCCTCACTGCTGGACCGTCACTGCTGGGTTTTCCAGTGGATTCTGGAAGATGGCGGCTACCAGGATCCCCAGGGAATAGGCGGAGGGACAGCACCCACTCCCATCTGGGGTAGCCTGATGAAGGTGGCCTAATACAAAGTCTGGAGGCACTTCTGCCAAGAGCCAGTTGGTTCCAAGAGTCGTTTGTGTGTCTCTCATGACTAGATTTTTTTTTGGTTCAATTTATACAAAATTTATAGTAAGGGCAAAGTGATAGAGACAGAAAACTGAATGGAAGTGTCCTGGGATCGTGCTGCGGAGAGAAGTGAGGGGACATTGAGGGTGATGAAAATGCTCTAAAACTGTGGTAATGGTCACATAACTCTATAAACTGACTAAAGATCATCAAACTGTATACTTACATAAGATGATTTTAAGTTATATAAATTACAGCTCAAAGAGACATAACAACTAATAAAATGGAGTCTAAGGGATAAAGATGATAAATGATTTATTTTTTTCATGTTGTGTTATGTGGGTATGATGAATTTGTCCTAAACCACCTCTTTCTGCTTTATTGGTCTCACTTCATAACATCCACCAACATCGTTGTGTAAAAATCCATTGCTCATAATGACTAGTCATTTGAGAAGATTGGGAAAACATGATTTAATTTATGTTGAAGATTAAACTCTTTTAAAAAAGCATTTAAAAAAGGATTTTAAAAAATGATTTAAGAAAAGAATTTTATAGTTTTGAGGCTGATTTCCTATATTTTACATACAATAATAACAAATGCATGAGTATACCACAGTCAGTTTCATTTTATTTATTTTTAAGGGCACAAAATTGTTTATAATTCGTTCATTTAAAGGCATTGTGGCTGGCAGACTCACTAAATGCACACATGAATGATTTTGAATGCTTATGACACATTCACAAGGAAAGAAGGATATTCTCTTTCCTTAGTAGCTTGGAATGGGAACTCTCACCTCCAAAAAGATTTTCTAACCAATTTTGTAGCTTTGAAACCAAGGTGAGCATCTGGCCAATTCATTTATAGCCTGCCTACTCCCAGGATCCCGGACCTCTGTAAACAGCATCACTGAGAAGAGGAGATATTTGGATTTTTCACCATTGCAAAGTTTCCCCAGATGGTTTGGGAAATTTGTGAACTAAACTTGGGTGGAATTAGCAGAATTGGATTGAAGATAAAACACGGTTATAGTTAAACGATTTGTAAATGATTTTTGCATTTTATACATTACAAATGTATAAAGCAGATTATAGACTAAGTTGTCTCAACAGTTATACTGCCTACTCTTCTTGTTTTCATGTCTTTAGCATACGGTGGAGGGACACTTGGACTCAAATTTCTCAAATTCTCAGGAATCCCACATTAGACAAATTAATATTCTTAACTTTTAAGAGATGATGTAGTCTTTTGTAGTGAAATGGAGAATAACAAATATATTAAAAAAATACTGACTGCTATTATCTCAAGGCATCTTTCTGCATTTGTGGACGTTAATTTTAAAATCAAATGTAGTATTTGCAGTTGCATTATTAAGGCTAGTTTGCATTATAAGTTTCAGGACCTCTCTCCAATTCTGGCTGACTTTGCAGAAAACTCCAGCCACCCTCTCTTCTGGACTCTCTGCTGTGGTATCACGTTGCCCATCCTTTATGATGTAGATTTGTGAAATCTGTCCCACCTTAAAACAAAAAGTTCTCTTTTAAGTATCAGTGTTTCTTTCAATTACCTCTTAGTCTCTGTTGTTAAGTTTTGTCTTCAGCCTTGTTATAAAAACCACCATTGGGTGGAGTTTTTAAGGACCATGAGGTTGTGCAAATGTAATCTACTCATAAATAATTTAACATTGATGTTGAGTTGTTTTGGCGAATCATTTTTTCTCCTTAAAACAAATGTTTTCTCCCCCTCAGGGCCAAGTAGTAGCACTACTTGTTCTCTTTCCTCTTCATATCCCTTTGATTCTTCCTCATTAGTTAGGGCTGGGCAGTGTCTCTTTGACGTCTGTCTCTTCAGACCATCCCTTCCTCCTCTTTCTTTTTCTCCCATAATCCGTCCACTGTCGCCTAAGGAGCCTTTTGTATTAGAAAGATCCAAACTACTTGCTTCTTGCTGAAAACGCAGATTCCTGGCATCCTAGCTCAGACCTACTGAATTAGAATATGTAAGACCTTGGAACCTGTGTTCTAAGCTTTCTCAGATTCCAAAGTACACTATCATTTAAGAACAATCGCTTAAGAAAACTCATATGAAAAATTGTAAATATCTAATTAGCCTTATTAAAATGATCTCTGAAATAGGCAGTCTAGGTCTAGTGAGTAAAAGCGACTATTAGGGCTTACACAAAAAAGGGAATATTTAGAGTCTTAAGACAGTAAAAGATTATTAGCAAAAGAAAAGAAAGATTATCTTAAGTTTTGCCTCCCCCCCATGTTGATTAACTAAAGCTAACCAGAAATCCATCCTTCCTTCCTTCCTTCCTTCCTTCCTTCCTTCCTTCCTTCCTTCCTTCCTTTCTTCCTTTCTTCTTTCTTTCTTCCTTCCTTCCTTTCTTTCTTTCTTTCTTTCTTTCTTTCTTTCTTTCTTTCTTTCTTCTTTCTTTTTTTCTCTGCCTTCCCCTGGCTACATTCTTCATTCTAATATTTCCCATTTTATTGTTCCCTTTGTTGCCCAGTCCCCATTAATTCCTTCTTAAAAATAATGTGAATCTTACACCTAGAATTGAAGGCGTTAAAGAACTTTTGTGATCTACTCTCTGTGCAGATCTGAATTAGGTTTTCCAATAAACTTCCTGGTACCCTAATCCTTAAATCTACCTTATACTCTTTACTGTGGAGTATATACCTGGATTATCAGGACCAGTCTGCACAAGTTTCTGCACAGCATGCTCCTGCCAGCCTCCTAAGGTAAATACTTCTTAGACTGAGGCAAGGTTAAGTTTTTCAAAGGGAAAGGATGATGTAGGCAGGTACACAGGGAAGGCCCTTGGCAATGAAACTCAGGTCAAAAAAACTTCTGGGAGGAAAATTTTAAGGCTGATACACCCGGTGGATATGAATAAGACCTTGAGCAGGAATGGATCTTGAGGAGATTGGACCCCTCCCCATGAAGAAAATTTCTCAAATACCCTTTGACCTCTCCCTTAATCTGATTAACTTTAGTGATTGAGCCCAAAGAAGACCAGCACCATTTCCAACCCCCTTGGTAACCTCCTTAACAATGGACTTTGACCTAGGTAGAACCCCACATTGGGGTAGGTTGGTGAAACTCTATAAAGGCCACCTTGAACAAAGGAAGGGCGTGCATATGCTGCCTGTGCCCGTGTGCTGCTTGTGCTCTTGTGACAGAGCACATGTGTTGCCCGCATCTCCCCTCTTGAGATGTGTACTTTCATGCTTTCATGTCTAATGCTGAGATGTGTCTAGGGTGTTCTCTCTTGGATGTGTTCTCTCTTGGAGAAGCCTGCGTTCTCTCTTGAGCACATTACACTCTCTCTCTCTCTCTCTCTCTCTCTCTCTCTCTCTCTCTCTCTCTTCTCTCTCTCTCTTACACACACACACACACACACACACACACACACACACTCCCTTTCCACACCTTCAAAAACCCTCCAAATAAAATCTATCTACTTTACTGCTTGTCTACTCCTGAAATTCGTTTCTGAGAAGTGAGACAAGAACCCAGTAACCCTGGGTCCTGGGTGGCAGAGGCGGATGAAGAGAAAGTGACCGTCTTTCTCCTCCCCGCTTCACATAAGTCACCTGTGGGGCCTACCGACATCAAGGAGACAACAGTTCCAACTTCCACTTGGGGTTCAGGTCCTTTGCATTTTATCACAAAAAGTATCAGAATAAAGAACCTAATGAAGTAAAGGAGCAATTGATTAAGAGCTAAATGTTAGTTAAAGGGAGAATGCAGGCTTTCTAGAGATGGATAAATAAAGCAGTTATTTTAGAAAATACAGGCATCTCCAATGTGAAGTGACCAAGTTGCTTTGGATAGCTAATTATATTATTTCCTCCAAAACTATCTTAGGAAGGCATGAGTCCTACCAATAAATGATCTCCAGATGGGATCTGACCTTTGTCCGGAGCTAGTAGCAGGATGACTCCTTTGTATATTTTGTCTTGTCTCTATAAACATTTCTTAGTTGTAGTATTTATTGAAATTTACTGCTAAGGGGCTCCCTATCTGAGGGTCTACCTTGACTCCTGGTTCACCCTTATAGAACTTTCTGCTCACTCATTTAGGCCTGGCTATTGCTTCTGCCAAAATACCCTTCATAAAGTTTTTTCTGAATTCACCTTCAGGTCTCAAAATTTACTTTGAACATTCTGCTTTAAAATTATCTTGAGCTTCAAAGCCTCATTACAATATCTCTCTTTGCCCTTTCAGTACCATGTAATAAGATTTTTCTGACAGGTGTGTCTTTGTCCCCCACTTTTTTTTTTGTAAAGCAAGTACTTGACTTTAACTTTGATTGTAGAGGACTCACTTTAAAGAGAGTGATGACAAATTAACACCATTGCCAGTGATATAACTAGATAAAGAACCAGAACATCCCTCCCAACTGTGCTTAATTTATTTTAAGAAATCTCGGCTTTTTAAAAAATAACCCTTTGGATAATATGCTTTTCTTCTTCCTATGCCTCATATCCTCACTTTCCTGTTTTAAATTCACCGACAGAGTGAGTCCTTGAAACTCTCTCCTCTCTCTCCTATCTCTCTCCTCTCTCTGTCTCTCTCTCTCTCTCTCTTTAACTTGATGTGTGGCATTAAGTGTGCTGTGAAATTTCCAGGCCCTGTAAGTAATTAACCTTTATTCGTTCAAAGTTTCCTGGCAGTTAATCTAAAGGACATCTTGCAAACATAGTAAAAACCACAATGGTCTAAATGGGATTAGACAGTACAATCTCCCACCTCCCACCCCCACCACCCCACATGGTGTTATCGCCCATGATTGACCATGAGAATGTTCTCCTATGGGAATGGAGCTCTGAACATCTTATTTTCTCCAGAACACAGAGGCAGAAGAACTCTACAGCACAAAATAAGAAGATACTGGTTATGGTGATCGGTGCAGCAAAGGTGGTCAGGCCAGATGCTGCTTGTGTGACTTATATATGACCTCTTTCATCTATCTATCTATCTATTATTTTATTTATTTATTTTTTTGCTTTTGGGTTACACCTGGCTCTGCACTCAGGAATTACTCCTGGCAGTGCTCAGGGGACCATATGGGATGCTGGGAATTGAATCCAGGTCGGCCGAGTGCAAGGTAAATGCCCTACCCACCGTACCACCGCTCCAGCCCCATCTATCTATCTATCTATCTATCTATCTATCTATCTATCTATCTATCTCAAGCTCTGAGTTGGAACTTGGTACTTAGATACTCAGGATAGCCCGGGTAGAGAATGCTTATAGGGAGAAATGCAGGGAACAGTAGAAGCATAGAAATCAGTTAGCCCAGCCAGCCTTAGGATAGATTTAACGTTGTGCAAAGCGGAAAAGAATCCCTGATGTAGAGTGTAGAACTAGACTGAGTCTCACTAACTTTCCCACTGATACGTTATATGATTTATTGTTTAGACCCCCCCTTGACTTTTAAATTATATGCAAGGAAAGAGTTTGAATTGAGTTTAGTTCTGAAATCCTTAAAAAGATCAGGAAAGTGAACTTGGTACAAATCAGTATTGTGAAAGGTACATTAGTAAGTATTAGCCACCACCAGATGGCAATAGAAGATCTCTTTTGGCACAAAATTGAGAAGATTGTTGCCATTTCAAAAATCTCATTCTAGATATGATCAACTAGAAATTAGGGTTGTTGAATGCCATCAGCTCTAGGCATGTTTTCTATATGAAGGCATTTTGAGATAAATAAAAAATATTATTTAAAAAAACCTCACTTGGGGACTAGAGATAAGTTGTTTTCCACAAATTTCAATAAGAGTAAGCCCTTGCATGTCTGCTGATGAATTTTGAAGTGAATCCCATCATTCCTACTCTAAAGTCCTGGTTCTGACCCTGTTTGTCGGATTTATGGACAGAGTTGTTTTGTTCAGTCCTGCTTCCCTTCACTCTGTGTGTGTATATACATGTATCAATGCATATGGGGGTGCTGGCATTGGGTAGAGCAAGTGGCAGGAACTTCTTTGCAAAAGACTGATGTCTCATCGATGGAGATTTGAATCAAGCTATGTATTTGAAGGAAAGTTGAAGAGGCAATACGAGGTTCATCATGTGCTTGGATTTGAATCAGAGACTCCTATGAGAATCTGATGAAGACCAGAGGACTCTCTCTATTGAAATATTCATGATATGGAGACTACTTTACTAGCTGCTTAAGACTGTCTGAGAACCCAGATTACAAATCAATCATAGTGCCTCTTAGTCTTAAGAAGTTAAAATTGAATATTTATACTTGATGGCCAGCTAAGTACTTAAATAAGTTAACTTCCTAATTTGTAGTAAGACTAAACTCTTGGCTAGAAAAGAGACCATTGGAATAATGAGTCCTAGAGAAGAGGTGTTGGGAATAATCAGTTATGAGTCTCAGAATGGCAAGTGAACATGCAAAAATCAGCTGCATCCATCAGCTATCTCTGTTGGTCTGTTTATCAGTGATGCTTCAGCTGCCAATAGAGAAATGCTTCCTGAAATGATGCTGCAGGGGGCGCAGAAGAGCCAGGTTTAGTCTTTGCTGCACCAGCAGGATATCAGGCTTCTCAGGTGCGTATGCGTTCAAATCTTGAGATTTCCCTGTAATTTTTGTGTTTCAGAAAGCTTCGGAGAGTCTCCTTATTTTTCTGTGCACTGTAAATATGTCCCACACACCTGTGTCTTTAGGGTTCTTTGCTTCTTAGTAACTTAGAAGCATCATGGAACAGAAGCATAGCAGTGACCTTGGGATTAGGATTTTCTATCTGATCCTGGAGCTACCATTTTAAAACCGCGAGGCTTCGGACCTTCTCTTCATTGCCTTTCAATTTTTCACTAATTTGAAAACAGGCATTAAGCACCTGCAGTGTGAGTTTACTGTCTTAAGCTCCTTGGATACAATTAATTATAAAGACATGATTTCTCATGCCAATGATGCTGACAGTTCAAGGACATTAATTAATTTATTTGGTCGGATTTTATTATTTTTTAAAACTATACCAGGTGGGCAAGTGGAAACAAACATAAACAAATGAAACTACATTAAACAAAACAAAGAAGCTTAGTCTCAAAAGAAACAGTGACCAAAATATAGAGAGAGCCCACAGAATGAGAAAGAATATTTCCCAATATCCATCTGATAAGGGATTGATATCCAGGATAGAAAAGACACTAGTAGAATTGTACAAGAAAAAAATCTCCAACCTCATCAAAAAATGGGGAGAAGAAATGAAGAGAAGCTTTCTCAAAAAAGAAATACAAATGACCAAAAGGCACATGAAAAAATGATCCACATCTCTAATCCTCAGGGAAATGCAAATCAAAACAGCAATGAGATATAATATCACACCACAGGAACTGTCACATATTCAAAATAACAAAAACAACCAGTGTTGGGGTGGATATGGGGAGAAAGGGACACTCTTTCACTATTGGTGGGAATGGCGACTGGTTCAGCCTTTTTGGAAAACAATATGGGCATTCCTTCAAAAATTAGAAATTGAGCTTCCATATGACTCCACAATACCACTTCTGGGACTAGATCCTGAGGGTGCAAAAAGCACAGTAGAAATGACATCTGCACCTGTGTGTTCATTGCAGCACTGTTCAAATAGCCAGAATATGGAAACAATCTGAGTGCCCGAGAACAGATGACTGCTTAAAGAAACTTTGGTACATCTGCACGATGGAATACTATTCAGCTGTTAGGAGAGATGAAGTCATGAACTTTGATTATAAATGGATGGACATGGAGAGTATCATGCTAAGTGAAATGAGTCAGAAAGAGAGGGATAGAAATAGAAGGACTGCACTCATTTGTGGAATATAAAATAACATTATATGAGACTGACACCCAAGAACAGTAGACACAAGGGCTATGAAGATTGCTCCATAGTTGGAAGCCTGCCTCATGAGCTGGGGGAGAAGGCGGCTGGAATAGAAAAGGGATTACTAAGACAAGGATTGTTGGAGGAATAGTTTGGAATGGGAGATGTGTGCTGAAAGTAGATAAAGAACCAAACATGATGGCCTCTCAGTATCTGTATTGCACACAATAATACCCATAGAGAGAGAGTCGGAGGGAAATTGTCTGCCATGGAGGCAGGGGGAGGGTTGGAAAAGGAGGGGGGGCGTTACTGGGGACATTGGTGGTGGAGAATGTGCACTGGAAGGATGGGTGTTTGATCATTGTTTGAAATTCAAACATGACAGCTTGTAACTGTATCTCATGGTGATTCAATAAACAAAACGAAGCAAAACAAAAAAACTATACCAGGTGGTATCCAAGGACTCTCTATATTTTAGTGCTCATGGTTCACTCCTGCCTGTGCTAGGGAACCCTGATGTACCAGGATAGAACTTAAGTCTCCTGCATGCAAAACATAGCTCTTCAGCCTTATCCAGGGTATTATGAGGGCAATCAAATAAGAAAATATATATGAATACCTTCTGTTAATTACACAGTGCTCTGCTGACACAAACAGTTCCTGCTGCATTTGTTTGAATGGTTTTATGCCTTAATTGTGTCAGGAAGCATACACTTTGTGTCACAAGCATCACAAATGTGAAGAGGTCATCTCCAAGCAGAGATGATGGAAACAACCCCAATCTATTGGAAACTGTAAAGGGACTGGATATATTTGTACTCATTCTTTTTTGTGTCTTTCTCTTGGAAGAGAAACTGGTTGGACTGGGACATGTTACATTCAAAGAAAATAAAAAGTCCTCCACTGAGGTTTGAGCAGAAAAGATGTTTGCAGGATATTGCTGATTGCTGGAGAACCTTGCACAAACCCAGAGCATGCCCTGAACTTCACATCTCTCATGCACTCCCCTATTCCTAATCCCCACCTCTTGTTATAATTTATTATTATTTTAAAGCTCATCTGATTCATTTTGCCAGTGAGGAAAAAAAAACATTTTAAAAACTGAGGGAAGGGCAGAAGAAAGAGAGTAAAGGAGATAAGGTGCTTGATTTGAATTTGGTCAAGTCTGGTTCTGGCCGTGATACCACATGATTTCCTGAACCCCAAAAGGAATAAACCCTGAGCACAGAACTGGGAATAAGCCCTGCGCAACTCTCCATGTGACCCAAATCTCTCCAACTCCAAATAAAATAAAACAAAATGTGAGGGAAAATGTAGAAGAACCTCTATAAAATGAGTCATGGTTTCAGGGAACAGGGCTTTTGACAGGAAAATCTGCAGCAAGAAACTCTGAATTCTTTTATCTAATAAAATCTACTCCCAGCATCCAACTCTATTCCTATCCACTCCCCCTCCCCCCCCCCCCCGCCCACACCCCCACCCCTCGTGATTGGCTTAGGATCTTCCAATGATTCTTTACTTTTGATTCCCAAATCTTATTTTATTTCTGGTTCCTCAGGCTTGTGATGACCTCATTCCATTCAAGGACAAATTCCAAATTGAAATTAAGACTTTCCTTCTCTCAGAATTATCTCACCTACTTCAAGATTTTGAGATGTGCCTAGGTTACAGCTGATTTGAAACTTACTTCTGTTTTCCCAGTATTTCCTATCTTAACCGGTCTCCTTAACTACCTTATATGGAATTGTTAGCATTAAATTTCCTTGTATCTGTACTCTCTGGTGGTGTCTCATATAGAATTTAAGTTTGGCTAATTTTTTTTTTTAGTGCAACAATTGCAAGTTTGAAGCATTTAAAAAATGCTATAACGGTGGCCTGCATCTTTTAGAGCCTAATGAACAGCCAGGTATGAGACTGCATTGACAAGGCAGGAGGGGTGTTCGTGGGATGGGGGGTGGAATCGGCCCTGCTCCTCACCATGACAATGCTCCGGGTGGGTTACCACCTTCAAACGCCTCCTCTGGCTTCTGAACTACCATGATCCCAGAAGCACACAAACCAATCTTAAACCCAGGGGCTTTTGGCAGTAATCCCTCTAGGTTTGTTACTAAAATATCAGAAATCCAAATTCACGTGGGCTGCTATTGTGGCCACACAACATCATATGCTCTTCATAATCAGCAATAGAAAACAAATTATCTAATGATGCCTTTTTGGCAGGTCTGAATGTTGGGGAAAATTCCAAATAATAATGTTGGGTCTTATGTTGTAATATTGAATGTGATCAACGTAGAGAGAGAGAGAGAGAGTAAAGTGGAAATCTGCGACACAGGTGGGGGGTGGGTGGGAGGGGAGTATATTGGGGTTTTTGGTGGTGGAAAATGTGCACTGGTGAAGGGACGGGTGTTTGATCATTGTATGACCATTTGAGACTTGAACTGAAAGGCTTTGTGACTGTTTTCATGGCGATTCAATAAATAAATTAAAAAAAAAAAACCTTTTATTTCTCTCTTGGACTTCAGCCACTATAAAGGGATAATGGAAATGTAAAAGACTGCTAACTAGCATACAACTGCTGACCTGCCAAAGGACCAACTAGATTCATGATGATACATGTTAGTCCAGTCAATATTGAGCAAGTAAGCTCTGATTAACAACCCCCGCTGCTCATCTGTAGACTAGTGAAAAAATAAAATGTGATGGGTTTTTGGAACATTTGCTAATCAACAATATCTTTTTGACACAATGGTGTTGCTTATATATGGTCATATCTTAGGCTTAGGTAGTGGTAATTCCGCATTAATTCTTCTGATCAAAAGGTGGGATTCTTCTTATCTGGCTTCCAGTCTCAGGTCATGGTTATGGTTGGACAAAACTGATTTATTACTTGTAAAGGCAGCAAAGGATCATCTTGTCAATTCCACATAAGAAAATGAAGTTTTCAGACAGCAACATGATGTGTTCATATCCCAAAGACTTAGTAGTAACATCAGTCATCAGCAAGATTTAAATTGTCATCTGTAGGCTCCTTCTAGAAGGCTCTTTCCCTCACTAGAAGTCTGCTATCTGCTTGGAGTAACTTATTTCCATTTCATATCTAAAGTTTTCAGCTATCCTAGGCTTTCTGATAGCAAATGTTTGCTTTTTTTTATTGAGAAATTTTTTGCTATTAAAAATTATTTATTTTTATTGAATCACCATGAGAAACAGTTACAAAGTTGTTCATAATTGGGTTTTAGTCATACTATGTTATAACACTCATCCCTTCACCAGTGTACATTTCCCACCACCAATGTCCCCAAGTTTTCCTGTCACCAACTAACCCTACCCCACATCTAAAACTATAGCAGGCAGTTTTCTTCTCTCTTCTCTCTCTCTTCCTTTCTTCCTTCCTTCCTTCCTTCCTTCCTTCCTTCCTTCCTTTCTTTCTTTCTTTCTTTCTTTCTCTCTTTCTCTCTCTCTGTCTCATTGAGGAACATTTTTTCAAGGATCTCTTCTAAAGTTCAAAGATGACTGGTGTGTGATTGCCTAGTTTGAATGGTAGCTCTAAAAAATAGCTTCTGCTGAAACTTAATTAACATTTCTCTGTATGTTTTATTTTGTGTGTGTGTGTGTGTATGTTTCTCTGGAAATATGCACTAACCTTTCTTGACTTGAAAGGTTGGACCCAGCATACTGAAGCAGTTGTTTTCTAATCTTTTTTAAAGACTAGACACCTGGCCTATGAGGTTCCATCCTAGAATTACACACTGAATGATAATTGCCAGTCTGAATGACAAGCTTAATTCCATGTCTTTTGATCTTTTATGGAGGCAAACATGATGGGGATCAAGGTGATATCATCAAAGGGGCAACCTTGATAGAAATTTTATTTAGAAAGAAGTGGATCTTCGGAGAGCTCTCTGTAGTACACCTGGTTCTGCAGGACTGCAGAATCACAGCATTGCCCTGACACATGTGGTCTCATGTAGATTCCTTGGGTCTCAGGATAGAGATCTTGGGGCTATTTTGGCTATAACTGAAATCTTTTCTGGGTGTTTTGGTACTTTTAGCCACCATGTTTTTACATTCTGGGTGTTCTTCCTCACAGTGCCTGAGCCTTCCGGGCAAACTGATTCCTAAAAATAGGCAGTTTAAGTTTTCTATTTGATATTATAACTTTATAATGCTATAGACATGTTTCTGTAATTACTACATATATATATACATATATATAAGGTTTATATTAGTAATGGCAGGGCTGGAGCGATAGCACAGCGGGTAGGGCGTTGGCCTTACAAGCGGCCAACATGGCCGACCCGAGTTCGATTCCTCCGCCCCTCTTGGAGAGCCCGGCAAGCTACCGAGAGTATTCGATATGCCAGACACAGTAACAACAAAGTCTCCAATGGAGACGTTACTGGGCCCGCTCGAGCAAATTGACGATCAACGGGAGGGCCTTTTACCTTTATTAGTAATGAGCATTTGAGAAACTGTAGATATGCATTTCCCCTTTTATTCCATTCTCCTTTATCATAGGTTCTTTTTGGCTGGGGGGGGGGGGGGGGGGGCTCTGCATTTGGGTAAAGGTTGATAGTATCTGCAGATGCCTGAAAGCCCAGAATCCGTGGATTTTAAAATAGATCTTCACCCCAGTTGTTTGGAAATGTAAAATACTGTCTCACTGTTCTCTCCAGCACTTTCCTAAATCTTTTGACTACTGTCCCTTTTTACTGGATGAATATTATGTCTGCACTGGAGCTTTCAGATAAGAGCTATAAGTTGAAGGTTTAAGTTCATTCAGGGTATGTGGAGATCGACATTTTTTTTTAATTGAATGTAATTCTGTTACTGTGTGTCTGGCATATCGAATACTCTCAGTAGCTTGCCGGGCTCTCCGAGAGGGGCGGAGGAATCGAACTCGGGTCGGCCATGTTGGCCGCTTGTAAGGCGAACGCCCTACCCGCTGTGCTATCGCTCCAGTAAAATTTTATTTAAATGCAGTTCAATATACTCAAGTTAATTTGTTCCATAGAAATTATCCAGGAAGCAAAATTTTCCTGGACAGAGTAAATCAACAGGGATGGGAGAAATTAATGATCTGGGATGGGAGAAATTAATGATTTTGAAGATGAGCCTTTCCACATTTCTAAAAATGAGGAAAATATTCATTCTGTCTAATGAGGATATATGTGCAATGTTTAAACTATGTGTTCCAATGTCTAAGTAGGTATAAAATCCTATTGATTACTTTCAAGGTAACCAGAATCAAATAATTTCTTGCTTCCTATACTGTGCCATTGTGAACTGAACTTTTAATGTCACTCCCCAGGATTATTGCTATAGCATTTTCACTGGGCCCCTACTTCTTTCCTTGTTCCCTACAGTCTATTTTTAAAATTGCATCTAGGGTAAGATATAAGCCAAATTAAACTGATTTCCTTGAACAATTTTCATCATCATCCTCATACATACACAATGACTCAGACATATGCTTTATTGTTCTCTATTAATAATAGAAACATCTTAACAGACTGCAGAATCTATCTATCCTTTATTTAGTTGTTTTTACTTTTATCATTTCTGGGGTTAGATCTAATTTCAACTCTTGGGTTTTTATCTAATTCTCCAATATTATCTAAAGACTGAACAATCCCAGTGTGAGGTAAGACAGGAAAAGGTTAATATTTCTGGAGGTTATTATTATTATTTTTTACTTTTTTTTTCTTTTTGGGAAACACCTGGCGATGATGCACATGGGTTACTCCTGGCTCTGCACTCAGAAATTACTCCTGGCAGTGTCCCGGGGACCACATGGTATACCAGGAATGGAACCCAGGTTGGCCGTGTGCAAGGCAAAAGCCCTACCCACGGTGCTATTGCTCCAGCCCCTATTTTTTACTTTATTGCTAGATAAATAGTGCCCACATTTCTTTTGAGAAACAAAGAACAGTGATTTTAGCAGGTCCCTTTCAGGTTATGTCCGGACATCCAAGGTTGGCACAAGAGAACAACTGGAGGAAAACTAAAGGATCCCACGCAAAGTGAACTGGAAATGACTGAACCTTGAATAAATTTCATAACCTGCAAGTTTCATCTTTATTCTATCACAGTCACGGTCATGGTCCTCCCATTGTTCATCGATTTGCTCGAGTGTGCCCAGTAATGTCTCCATCATGAGACTTGTTGTTACTGTGTTTGGCATATCTAATACGTCATGAGTAGCTTGCCAGGCTCTGCTGTGCGGGCGAGATACTCTCGGTAGCTTGCCAGGCTCTCCGAGAGGGACAGAGGAATCGAACTCGGGTCAGCCATATTGGCCGCTTGTAAGGCAAATGCCCTACTGCTGTGCTATCTCCCTTTAAAGAGTTTTCTATCAGTCAAGCTCCTAGAACTTCATGTTGCAAAATCAAGTCTGAATAATGGGAGGTAATATTGATGACAGCTAGTAATTATGAGTATTTCCTTTATACTAAACAGTACTCTAAACTTTTTATATTTCTTTGTTCATTTATTCACTCACTCAATAAATCCTCAGTGGAACTTATTACATACATAAGTAAATGAAACAGAAAATAAATGTATGCCTTTCAAAGCTTATATTCTGATGCCTGGAAACAGAAAATATATTACAATCATAATGAATAAGTCAAATGTATTTTATGCTAAGAGGTGATAGGGTTGTGGAAGGGTAAGGATGAGTTCATTTTAAGGATCAATTAATTTTATAGTTTGTCCAAGTAGACTTTCTTAAAGATGTCATTCATGCAGGAAAGGAGGTGACAGAAAAGTAATCCACATGGTTACCTGAGGGACATGTGTTTCAGGCAGAGGGATCAACCAGTGCAGACTCTGAGAGAAACGTGCCTACTGCAGGACTAATGTCTGTGTCTGAGGTAGAGGGTGGTTGTAGATTACAGGTGATGAGATCAAAGATCTAAGGGTGAGAAGAAATAAGAGAAGACTTAGAGGTCCAAAATAAAGGATCTTATTTTTATCTAAACAAGTAGGGAGCCTCTGAAAGGCTTAGGATGAAGATGATAGAATGTGATTTTTGTTTTACAGCAGCAGTCTGACTGTTGTTTTGAGAATGATGTAGGGTGCCTGGAAGGCAGTTATGAGACTACTGAAATAACCATGGTGAGAGATGCTGCTAACTCAGCATAGGGAGTAAGAGACATTTAGATTACAAATGTAATTTAAGTGTAGATCCTATTGGACCTCTAGGATTTGTATCGTGAGAGAAAGCAAGGAGTGAAAAAAAAAAAGTAACAGATTTTGGCCTGACCAGGAAGAATGCGGGTAAAAATGTTTTAAGAAGATAAAGAATTCCATTTGAGACTTCTATTTGGGGGACACACCCAGCAATGGTCAGGGGTTACTTTTGGCTCTTCACTCAGAAATTATTCCTAGCAGAGTTCAGGGGAATATATAGGATGCTGGATTGAACCCAGGTTAGCCACGTGCAAGGCAAGTGCTCTACCCTCTGTATTACTGCTCTGACCCAAGAATTTTATTTGAGATTCCTTAATTTGTGCTTTTCATTTTCAGGCTTTTTGGGTCACACCCAGCTATGAACAGGGGTTATTCCTGACACTGCACTCAGGAAATACTCCTGGCGGTGCTCAGGGACCATATGGGATACTGGGTATAGAACCTGGGTTAGCCGCATGCAAGGCAAACACCCTAACTACTCTACTATCACTTTATTTTTATTTTATTATTATTTTTTAAAATTTTTATTAGTGAGACACCATGAGGTAGTTTTAGACTTACAAATTTTGTGTTTGGGTTTCAGTTATACAATGATCAAATACCCATCCCTCCACCAGTGCCCATTTCCCACCACCACGGATCCCAGTATTCCTCCCACCCCCCATCCTCCCCATCCCACCCTGCCTCTGTGGCAGGGCATTTCCCTCTGTTCTCTCTCTCCTTCTGGGTGTTGTGGTTTGCAAAAGAGGCATTGATTGGCAGTCATGTTTTATCTATAGTCTACTTTCAGCATGCTTCTCCCATCCTGGGAGGATCCTCCCAACACCATTTATTTGGTGCTCCCTTCTCTATTTGAAATCCCTTTTCCCCTAGCATGTGTAGCTGGCCTCCAAGCCATGGAGCAAAATTCCTGGTACTAATCTCGGCCATTCTTGGGTGTTAGTCTCCCATTTTGTTACTTTATGTTCCCCAGATGAATTCTATGTCTATCCCTCTCTTTCTGACTCATTTCACTTAACATGATACTTTTCCATGTAGTATCACTTGTATGTAAATTTCATGACTTCATCTTTTCTAACCGCTACATAATACTCCATTGTAAATTGTACTATCACTTTAGCTTGACTAATTTGTGCTTTCTATCAGAGTGAGGAGTTGGATATGTAAAGTCTAGGGTTGAAGGGAAATGTTGTTGTAGATATAATTTTTTGGGGGGAGATAGGTAGTAGTAGAACATTTAAACTTGGATGAGTTCAGTGAAAAATTGTGCAGAGGGAGATAAGAGGACCAAGGACAGGGCCTAGGGTCTACCTTACCCTGAGTCTAGGGGTCAAGAACATTCTTTCCCAGAAGCCAAAGGGCCATCGACAAAGCAGTAATAGTCTGTGGCTTCAAATATCACCAGTAGTTCAGAGATAAGTGGGGGCAAGGTGTGAATATTGGGTCTAGCAGTGTGAAAGTCACTGGTGACTTGGCAAGAACCTTATATTTGAAGCAATAAGCATGAAAATCACATTTGCATGTATCTAAGAGAACATAGGAAGAGTACATTAACATGAAATTTTTGCATGAGAACTGTTGCAGAGAAAAGCAATGGTAGAAGGCCAGGGAATCAGGATCAGAGGAAGTTCAAATCTTTTAAGCATGGGTAAATAACAACGTGTATGGATGATAAGAACTTGAGTTCAGAAAAGTAACCTTTAATTAAATCTCAATAGTTGGCAGCTCTTAAAAAAAATAAATCACTCTTATACTAAATCCCGGCTGGAGTGATAGCACAGCGGGTTGTTGCCTTGCATGTTGCCTTGCATGCAGCCAACATGTCCGACCTGAGTTCGATTCCTCTGCTCCTCTCGGAGAGCTCAGCAAGCTACTGAGAGTATCTTGCCTGCACAGCAAAGCCTGGAAAGCTCCCTGTGACATATTCGATATGCCAAAACACAGTAACAAGTCTCACAATGCTACTGGGCCTGCTTGAGCAAATTGATGAACAATGGGAGGACAGTGACAGTGACAGTGACAGTGATACTAAATCCCAAATCCAAGATGATTCCTACACAGGGTATCAAGACAACAGTTAATTTTTAATTTTAATTTTTTTTTGGCTTTTTATCACACCAGTAGCATTCAGGGCCTATACCCAGCTCTGAGGAGTTGCTCCTGGTGGGGATTAGGAGACTATGCAGCTTTGGAGATTCAACCCTGGCAATTCACTTGTTTTGTTGTTATACACACGAGAACATATAGAAATAGTTTAATTTTGGATTATAGAACAAAATAAATCTTTTATATTGCTTGGACTGAAGCAGTGAGTGTAAATTGGTTTTAGAGTTTGTAAGGAAAATCATCTTGACAATTATTAAGGGAAAACAAAGGAACCCTTCATCTAAATGTGAAGACCACTTTGAATTATATGTTAATTACTCCTTAAATTTCTTTTAACACCTACTGGCTAAGGCTAACAATGACAGTTGTTGTTCTCAAGCTTTGCTGCACAGTAGAACACCTGGGTTTATTTTGAAAACCTTTCTATAACCAGACCCCATCTCTACTTTTGTTTCGTTTTGCTTTGGGGCCACACTGGCTGTGCTCAGGGCTTGCTCCTGGCTTTGTATTCAGGCATCACTCCCACTGGTGCTAGGGGGACCATATGCCAGGGATCATACCCAATTTGGAGTGCAAGGAGAATGTCCCAGTCATTGTACTGTGTGTCTGATACCCCTCCATATAAATTATATAGAATTACTGGGTCTGGGATCCAGGTATCAGTAGCCTTGGGTACTTCTGTGGTGTAGAGAGTATCAGTGTACAGTTAAACCTCTAGATCCAACACAACTGAAAGCATGGGACCCCAATGACCAGAATTAAGCTTAAAACTGCTTCTGTCAAGGAGTCAGAATGGTTGTGGGAAGGTACATGAGGTCACTGATGGGGTTACAAGGTGTTGGAATTAGAGGTGGGAAGATTGTATATCTAAAACTATACTGCAAATAAGACTGTAAATCACGGTGTCTAAACACAACCAACCAAATCAGCAGGTGGTTCCAATGTGAAGCTGAGTTTGCTAACCAGGGGGGAACAAAGGACAGGTACTTCAAAGGACAGGTACTTTATATATGAGGTGTAATGAGACACCAGATTGTGTGAGAATTCTCAAACCTTCATTTTATCCATGGGAGTTAGTGTGGAGAAATCCCTCAGAGATGAAGAACTCAGATTCTACGAGGTCAGTCTCAGAAGGAAGAGAAAGTGTCACTTCTGAAAGAAACTAGTAAAACCTGAATGAGTATAGAACTTACTTTTCCTAGTCCTCAGAGCTTTGGGACCTATACTGATACTCAATATATACCCACTGAGACAAATATCATGATTTTTTTTGTTAAGGGCTTGTGAGGTGACTGCTGATGGTTATAGGCAAAAAGAGTCCATCAGAGCTTGAACAATGAAAGCAGCCGTGTGGAGTTCTGCTGTATGACTCACACATGATAAGAAAATCTTGCCAGGTTAGAGAGAGTACAGAGGTTAAGGTGCTTGCCTTGCATGTGCTTGGCCCTGGTTCAATCACTGACACCTCATATGGTCCCCTTGAGCACTGCCAGTAGTGATTCCTGAGCAGAAAGCCAAAAGCAACCTCCAAGAACCACTGCGTAGGGCCTAGCACTTCTCCATTTGAGTGTGATTTGAACATTGGGAATTCTTTGGTGGGAAAAGATGTGCTGCACTCTTGTTGTTCTCTGGTGCTTGTTACAGCAGGTTAGAAACATTTCTGGGTGTAAAATTATCATGCAGACCTCTGGAATTCTTTAGTGTTTTTTATTCAACAGTTAAAGTTGATTGGAATGACCATAGAAATGCATTCTGGACTGCACCTTTTCTTCCACACACAAACCTCCAAACTCTGATCTCTACTCTCCATTATTGTGACTGGGTTTGTAAATATTCACGCTCGTCTTGCTTGTTTTTGCTATCTGATTGGTTGCCTGTCCACTAATTTGGCCACAGATGCCCAGATTGCAATATGAACTAACTGAAATTCCCAACTGCCATATCTGTCATTCCTTCCTTAATTCCTTCTTCTTAAATTCCTTCCTTAATTCCTTGTTAGGAAACCCTAAGATCTCCTCTTCAAAATTTTCTGTTATTTGATAGGTTTATGGTACCAAGCATCTTCCATGAGGAACTAACAAAAGACTTGAATTGTCTAGTCCCTCTCTCCTCTTTATTACCTTCTTATTTTCTTCTTCTTTTCTGCTTCCTCCTGATCTGTCTCCTTCTTCATGATTTCCTCCTGATCTGCCTCTTTACTCTTTGTTTCCTCTCCAGCACTTGAAATCAGAACCATATAATTTGGTATGCGTGTGCTTGGTCTCTCTCTTTCCAGGAAATCTAAAGATGCCAGGTAATCCTCCTACCTGCTGATTCTAAATAAGGAAAACTTTTCACAGCTAAGGGAGCTTTGCCCTGTGCAAGGCACTTCTATGCCTACACAAATGTGCTTAGTCATGGAGCCCAAGCCAATGGTAGATTTGCGTTTTTGGCTCATTTCTAAATCTAAGAAGATTGAGGAAAATAAAGCAACATTTTGCTGTTGGGGTTCTGTGCAATTCTTTTACTTTCTGAGGTGACTGACAACCCTAGTATGAGCTGCCTGCTTCTTAGCCCCCGTCTTCCTCGAAATGAATGTTGATGCTGTGTTTATCTTAAATTAATATTCATTGAGATAAGGGAATTATACTCATTCACTTTTAATTATATCCTTCTTGCATAAACAGGCTTTTAATACCAGATTTTCAGGGTGGAAAAAACAAGCTCTCTGCCCCTACCTTTGTCTTATCCCAGGAAAACTGCCTGCACAATTGATCAAGCGGATTTCAATTTGTTACTAGGTGCAGTTGGGAGGAGGTGGGTGGGAAGGTTTGCTCTTTTAAGTTTTAACTCTGGGTATACTAAAGCTTTGTGTGTGTGTGTGTGTGTGTGTGTGAGAGAGAGAGAGAGAGAGAGAGAGAGAGGAATTTCCTTTTGTCCTGTGTTTAACAATTCATACCTGAAAACTGGAGATTGGATCAGTTAAATGGTACTCATTGCTGCATGTTGGCATCTACCAGGAAATTACTAAACATACCACATTGATGAATTAAAACAAAGATGGGTACAGACACCTGATACTTTTTTATTTTTTAAAAAATTATTTTTTATTTTCAAATTTCTTAGAACTATTCTTTTAAAAAGTTATTATTATGTTTTAGATATTACAGCAGAGAAATGGCCTAGGGTCATGTCTCCAAAAGAATATATTACTGCTGAATCTTCCCAGGAAGACTAGTTCTGGCTCAGAGCTCTTGGGCCTTCTTGGAATGGGGATGGGAAGATTCTCCTTTCTACCTAAAGGCACAGCTGCCTGCATTAAGACCAGACATCTCTGGCATAGAAGCGTTCTAGCTTCAAAAATGAAATTCATCAAACTGCTGTAGCACTGTCCTCTCGTTGTTCATTGATTTGTTCAAGCAGGCACCCGTAACATCTCCATTGTGAGACTTGTTGTTGCTGTCTTTGGCATATTGAATATGTCACGGGGAGCTTGCCAGGCTCTACCATGTGGGCGGGATACTCTTGGTAGCTTGCCGGGCTCTCTGAGAGGGACAGAAAAATCGAACCCGGGTTGGCAGTGTGCAAGACAAATGCCTTACTCACTGTGCTATCGCTCCAGCCTATCAAACTTCTAAGTCACCAAATTGCTCTAGACCTTGTACTGCATGGATGCACAGGTGCCCTTGTAAAATTTCATAGTAATTTCATTGTCAGCCCAGTAGCATCACAGCAAATCTGATGGGAAAGTTGCATAGAAGACCACCAAGCTCAATAAGCCTAAAAATAACACTGAAGTCTCAACTAGCACTAACCAGCACAGAAAATCCTCACAATGATTTTAGTAATATCAATGTGAGGAAAAAACAATTAACACAAATTGACTATATAACCCCAAGGTTTGATAATTTGAATCATTTGCTTTTGTGTTGTAACAAAGAACATGAGGTAGATCTGCTTGTGCCTTCAAGGTGGCAGACTGGGGTGGTGGATGGGAAACTGGGGACATTGGTGGAGGAAAGGCCACACTGGTGGTGGGATTGGTAGTAGATTGGTGTTGGAATATTTAATGTCTGAAACAAAACTGTATTAAGAACAACTTGGTAAATCATAGTATATCATAAAATAATAAAAAGAAAAGAAATAAAAAAAGAATGGCAGAAAACAGTTATGTTTTATTATAGCTTAAGAAACATGGTTTCAAGAGTGTTAGAGTGTATGGTGTTGAGGGGCCAAAGAGATAGTGTAGGGTGCAAGACTCTGACCTTGCATGCAGCTGACCACAGCTAAGGTTTGATTCTCAACACCACATATGGTCCCCTTAGCATCTCCATGAGTGATCCCTAAGTGTACAGCCAAGCCAAGCATCAGTCCTGATGTACGCAGTTACTGCACCCAACCAAGCAAAACATCTCCAAAGTTCCCACAGCCCTCTACCTCTCTCTCTATGTCATTCTTAGATGTTACCCTCTCCCTCCTTTGCTGGTTAATCAGTTTTGTAAGTCAGGGAAAAAACCTAGTCATTGTTTGATACTGTATTCATTTGTGTTGTGTCTCAGATGAGTTATATTGTTCACTATTTATCTTCCCTCTGACTTATTTCACTTAATACTTATTTCACTTAATATCCACTAGTTCCATCCATGTTGCAGTAAACTACAATCAAACTTATTGCAGTTGCTTAGTATCCCATTGTGCATATATACTCAACTTCTATGTTCATTCATCTATATTCATCTATTGTTGAACATTTGAGTTTTTCCATATCCTGCACGTTATATTCTGCATAATAATAAACATAGGTGTGCATATATAGTTTTCAATGAATATTTTTCTGTTTTGGGAGACAGATATCAAGAAATGGAATACCCGGATCAAATTGAAACTCCATCTTTATTTTTTGAGGAATCTGCATACAGTTTTCTACAAAGACTGAAACTGGCTGAACCAATAGTGAATGAGGATTTTTTCACCACATGTCAGTCAACACTGATTGTTTCCAGTCTTCCTAATAATGCTATTTTCACTGGTGTCAGATGACATATCATTGTTGTACTTCATATGCCTGCTGGCCATCCACATGTCCAAAAATTGTCTGTTCATATATTCTACCCATTTGCTTTATGTGATTATTGGTTTTACTGTCATTGAACATTGGTTTTGCTTTATATATCTTTATGTATGTAGCTGTTTACTGATGTATTGCATGAGATATTTTCTCCCATTCAGCAGGGTATGGTTATTTTAGCTTGAGTTCCTTTTACCATGAGAACCCTTTTTATTTTGATCGAGATAATCTCATCTATTTATTTTGTTTCTTTGCCAGAGGAGTCAAATACTTGAAGACACCTCTGAAGGCCAAACCATGGAGTATTTTGCCTATGATTTCATCAATGTATTTAATGGATTCTGATCTAATTTTGTGATGATATGATGTTATGTAGAAAATCCTGAAGACACCACTAAAAATCTTACAAATAATAAACCAATACAACAAAGTAGCATGCTACAAAATAAACACACAAAAATCTGTTGCATTTTTATATGTAAATGCACTGTAGCACTGTCCTCCTGTTGTTCATCGATTTGCTCGAGTGGGCCTAGTAACATCTCCATTGTGAGACTTGTTTGGCATATCCAATACGTCACGGGTAGCTTGCCAGGCTTTGCCATGCGGGCGAGATACTCTCAGTAGCTTGCCGGGCTCTCTGAGAGGGGCGGAGGAATCGAACCTGGGCCAACCACGTCAGCCGCGTGCAAGGCAAACGCCCTACCTGCTGTGCTATCGCTCTGGATGTAAATGATGTAAATGATGAACAAAAATAGGACTATTTTTTAAAAGGCAATCACATTTAAAATGGTGTCCAAAAACATCAAATATCTAAGAATCAAATTAACAAAGATCATGAAAGTATCATACACCAAAAACTATACACCAGGAATTGGATAGATAGCACAGCACATTGGGTGCTTTCCTTGCACATGACCAACCTGGGTTTATTCCCTGTAACCCATATGGTCCCCTGAACTCTTTTGGAGTGAGTTCTGAGTGCAGAGCCAGGAGTAGGCTCTGAGCACTGTCAGGTATGGCCTAAAAATAGAAATCAAAAAACAATGAAAAGAACTCAACCAAACAAAATTATAAGTCATGATTGGAAGGAATAGACGAGTATACCAGAAAATGGAAAGTTGTGCCATGTTTATAAATGTGAAGAATTAATATTGTCAAAATGGCCATCCTATTTAAAGTATTATACAAATTGAATGAAATCCCTATACAATTTCTTTGAGGACTTAGGTAAAGGTAAAGGCCCTCCCGTTGATCGTCGATTTGCTCAAGCGGGCCCAGTAACGTCTCCATTGGAGACTTTGTTGTTACTGTGTCTGGCATATCGAATACTCTCGGTAGCTTGCCGGGCTCTCCGAGAGGGGCGGAGGAATCGAACTCGGGTCGGCCATGTTGGCCGCTTGTAAGGCGAACGCCCTACCCGCTGTGCTATCGCTCCAGCCTTTGAGGACTTAATAAATATAAACTCTTCCAAAATTTGTATGGAATAATAAAATTCCCTGAGTATCCAAAACAATTTTGAGAAAAATGGAAGATTGCATTTCCTGACAGCAAATTAACGTATAAAGTTTTAGTAATAAAGACTGTGTGGTTCTAAAATAAAGATTGACTCTCAGACCAACGGAACAGAATGAGGGCTCAGAGACAAAGCCTCAGATTTATGGCCCGTTAATCTATGACAAAGGGGCTGAAGTAGAATATGGAAAGCCTCTTCAACAAACCGTGTTGGGAAAAATTGATAACACTGCAAGTAAAGAATCTAGAACTAACATTATCTCATACCATTTATAAATATTAATTTAAAGTGAATATTAAAAACCTGATATTTAAAAAGATGCCCTCAGATGGGACTCATTTCTAGAATTTTATGGTTTATGATGTTGAGATGAGCAACATTCTCAGTTGTTCTGTATCCTGCCTAGGCTGTGGAAAGCATAGAACCTAGAACTTATGTAAGCATGAACCTCAGAAACCAACTCAGCTCTGCCCTGCTGGTACTTGGAGCTTGGAGCTCAGTCTGGAGCTAACTTAATGGTGCTCTCTACAGTGGTTTTTAACCACTGGTCCAGAGACTGGTTCTGGACCATAGGCTGATGCATGTGTGAAAAGATTGAAAGTCATTGCAAGAGACAAATGGAGGGCTTAATATTTGTTTAACATCTGCAACCAGCCAGGTCTGACCAACTGGAACTCAGAGAGGGCTAGTAATTTTCCTGAGGTCAAAAGCTACTCTCCTTCTGACACTTTATTTGACAGAAGCTTTGATTATCATATTGAAATCAATCACAAGAATTGGTCAAAAGGACCTTGACAGCAACCAAAGAAGGTTGAAAATCAGGTTAGAGTTGGGGAAGGAAGAAAACCCTAAACCTAAGGCAGACTGCTGGCAGAACATATCATGAGCTTGGTCGAGCAATAGGTCACATGTAGTCCTGAGAAGGAAGTCATATCAGAGTGTCCAACTTGAATCTTGGACAGAAGTGGGGTAATCTGTGAGGCAGAGAAATGTGGCCTGATAAATGGAGAGGGTCCAAGAACAGGGAGTATTTGAGTCATCTCAGAAGATGGTCAAGAGCAGGGCAATCTGTTAGCCAGCAGCAGGTCTCCTCTCAATAGACAAGTTCGGGAATAGATGCAGACTCTGAACAAAGCTAAATAATGTTCTACCCAGCAGAACAGACAAGTTCAATAATGTAATTTCTTCTGGAAACAAGGTGCAATCCCATCTGGATGGGTGGATGGGGCACTGAAATTTATCAGAACTAGAAGTCAGAGCCAGTGAATATTAGGCATAAAATGGAACTAAAACCCTGGGTTTTTCAATCCTAGTCCAAGACACCGAAATATTTAGGTAAGCAACCGCATAAGCATCTTCTTAAATGCATACTTCTGCCTCTAAGATCGTCTGACCTTTTCAATCGGGTTATTTATGTCCAAAATCATAGATAAATAAATACAGGAAGTGTGAACTGATATAATTTATTCCTCTTTAGCAGTTCTGAGACTTTTTCCCTCTGGCTTTAAGCACAGATGATAAAGCGAGGATGTAGGCTTTTCTCTCTGGGGAGGCAGACCTGACCTTCCTCAACCTGGATGGTCTAATGGCCTCCAATCCATTTCCTGTGCATGTCACCAACAACCCCCTAATGGAGGGTAGCAATAAGGCTAAAGGAGAGCCTGATAATTAGTGGTCTCGAGGCATAAGTGATGTTTGGACAATGGGTCGACTTGCTGTAGTGCATTTGGCACCCCAAGGGTTCCAAGAACAAGAGCCAAAGTGCCAAGTACATCAAACTCAAGTGTCAGCAAGGTCTGAGCTCAGCTGCTCCCTTAGCATTTGTAAAATGTCCTGCTCTGACTCTCTCCCTCTTACTCTCTCCCTTGGCCATTTTCATAAGCAGATGAGCTGAGGTTATAGCAGCTGATCCCAGCTTGCTGGTTAATTACCCTGGCCTGTAATTAGTGCTTCCTATTCCTTGCTTCTTGCCAATTCCTGCAGTTAATGTATCATTGCCCTCTCTGCAGAGTCCTGTGGGAGAACTATGAGGCCACTTAATGAATATTTTGGCTAGTGAAGCCTACTGGAGATGTTCCATCTGTTGACTGTCCTATTACCCCTTGGCATCATCCTTCCTCCTTCTGTCCACCTCAAACTCTACATCAGTCACCAGATCGTTGGTTTAATCTTACACATTTCTTGAATGTGTCATTGTCTTTCCAACATTTTTGCTCTCTGGTTAATGCATCTCTCATCATCTCTCAGTTGGGCTTTCTCATTTGGCCAGTGTTTTCATAATGGGCCATCCACACCAAGAGCTTTCTCTTTCTTAGCCCTGAAAATACCTTTTTTTTTTTAAAAAAAATGTAAACAGAAAAAAAAATTCTAACCACCAAACCAGACTGTTTTACATGCTTTGGGAAATTCTAACTTCTTTAAAGATTTGAGGTAAGCTTCCCCCATGTTGATCAGGGGACCAGGGGGCACAATTTTTAGCACTGTTGTAAGGCCTGATGATTCAGTGTTAGGCCTCCTAGCTCTGTATTCAGGCTGGTAATGCAATGCTGCTCAGGGCCACCAGGACTACACCTGGAATTTCTAGAAGGTGGGGTGCAGTTATGTAGTATCAGAGATCAAGCTTCAGCCTTGCACATGTGTTCTACCCCTCTGAAATATTTCTCTAGTTCCAAGCATAACCTTTTTAAAGTTTGCATCCAACACCCTATATAGTATGACATTCCTATCTTTATTTTATATAAAGCAGTACTCAGGCTTACTCCCAGTTCTATGCTCAGGGATCATTCCTAGAAATGCTCTGGGAACCTTATGTGGTACCAGAAATAGAACACAAGTTGGTCGTGTGCAGTTCAAGCACTGTACAATCTCTCTGGTTTTCCTTCATATCTTTTAACTTTCTCTTCCATATGGTTTTGACATTCAACCAATAAGAAATGTTGCAATTCTCTTCTGAATTCTTTCTCATGTATATCCTAATCCATATGGACATATGTGTATACACATGGACACAAATGCATACATGCCATCCATCCATGCTGTTCCATGGTCAGGAGAACAGAAGATGTGCAAGAAGGGAATAAAATTGACTTGTACAAGAATTCTAAGACCATGTTAAGGAAAATGATAAATCATTCTAGAATCTGTTTATGGCATTGAGGATATTACAGGAAGTGATACATTTATTTCAAGATTACAAAAAATTATTTAATAATTGAAATTGTTTGAGCCCATGGTGGGTTTCTTCAGGAGATAATGTGTGTACTAATTGAAAGATTCAGGAAGAGATTGTGTGTTCAAGATTCTACCAAGTGCAATTCTTATACTGGGAATGGTTAAGGAGCCTTCAAATCTCAAAGATAGTCTGGCTCTAAATATATGCAAATCAATAGTATACATCAATATAAAATACTGCTCTTTCCTTTTTGGGAAAATCTCTTACCTCTCTGAACAGGATTTTTTTCAAATGTACAAGAACATATTCCAACCCCACTCCTAGTGCAGACTTAACTCAGAAATTTAACATAAAATGGGCAAATTTCCTCAAATATTAAGTTGAATCATATATTAAACTCATTTAATTACATAACTTGAGGGGGATAAAGAACAGGACAATGGTTTGAATGATATGGAAATACTACCTGCCTGCCATCCCTTCACTGTGTTCCATTCCCTGCATGCACTCAGAGATGTCTGGCCTCTTGAGTCATATGACTGCTTTTAGCAATCACCTAAAGCATCTCCATCTCTCAGAAATAAGTTCCACCCCAAAAGGACAAATTGGTATATTGTAATCATTGAGTGGTGTTAAGTTATTTTTCAATTAGAGGGAAATTAAAGGGAAATTTTGGTGCTGTTGATGTTCCCACGTTTGCTGACCTCAGATGGAGTTAAGTACAACTACTTTGTATAAAGTCTGTGACCTAATTCTTCTAGTATTCTTTCCATCCATATGATGGGAAGGTACCAAGCCTTCTACTACTTCTATTTCCCATAGTACCCTAAGACTGCATGGTGCTGGGCACTCAGAATCTCAGGAATTAACTTTTGAGTAATTGCAGAGAAAGCAAGTTACTGCAGACTTTGAAAATTGGTATAGTAGAAGGAACATGAGTCTAATATTGACTTCAATTTTTTTTACCAGTATTATGATTTTAGGTAAAACTTGTTCTCTGAGGTTGTCTCTATAAATGTTCTGGAAGTGGAAAAAGACAAGTCATTAAATTATTTCTATTCTTCCTTCAAATGTGAATGTGTTAAAAATCAAAATTATTTGATTACTTTCAGAAGATGGAAACTTTTTTTAATAAAGAATCAGATATTTCAGAGTCTGTATCTCACGCAGTTTCTACCACATATAAGTTTTGCCATTGTTGAATGAAAACAGCAATAAGTAAATGAATAAATATGGCTTTGTTTCAATAAAATCTATTTTGCAAAAACAAGTGGCAAATAAATTTGGCTTTCTTGCTATGCCTACTTTATTGATTCTTGTTTTGACATATTGTATCTAGTCTCTTCTTTAAATTCTTTTTTCCACATTTTTTAAAAAAAATAGAAGCATCATGATTTAAAATACTATTCATAATAGGATATTATGCTTGGCAGTGTTCCAATACCATAACCTCTAGTAGAGTGTCTTTTTCCCTTGACGATTGCCTTAGGGTCCCCTCCAGTCCAATTTCCACTCTCAGACTTTAGTAAACTTAATTTTGTAGACCAGTTCTCAGAATATTCTCTTCATACCACTTCTGGATTCTGTCTGAAGTGACTAGTGGAACTCCATTCTATATCAGCCAGTTGTTTTATGTTGTGAAGAAACTACCCTAAGCCTCCTTACATCTTCTCAGCCAAAATCAAGTGGTTCAAATTTACAGTAAGTCTTTCTGTGGATGATCTCAGAGTTCTGCTGAATTCCGAGAGCATAACCAGATGACAAAGAAAGAAATAGCAATCATTTATATTTCAGTTAAAGAAGTATTGATTTTTAACACCAAACTACAATGAATGCAAAGGGAAGACATATTAAATCTTTTACCTAACAAAATCTAGTGCGTTTTATCTCAAAAAAGAAATATATTGATATTCTAAGCAAGATACTATGTATCATCTTGATCTACTTGGGCTCTGTGGCATTTAGAATCTTGCTATAACCACCGTTAGTCAATTCTATTACTTTTAAAATATTTGACTTCTGGGCTTATGGTGCTGCCAGCAGGTCAATCTGTACCTGTGAGGCAAGTGCATCAGCAGCGTGATGGCGCCTTTAGACTTCCAGATACCCCAAAATTGTTCCTGTGCCTTTGGCCAGATCCCAAAAACTTGGGGCAAAGTTTATCAAGAAAGTAAATGGCCAAAAGTTAGGTATGTGGGAAACACACCCACAAACCACCTCTGGCTCAGCTATATAATTGGAGGAATGGCCTCTCTGGTTCCTGATTGAACTACTTAATGGCTATGATCCCAGAGACTCAGAAACAAATCTCGAAACCCAGCGGCTTTTGGCAGAAATGTGTCCGGTCCTTGCAGTATGTTACCGGTGCTGGGCCAATCCAGGTGGGAATAGGTTTCGTGCCTTGGCCTGTTCCCCCTGGCGGCCTGGTGGCTGCCATCCTCCAGAGGCCACTGGACAGTCAGGTTTGGGCCTGCAGTGACGAGACACGAAGGGCCTCATGGGATGAGGGTGGAGCCAGTCCTGTCTTTCCCACCCCAATAAGAACCCATGTCATCACCCATGAACGGTCTCTCTGGCTCCTGATCAAGCTGCTTAATGGCCGTGATCCCAGAGACTCAGAAACAAATCTTGAAACCCAGCGGCTTTTGGCAAAAATCCATTCAAACTCTGCAGTAGGTTACTGTCACCGGGCCATCCCAGGGGGGAAAGGGTGTTGTTACTCTGCCTGCTTCCCCTTGGCGGCTCAGTGGCTGTCATCCTCCAGAGGTCATTGGACAGTCAGGTCTTTGCCCGCAGTGATGAGACATTTTGGGCCACATGGGACTGGGGTGGAGCCGGGCCTGTCCTCCCCACCCCAACGAGACCCCAAGTCATCAACCACAAACGGCCTCTCTGGCTCCTGATCAAGCGGCTTAATGGCCATGATCCCAGAGACTCGGGAACAAATCTCAAAACCCAGTGGCTTTTGGCAGAAATCCCTCCAAATTTAAGTGTTAAAATTTTGGAATTTCAAAATCACATGGCCCTACTGCAGTCACGCAACATCATGTTATTCATAACCAGCAATAGAACACAAATTGTCTACTGTGCCTTTTCAGCAGATCTGAGTGTTGGGGCAAAATCTCAAATAATAATGGTGGGTCTGGTGTCGAAATATTGAATGTGATCAAAGTAGAGAGAGAGTAATGTGGAAATCATCTGTCTCACAGGTAGGGGGAGGGTGTGGGATGGGGGTATACTGGGGTTTTTGGTGGTGGAGATTGGGCACTGGTGAAGGTACGGGTGTTTCATTGTATGACTGAGACTTAGACCCAAAAGCTTTGTGACTGGTCTCACGGTGATTCAGTAAATAAAATTATAAAAAATGAAAAAAAAAGTAAGGTGGAGTTCATGCACAATTCAATCAGCAAATCAGTGGCTGAATAAATAGCAGTACTCCTACATTTAAAAAAATATATTTGACTTCAAGGAAGCTAGTCAGTTCCTCTGTGCCTTCATTTTTTCAAAGAAATGAAAGAATTTATTTAAAGAGCATTGTACAACACCATGCATATAGAAAACTTTTGATAGATGTCATGCATTGATTGCTTGTGTCATGAATGTTTCCCATACATACCTATTTCTGGGCCTTGTTTCATCTTTCTGCTGGCTATATTATCTATTTGCATTCTTTGTGATTTGAGATAAAAATAGGTTGATTAAAAAATCTGATTTTCTGGTCAAGAAATAACCTTCCATGCTCCATTAATCCTTTGCTGAAATGGCTATATCTACTTTGTTACTATGTATAGAAACTTATAACACAAATATCTCTGGGACAGAACATGTTGCTGCTTGAGTCTAGATTCTCTCCATGTTGCTTAGTCAAGTTCCTCGATTCAAAAAGGATTATGTATAAGTGTTGATTAATAAATCAAGTAAATCAAACAAAACCAGATAGCCAGATGATTTTCCCTTTAATTTTGCATTCTGATATGTTGGATTCATGATAGGGGGCCTCCACTGTCAGTTTCCTGTGAAAATATAACAAGGTTCATTAGTTTTCAGAATACATTGGATATCATAACTGACAGATGCAATTCTTGCTAAGATTTCACTTGAGCATGGATGGATGGTTTTTCTTGCTGGCTTATGAACTCACCCACTTATTCCTCATCTTGGCACAGACTAGAGACTTGGAGTTCTGAGACTTGGAGGCGTCAGGAGCAGGTGGACTTGGAGCTGAGGACTCAAGAGAGAACTTGTCAAATTTTGCTAATTAAGTCTGGGATCCATCTCTCCCTCAGCCTGAAAGGATGATGGCAATGGGCTGCAGCTAGTTATTTTGCTAGAGAATTCCCATTGTACTTTTCCCCCCTGTCATTAGTGAGAGAAGCCCATGTCATTAGCTGCATACTGAGGCCATACTTTATCCCAATTTAGAATATAAATTTACCCCTACTTGATTTAAAATGTATGGAGTTGAGTTTAACTTTAGGGAAGTTTTGGTTCCTAGGCCCATGACATTTGTAAGTTCTGGATAAATCACTAACTTTTAGAAAATTGGAAAGGGACTTGGAGATCAGCGATTTTAATGTCCAGTGCATCCATCTTCCCAAATATCTATGGGAGAGAGGTGAACAATTTCTTCATGAACACTTCTGGTTATGAGTTTTATTGCTATATGAGGCAGCCTTCCCCCCCATTATAACTATAGCTCCTATTGATATTAATAGTAATATCAGCTCATTTTTTTTTAGTTAGTGAAACACCATGAGGTACAGTTGTAGACTTACAAACTTTTGTGCTAGGGTTTCAGTTATACAATGATAGAGTACCCACCCCTCCATCAGTGCCCATTCTCCACCACCAATGATCCCAGTAGCCCTCCCACCCCCCTACACCCCCCCCCCCCCCCTGCCTCTGTGACAGGACATTCCCTTTTGCTCTCTCTTTCCTTTAGGGTGCCGTAGTTTGCAATAGAGGTATTGATTAGCTTGTGTTCTTGTAGTGGTTTACTTACAAGAAAGGATCTTCAAATTTGAATTTTTTTTGACATTTGCAAGGTTGTTGTAAAGAGGCTTGGACCCGTTGAAACATATTTCACCGGTGAAGCCTGAAGCCCCCTGTTGTGAATTTGCGTGGGATCTCTGACTTCACATATGAAGTTATTTCCACTATATCATGAGTTTTTTAAAACTTATTTATGCCTTTAATTTTTTAACATATAGATATTTTTGTTAGAGAGTGCTAAGACCACTCTTCACATGCTTGGGCGAGCCTCATGCATGAAGGAACTGGCAGAGGAACCCAGGTGTACGGGACTCGGGGCTGAGATCTCCAAGCCTGCTCGGTTCGGGACTGGGCCTCCTCCACCCAGATTCCCCATCTTCCAGTAGCTAGACAGTTATACCCACCAACTGCCTTGTAACCCCATCAATGGCCAAGATCCAGAGACTATAAAACCAAGCTCCCAGAAGCTTGATCTAGACCTCTTATTGTCTAGTTCTTGCTCTCAGAGAACCTGGCAGGCTACCGAGAGTATCCAGCCCTCATATATGCCTGACTGGAAACACCTGTAAAGGTGATTAGAGGCTGCCCCCAAAGCCTCCATCCCTCTCGGAGAGCCTGGCAAGCTACCCGTGGCATACTTGATGTGCCAAAAACAGTAACAATGACGATCCTCATTCCCCTGACCCTGAGAGAGCCCCCAAGATGCCATTAGGCTACACTAGCATATGACAGGGATGAATGCAGACGTTACTGGAGCCCGCTCAAGCAAATCTATGAACAATGAGATACTAGTGATAGTGATAGTGATAGATATTTTTAACTGAATCACCATGAGATGTCATCAGCGAAGTGCAGGTAGTGTAGTTGCTGACTGTCTATCTTCACTCCCATTCCTTCCAATTCCAGTCACCACATGACTGGAATGAGGTGGCACTGAAGAGTTTCAGAAAATGTATCACCCTGCCGAACCCCTCTCTTGACATGGATAATCACTTCCTTGTAGAATGGAGAGCTCCTGGTAGTGAATCCATAATACAGCTCACAGAGGTTCCTGATGTATTGAGTTTGAATGCCCTATTTGGCCAGGCTTCAGTGAGCACTTCAGCCTCAACAGAATTAAAGGCCTTCTTTAAATCAGTGAAGATTAGGCAGAGCGGCATCTTGAACCCCCGAGAAACCTCAATGGGTTTGGTTATCATGTGGATATGGTCGATTGTGCTGAATCCTTTTCGGAACCTGGCTTGCTCACATGGTTGTTCTTTTTCTAGTGTTCTGCCAATCCTATTCAGGATGACTCAAGTAAATGGCTTGTAGTCAACAGACAACAGGAAGATCGGGCAATAGTTGCCAATGTCGTGGATGTCTCCTTTCTTGTACAGTAGTACAATCCTGCTGGTTTTCCATTGGGATGGACACTTGCATTCAGACAGGTGGTGTGTGAAGAGCTAAGCCAGTGTATTGATGAGTACTGATGCCAGGTTCTTCAGGTGTTCGGGTCTGACCTTGTCTGGGCTGGGTGCTATTCCCTTCTTTTTTTTTTCGATATTTTCCAAATTATTTATTTATTTTTAAATTTTTATTAGTGAAACACCATGAGGTACAGTTGTAGACTTACAAATTTTTGTGCTTGGGTTTCAATTATACAATGATCAAGTTCCCATTCCTTCACCAGTGACCATTTTACACCACCATGGGTCCCAGTATCCCTCCCACTTTACCGATAAAATGGCATATGGAATTTTGGAAGGGAGAACATTGGGAATAACATATACATCCTGTTGAATTTGGTATGTGAGCAGATGGATGTGGCTATCGAAGAGATCTGAGTAGAAGTCATGGCTAATCTTCTCCATTGCCCTTCTAGAAGATGTGATAGATCTATCAGGACGTCGGAGGGCAGTCATCTTGGTCTTATAGTTGGCGAAGGAGAGGCGGGCGTTGCAAATGCTTTTCCCGGCTTCTGCCACATCTGCCAGCACTGCTGCTCTTTTCTCTTTGAGGTCTTCCTTGATCGCTTCTCTGCACTGCTTTGCGAGCTCAGGCTTTTGCTTGCAGTTGCCTGAGGCTTATGCCAAGCAATGTTGGTGAATGAGCTCGAGAGTTTTCGAAGACAGGCGTCTTTTTGTGGCTATCTCTTTCTCAGCATTCCTCGCACAATCACGGAAGTGCAGAAACTGTGGATGGTATTCCTTGTCAATGTTGTCAATGACAGCATCTTCTCATGTTGCCGCAATAGTGCCAAAGAGCTCCCCTTTGGTGGTCGTCTGGGAATTCTCTTCTTAAACTTTGCAGCCCTTTCTCCCCACTCTGTGAAGTAGAATTTTGCATGAAGGAGACGGTGGTCCGACCCCGTTTGGAATTTTGGAACAACAGTACATCGGTTAGGCAAAACTGCCAATTGAATATGATGTGGTCAATTTCGTTGTGGAACCGTCTATTGGGAGACTCCCATGTTCAATGTTTAGATTCGGCCTTCTGGCACTGTGAGTTACCATGGATGGTCTTGGTCGACATGATGAACTCAGACAGTCTCTCACCCTGTTCATTCCATTCTAGCCCATGGGTCTCCATGTGTAGTTCTTTGGCTGATCTACTCGGTCCTATCTTGGCATTAAAATCACCGACAATGATCTTGTAGAAGGTGTGGTCTTCTTTATAGAACTTCTCCAGCTCCATGTAGAACTTCTCAATTTCTTCTTCATCATAATTGGATGGAGCGATGGCACAGCAGTAGGGCATTTACCTTGAACGCTGCTGAACTGACCGACCTGGGTTTAATTTCTCCACCCCACTCGGAGAGTCCAGAAAGCTACCGAGAGTATCTCGCCCACACCGCAAAGCTTGGCAAGCAACCTACGATGTATTTGATATGTCAAACACAGTAACAACAAGTCTCACAATTTTATACTCCACTGGAATGGGATGGAATGGGAGTGAAGGAGGGTTATACCAGGGATATTGGTGGTGGAGAATGTGCACTGGTGGAGGGATGGGTGTTTGATCATTGTGTGATTGTAACCCAAACATGAAAGCTTGTAACTATCTCACGGTGATTCAATAAAATTAAAACAAACAAAAAAAAAACAAGTTTCACAATGGAGATGTTACTGTGTCCGCTCAAACAAATCGATGAACAACGGGAGAACAGTGACAGTGACAGTGACAGTGACATAATTGGATATTGGTGCGTAGACAACGAAGATAGAAACTGTTGGCAGTGAGCCCCATCTATTCAAGTGTAATCCTCTGAGTCAGGTTGTTAGGCATTCGAGTGAATCAATGCTCATGGCCAAGTTCGTGTTGACAAGGACACCGACACCATTGACGCCTCTTTTGTCGCATGTTCTGAGGAACAGTTCTTCTCCAGTGTCGAAAATGGCATGATGTGGTTTATGCTGTCTCATTTCGATCAGACCAATGATGTTGTACTTGATCTTTTGTGCTTGCATTATCAGGTCCTCGATGGATGCATCTGTTGCCAGCGTACCTTCATTGAAAGTACAGACAGTCATTTTTGTCCATCTTCATTTTGGCAGCCTAGTTTGACCTTGAGATTTTATCAGTCTCTCCTTCCTCATCCTTCTTAATGCTGCCATATTGGTGGCTCTTTCAGGAACAGGGGAATGAGACAATTGTATTTACTGGTTTTGGCATATCAAATAGGTCATGGATAGCTTGCCAGACTCTGCCAAGCGGGCAGGATACTCTTGGTAGCTTGCCAGGATCTCTGAGAGCGATAGAGACTTTTAGGGTGGCCTCTAATTGACCTTGCAGTTGTTACCATGGTTCATACCATGTTTGAACCCCATCAAATATGGTGTGGCAATCTTGGAAGATGGGTATTAAGTGTCTTATCATGTGTCGTGTCTACACTTCACATCCGCGCTGTTCGGAAAGTGGCCTGGAGTGTGGTAGTTGCTGGGTAGTGGAGGAAACGAAAGAGCTATGCTTGGAGTATCCCGCTTCACTCAAGTGAGAGAAAGAGTCCAGAGTTCTGACCTCTATCGATGGTTGACAGTCAAGAATAAGAGATGCTGTCTTGTTTGCCAAGGCATCAAAAATCAGATGGGTTAGACACATAATGCGATTTGGAGACAACCGCTGGACTAGAGCCGTTACCACTGGATTCCACGGGACATCAAAAGATCCATGGTCACCCACCTACGAGATGGTCAGACTTCTTTATGAAGACACTGAACGATTCGTTTGAGGCTCTTGGTGTTCCTGGAGCGAGCAGACACCTTTGGGCTACACTAGCACACAACAGGGATGAACAGAGACGTTACTGGCACCCGCTTGAGCAAATCGTTGAGCAACGGGATGTCAAGTGATCAAGTGATTTCCTTTGCATTTGCTTTTCCCCCTCACTCTCCTTTCAGATGACTTAACTATCTCTCAAATGACTTCAGTCTGACCTCAGTCTCAGATCCATCAAGATGATTTAGCCAACCTCCTGAGTTCTCCTTGACTTGGATCATGCCTTGCATCTCAGGGAGTAAGTAACAAAGCAAGGAAGCTCAGATTATTTGTGTATCGTTCCCAATCACAGCAAGAGTGTTACTTTTCTGATACCAGCTTCCATGGCAGCACCTGTCCTGTGAGGGACACTGCTCTCTATAATACCCCTATTTTCCTTTCATGTACTTGGAAAAAATTAATGGAATGTTCTTATGCAATTTATTTTTGTGAAATTAAAAATTCTATAAAAATGAAAATATAGGGAGGGATGAAAAATTAAATTAGTTGATACAAAAGATAGGCTTAAGACATATGTTACAGAACTAGGGCAAAAAAGTAGATCAATGAATGTTATTAATGAAAATAAAAGAGAAATCAAGGGCTAACTCAGAGTATATATTTAACAAAGACTCATAACTCTAGAGAAAAAAAGGAAACAATGAAGAAACATCCAAAATTTTCTGGAGTTGAGTAAAGATTTAAAATTTAAAGTCATAGAATTATTTATATAAATGATAAAAATAATATAAATAACATTTCTGATGGAATTAAAATATCTAGAATTAAAAGTCATAATATATATTTTAATTTTTATTATTTTACTCTACTTTTTTTGTAGTAATCATACCTGATTATGTTGTGGCTGTCAGAGTTATATCCACCATTACTTGGACAAGGGCTACGCAGTGACAAGAAGCAAACTCAAAGTTATGCACATACTAGGCATGTTCACTACCATTTGAACTATCTCCTTTCCCTTTTTAAAAACATTTTTTAATGTAATAAATTACTCACAAGAAAAAGAGTATTAATCAGGCATTAGCGATTTTATTAGTAACCCTGAAAGCTAAGAGGTAAAAAAGGTAAAGGTAAAGGCCCTCCCGTTGATCGTCGATTTGCTCGAGCGGGCCCAGTAACGTCTCCATTGGAGACTTTGTTGTTACTGTGTCTGGCATATCGAATACTCTCGGTAGCTTGCCGGGCTCTCCGAGAGGGGCGGAGGAATCGAACTCGGGTCGGCCATGTTGGCCGCGTGTAAGGCGAACGCCCTACCTGCTGAAAGCTAAGAGAATATTGGAAAATAATTAAAGAATACCAATGGAAGAGGATAGACTATGATTCCCTGATTTCCCAATAAATAACTTAATGGACACAAAAAGAATGCAATCATGAACTTCTCTTTTCTTTTTTGTGGGACCACACTCAGTGATGCTCAGGGCATACTCCTGGCTCTGAGCTCAGGGATCACTTTTGAGGGTGCTCTGGGAACAATTTAGGGGGCTGGTAATCGAACCTGAGTCAGCTGAGTGCAAGCCTTACTCACTGTACTATTTATCTGGCCCTTCACTCAGGAAGTTCTTACAGAGAACTTGAAGAAGTATGCCTTCTACATTAAAATTCAATCAGGTAGACGCTATCAGATTGCAGAAGAAAAATGTATAAGAAAAATACTGATTTTCAATGAATCCAGTTAATCTTCTAAATATAAGTCAAGTTTCTTAAAATAGAAGAGAAATGTGAAAATGAATATTTAAAAACCAGAATAAGAATTCTAACCATTTTAATAGGCAGGAAGAAAAAGTCAGAGGATACATATTAGAGTCTCCTCTTGAGAGACTATAAGCACAGTTAGTATTCTATTGATAAAAGTATTCATTTGATTGGATTTAAGTATGTTTTCTAACATCTAAAATTATTATTGAAATAGTTATGAATAGTAGAATTCAAAAAGTGGGAAATAATAAAATAAAAGACAAATTATATAGTATAAAGAAAAAAGTAACTGACAAATCATATAGGTAAAAACACAAAGTAATGGAAAAACTTGAGTTCAAAAAACTCAATAAGTAATTCAACTTTATTTTTAAAAATTCCATAAAAAGCTAGAGAAGTAACAGAAACTCATACATTCTTGAAGAAGTTGCAAATAGTTGTGCATAATACTGTTAATAACTTCTATTAAATTTGAAGACACTTAGTATGGCTCAGCTATAACAACCGACCTTTCAATTCAAGATGGCAGTAAAATGAACTGAATAAGGCAAATCTGTGTAATTAATAAAATAAAAGCATAAGTTAGTTATTTGGAGTGCTAATATATTACAAAAAAGTAACTAGAATTCTACTAAAAATAAGAAAAGTCTAGAGATTTGAGCTTTGAATAAGTGAAAAAGATAAAAAAACATTATCAACAAGAAAAGTATAAGTACAAGAAAAATCTACATGAAAGAATATAGCTCAATAGGAAACTTGAAATAAACCAGACTGAATTGATACGGATTTTTTTTTCTGGCCTCTGACATCTCTGACAAGTAGATGTGGATAAAGAGACACTGGTGGAGGGGCATTTTCTCTCTTGTACTTTCCAGTGACTGAGAAGTTGACTCCGGAAGAGTAGAAGAGATTTGAACAGCTAAAATGATTCTAAGGTAAGGAAGACTAATGAAGATATCATGGTCCCCTATTTTATTACATTACAGAGTGGTCACTGTCACTGTCACTGTCCTCCCGTTGTTCATCGATTTGCTCGAGCGGGCCCAGTAACGTCTCCATCGTGAGACTTGTTGTTACTGTGTTTGGCATATTGAATATGTCACGGATAGCTTGCCAGGCTTTGCCGTGTGGGCGAGATACTCTCGGTAGCTTGCCAGACTCTCCAAGAGGGGCGGAGGAATCGAACTCGGTCAGCCAGCTTGGCTGCTTGCAAGGCAAACGCCCTACCGCTGTGCTATCGCTTCAGCCCCTACAGAGTGGTAGCAGTCAAAATGTCCTAACCTTGAAATAAAAGCACATGTACAGATAACCAAGATGAAAAATTCCAGGAAAGAAAAATAACCAATGTATTTCTAGACACCAATTTGTCAAACAGGAACTGAAGGCATAAAATAGAGTATGGAAAATCACTTCAATGAATCGTGTTGGGAAAATTAGATATTCATATGCAAAAAGAAATAAAACCAAGACATTATCTTATATCATAAACAAATTCAACTTAAAATGAACTAACAAATTGAAATATAGGACCCTAAACTATAAAACACAAAGAAATATATATAGGCGACAAGCTCTCTGATGACGACCTTAGTGATATCTTCATAGACTCTTAACAATTAGATGAATGAAAGCAAAAGTAAAATAATGAGACTATATGGAATTAAAATGTTTCTAAATAGCAAAAGAAGCACATTAAAACAAAAACCAGCCAACTGAATGGAAAAAATGTATTTGCAAACCATACATTTAGCAAAGGGTTAATATTTTAAATTTATAAATAACTCCTAAAGTGTAACAAGAAAAAAAAATAACAAAGAAAACCTGATTTTAAAGTGGGCAGAGTACCTGAATAGTCACTTTTCCAAATAAAGCATACAGATGGCAACAAGCACATGAAAAGGAGTTCATCAACTCTTATTGTTGAGGAAATGCAAATCAAAGCCACAATAAAATATTGCCTCATGTGAATGAGAATGACTACTATAAACAAAATAGGCAAGAAATAGCAAGTGTTGGAGAGGCTATAGACAAAGCTCTCTGGCACTATTGGTGGGAATGTAAATAGATAGTCATTATGAAAAGTAGTATAGAGATAACTTAAAAATTAAGAATAAAAATACCATGTGATCCACCTGTCATAATTTGGGGTATTTATGCAAAGAATGTGAAAGCATTTACTGGAGGAGATGCATATACCCTTTGCTCATTACAGTTTTAGTCACAGTAGCCAAGAATTGGAAACAATGTAAGTGTCCATTGAGGAATCAACAAAGACAAGTGATATACAAACTCAAGAGAATGCTAATCAGGTATTGAATACTATGAAATTCTGTTATTTGAAATGGCATGAATGAAACCAGAGGATATTATACAAGTGAAATAAGTCATACTGACTCAGGCAAACTCTACTTTTTTTTTCTTCATTTTTTATAATTTTATTTATTGAATCACCATGAGAGCAGTTACAAAGCTTTCGGGTCTAAGTCTCAGTCATACAATGAAACACCCGTACCTTCACCAGTGCCCATTCTCCACCACCAAAAATCCCAGTATACCCCCATCCCACACCCTCCCCCTGCCTGTGGGGCAGATGATTTCCACATCACTCTCTCTCTACTTTGATCACATTCACTATTTCGACACCAGACCCACCATTATTTGAGATTTTACCCCAACACTCAGATCTGCTGAAAAGGCAACAATAGACAATTTGTGTTCTATTGCTGGTTATGAGTAACATATGATGTCGTGTGGCTGCAGTAGGGCCATGTGGTTTTGAAATTCTGAAATTTTAACACTTAAATCTGGAGGGATTTCTGCCAAAAGCCACTGGGTTTAGAGATCTGCTCCTGAGTCTCTGGGATCATGGCCGTTGAGCAGCTTGATGAGGAGCCAAAGAGGCCGTTCGTGGGCGATGACTTGGGGTCTCATTAGGGTGGAGAGTACAGGCCCGGCTCCACCTCCCCCCCCCCCCATCCCGTGAGACCCAACAAATCTCATCACTGCAGGCCCAAGCCAGGCGGAGGGACAGCACCCATTCCCCGCTGGGTGGCCCGGCGACAGTAAACTACTGCAGGGTCCAGACACATTTCTGACAAGAGCCACTGGGTTTCGAGATTTGTTTCTGAGTCTCTGGGATCACGGCTATTGAGCAGCTTGATGAGGAACCAGAGAGGCCCGGCTCCACCTCCCCCCCCCCCCCATCCCGTGAGACCCAACAAGTTTCGTCACTGCAGGCCCAAGCCTGGCTGTCCAATGGCCTCTGGAGGATGACAGCCACCGAGTCGCCAAGAGGGAGCAGGCGGAGGGACATCATCCTTTCCTCCCTGGGGTGGCCCGGCAACAGTAACGTACTGTGGAGTACGGATACATTTCTGCCAAACGCCACTGGGTTTTGAGATTTGTTTCTGAGTCTCTGGGATCATGGCCGTTAAGCAGCTTGATCAGGAGCCAGAGAGGCCATTCATGGGCGATGACTTGGGGTCTCGTTGGGGTGGGGAGGACAAGCCCGGCTCCACCCTCATCCCGTGAGGCCCTGTGTGTCTCGTCACTAGGGGCCCAAATGTGACTATCCAGTGGCCTCAGACGGATAGCAGCCACTGGGCCGCCAGGAGGAACAGGGCAAGGCACGAAACCTATTCCCACCTGGGTTGACCCAGCACCAGTAACCTACTGCAGAGACCAGACGCATTTCTACCTAAAGCCACTGGGTTCTGAGATTTGTTTCTGAGTCTCTGGGATCATGTCCATTAAGCAGTTCAATCAGGAACCAAAGAGGCCTTGCCTCCAATTATATAGCTGAGCCGGAGGTGGTTTGTGGGTGTGTTTCCCACATACCTAACTTTTGGCCGTTTACTTTCTTGGTAAACATTGCCCCAAGTTTTTGGGGTCTGGCCAATGGCACAGCAGCAATTTTGGGGTATCTGGAAGTCTGAAGGCGCCATGAGGCTGCTGATGCATTCGCCTCACAGGTACAGATTGACCTGCTGGCAGCACCATACCCCTGATAAACTGAAACTTTTCTAGAAGAAACTTTATATAAGATATCATAAACTCTAAATGTAAGCACATATAAATAAGCAAACAAGTAGTTAACAGTGTAATTTCAACATAAACTCATCAGAACATAACTACCTCTGGGCTGGCGGAGAGCTCAAAGAGCTGCAGCCTTTCTCATTGCAGGAGGCCTGAGCCCAGTCTAGGCCACAGATGCTCCTATGGCCCCTATCCCCTCCCCTGCTCCCCTCTAACCGCCCCCCCCCCCGTCTCAGGTAACCGCTGAAAACTCCGAGGACCAAGTCGGTGTGGCCCTGAAGCCCAATCCCCTGCTCCCCGGCAAAAGAGATCAAACAACTTATCATCCAAGTCAATACAGTGCAATAGCCTATGTTATTTTCAAAGTTTCATTATTTAAGGGGCTGGAGCAATAGCACAGCGGGTAGGGCGTTCGCCTTACAAGCGGCCAACATGGCCGACCCGAGTTCGATTCCTCCGCCCCTCTCGGAGAGCCCGGCAAGCTACCGAGAGTATTCGATATGCCAGACACAGTAACAACAAAGTCTCCAATGGAGACGTTACTGGGCCCGCTCGAGCAAATCGACGATCAACGGGAGGGCCTTTACCTTTACCTTTTACCATTATTTAAGCATGGAATTTAAGTATTCTAAAATCTTGAATCTGAAAGTCATGAGACACTGAGCTCACACATTTTAATACTCTGGGCTGGAGAGCTAGTTCAATGGGTCGGATGTTCGATCCCCAGCACTGCAGGGTCCCTGGTCATTGCTACAAGCAACCCCCAGGAATAATCATTGAGCAACTGCTGTGTGGCCCCAAAGCCAAAAACTTAAACACAAACAAAAACCCCAAATAGATTATCTCTGATGATCGGGCTCAGTAGGAGTTCAAGAGCTCTTTACCTCTCACTGATCTCTTCTTATTCCATCTGGATGGAAAGCAGAGTCTGGCACAGCGATGCAATTCACTGGCCTAAACAGAAAAGCCTTTATTCTTTCATACAGGAAGGATGTATGATAAAATAAAATAATTCACATGAGTGGGCTTTCTGTTCTTCAGAAGAAAACTAGAAATCCTTAAGTAGGAACCTGAAAAGCCGATCCTTTGTGTTTTCCATCAGGGCCTCATGGGTAGGGGTGGTCCGTGCTCCCCGGCCCGCGGCGCCCCCTCCCCGGGAGGGGGCAAGGCGCCTTCTCCCCAGGAAGAGGGCGACTCCAAGGGGGTGCCCCGCGGCTGGGCCCGGACCGGCGGTGTTGGCAGCAGCCCCCGGATTTCCCCCTATTTTTTAAAATTGAACTGATACATAGTGTCTAAATAAATTAGGAATGTACGAAATAAATAAAAAACAAACTCTTAAATTACAGGAAGAAATAGGAATTTGTTTTTCTTTTTGGCTCACACCCAGTGATGCACAGGGGTTACTCCTGGCTCATGCACTCAGGAATTACTCCTGGTGATGCTCAGGGAATCATGGGATTCTGGGAATCAAACTTGGGTCAGCTGCATGCAAGACAATCGCCCTACCCGCTCCAGCCCCGAAAATAGTGATTTCAAGAAGAAAAAAAGGAGAAATGGAGTGAATAAACTGGATAAAAGAGGTCAATGGTATAGTGATGAGTGGAATCTAGACTTTTGATGAAGAGATAATATAGTATAAATAGATATTGATATATGTATTTATATCTGAAACCTAAATAATATTATAAACCAAGGCCGTGTTGATGTATATAAATAAATAAATAATTGAAAGTACAAAAATAAAGACAATTTTAACTTGCAAAAAGTGTTACATTGGTTGTATCACACTGAGTTAAAGAAGAAAGGCCATTGCTTATTTATGTTATCAAAAAGCATACATTATGACCTTCAGCATTCTGAAAATATGTACTTAAAGTTTTCCTTTGTGCTGGTTTCATTCTCAGATACTCAACAGAGAGAAGCTGATATGTTATCAGTGAAATGTCAACAAAAAAAAGCATCTCTTTGAGAAGGGGTCTAATTTATCTATCTTAATTTCCAGGCTTGTCACTGAACTACTCATTGTGACCAGGAGTAAAATATGTGTCCAACTCCTAAAACTGGGGTAGAGTTAGCCTGACTTGAATTCTTTGACTGAGAATAGCATTTGCTCGAGAGGGCCCAGTAACATTGTGAGACTTGTTACTGTGTTTGGCATATTGGATATGTCACGGATAGCTTGTCAGGCTTTACCGTGTGGGTGAGATATTCTCGGTAGGTTGCCAGGCTCTCCAAGAGGGGCAGAGGAATCGAACTAGGGTCGGCCAACCAGCCGCATGCAAGGCATCCGCCCTACTTGCTGTGCTATCGCTCCAGCTGAGATTAAAGAATAATTCTACAAAGGAAAAACGAAGTCTCTAAGAAGAGGAAGAATCAAGTCTAGATAGGTAAATAAAATAAGCACATGCATACAACAAACATAAAACACAGAATAGCAGCATCTTATAGAAACCTAGTTACTCAAATCTGCAATTCCAGTGTACTGCATATACATTCAATAGGATATTTCAATAAGGAGAGTAAATCAGGAGTGCAAGGAAACCACAGTATTGGATAATTCTGATTTTATTTTACTTTTATTCTTTGATTTGGGGGCCATAGCTGGTGGTGCTCAGAGCTTACACCTGACTCTGCGTTAGGGAGCAAGGGACGATATGGGATGCCAAGGATTGAACCCTGGTCAGCCTCATGCAAGGCAAATACCTTACTCGCTATACTATGAGTCTGTCCCCACATTTATGATTTTACTGTGAATCCGAACATTAATTATTTAAAAAAAATGAGCAGGGGAAAAGATACTATATTTGATCAGGCATCCATTTCTGAATAACTGATATATTTCTCCAACAACTCATTCTTAAGCACCGAACTATGTGCTTAATCTTTTTCTAGTCATTGGGGTAGGGGTAGATAAAATGAGCAGAACTCCTTGTCTCATAAAGTTACATATTAGTTATTAGAAGTCTATGACAAATAGTAGAAATTGAACTATAGGAAACACAAGTAAAATTATAAGTCAAATTCTAAGAGCAAAGTTTACATAAAATATTGAAGCAGGAAAGACATTCTAATCCCTGGTTTTTATTTTATTCATCTTTCAGGGCATAATTTTAATAAGGTTTCTGGGAAGTGAAGATAAACATACTATCTGGGCTTGTTCTTGTTAAGAATATTTCCTCCTTCCAAATAAAAGTAATTTGATAAATATTTCAATTCTGAATATGTTACTCCTGAATGCTGCAAATGTCATTTCTTTTCCTTTTGGCATTTAATATAAATGAGAAATTATCTTAAGCTAACCTAATTCTTTTTTTTAACCAGGTAAACCATTTCTTCCTACATTTGCCTGGAAACACATGGGAATTTTGCCCTTGATAGTAAACGAGTTACCATTTTATGTATACGACTCTTCTAATTAATTTGATTGCTCTTTACAAAATACTTTCAAATTGATATGTAAGTATTTTGATTTAAGAAATGTTTCTCTTTTTTCATTTTGTTTCTCTTCATTTTGTGCTTTTTCACATGCAGAGTTTTATTTTATACCTATGTGAGATTTTCTGGATTGTTATTGTTCAATCATTTATCTCCTGCCTTTCCTTTGATTTGCAGAGGACAGTTTTGATTTTTGTTGTTTTGAGGGGTCCACAAATGACATTGCTCAGGGATTACTTCTTACTCTGAGCTCAGGGATCATTTCTAATGGTGCCTGGGGGAACATGTGCAGTGCAAGGATGGAACCCAGGTCAGCCATGTCTGAGGCAAGAGCTGATCCACTATATTCTAGTCCACTGTGAAGAACGGTTATGAACTAACTTTCTGTGGCTTTGGTTTTCCCATGACTTCTGGAGTGTTTGCATTTTCCTGGTAGTTTTCTTTGTTATCAGACCATACTTCTTTGGTTCAAAGAAATATCTATTTAGTTAACTAGAAGGCAAATCAAATATCCTTACCTTACCTTAAATCTATTTACTTAAAAAACAAAAACTAATGATTTCAGAAGTCTGGGCCTTTTTATTTACTTGCTTTTCTTTTGATCAACTGTTGAGCTTAAACCTTCCAAGAATTATTCGCTCCCCTTCAAGGCCTTTACTGTAGAGACGGAGAAATTGGAAAAAGATGAGATTAATAGTGGGTTCCTTTGCAAATTCTATATTTTCCAAGCCTGGGGAAGGGAAGACAAGGCAAGAGGCAGTAATGGTCATGGTGTCCACATTGTTTTCCAGAACTCTTTCCTTTGTTGCAGTCTGGGTAGTAGCCCTGTTGCATGACTTTATGATTCTGTCACTGCTTCACTTGTCCCTAGAAATGCCCCATTGTGCTGTTATACCTTTGTGTTGCAAGGAGAAACAGAAGCCTAATTTCCTGCACTGTCTTTCTGTTGTTCATCGATTTGTTAGAGCGGGCACCAGTAACATCTCACAACAAATTGTGAGACTTGTTGTTACTGTTTTTGGCATATCGAATACATCACGGGTAGCTTGCCAGGCTTTGCCATGTGGGCGAGATACTCTCGGTAGCTTGCTGGGCTCTCTGGGGTGGGGGGGCGGTGTGAGGGGAGGAAGAATCTAACCCAGATAGGCCACATGCAAGGCAAATGCCTTACCCGCTGTGCTATTGCTCCACTACATGTACTGAGAATGGCTTAATCACGTCTTAGCAACCACGTGAAAATCTTGAGGTACCCAGTAAGCCTTTTTACTCCAGCCTGTAAGATACTCCCTACAATATGGATGTAGGCCCATAAGAGGCACAGGTCTTTTTTGAAATGACTGAGAGAATTCATTCTTAACCTGCCATAAGATGGAGGCTGCTTCTCAGACTGGACTGGATAATTGGGAGCAATTCCCGAGCAGTCTGGAGGCTGCTTCGCTGAGTCACTCTCAGACTTAGAATCTGAGGAAGCAGTAGCAGACTCATAATCCGCATCACTTTTATCTGATGCACTGGAAGTAAACCCCCCCCCCCCCCCGGGAACTATGAATTTACCTCATAAACTGCTTTAAAGCAGGACCAGAGCTGGTCTCTGGAAATGCAGAGTTCTGGGTTCCCTAATTTAAGAATAAATTAATTTAATTAATTTGAGAATAAATTAAGAAGCCAAATTTATTATTTTAAAAATCTATTTCTAACTTGGGGCAAAGCTTACCAAGAAAGTTAACGGCCAAAAGTTAGCTATGTAGGAAACAAACCCACAAACCACCTCCGGCTCAGCTATATAATTGGAGGCATGGCCTCTCTGGTTCCTGATTGAACTGCTTAATGGTCATGACCCCAGAGACTCAGAAACAAATCTCGAAACCCAGCGGCTTTTGGCAAAAATGCATCCGGACCATGCAGTTGGTTACCGGTGTTGGGCCAACCCAAGTGGGAATAGGTTTCGTGCCTTGGCCTGTTGCCCCTGGCGGCATGGTGGCCGCCATCCTCCAGAGGCCACTGGACAGTCAGGTTTGGACGTGCAGTGATGAGACACGCAGGGCCTCATGGGATGGGGGTGGAGCTGGTCCTGTCCTCCCCACCCCAATGAGAACCCAAGTCATCGCCCACGAATGGCCTCTCTGGCTCCTGGTCAAGCTGATTAATGACCATGATCCCAGAGATTCAGAAACAAATCTCAAAACCCAGTGGCTTTTGGCAGAAATGTGTCCGGACTCCACAGTAGGTTATTGTTGCCAAGTCACCCCAGGGGGGAAAGGGTGTTGTTACTCTGCTTGCTCCCCCTTGGCGGCTCGGTGGCCATCATCCTCCAGAGGTCATTGGGCAGACAAGCTTGGGCCCGCATTGACGAAACTTGTTGGGCCTCACGGGATGGGGGTGGAGCCAGTCCTGTCATCCTCAACCCGAGATCCCAAGTCGTCACCCATGAATGGCCTCTCTGGCTCCTGATCAAGCTGCTTAATGGTCTTGATCCCAGAGACTCAGAAACAAATCTCGAAACCCAGTGGCTTTTGGCAGAAATATGTCCGGACCCACAGTAGGTTACTGTCGCTGGGCCACCCCAGTGGGGAAAGGGTGTTGTCCCTCTGCCTGCTCCCCCTAAGCAGCGCGGTGGCCAGCATCCTCCAGAGGCACTCAGATTTGGCAGTCAGATTTGGGCCTGCAGTGACGAGACATGCAGGGCCTCGTGGGATGGGGGTGGAACCGGCCTTTTCCTCCCCGTCCCAACGAGACCTCGAGTTGCCGCCCATGAATGGCTTTTCTGGCTCCTGATCAAGCTGCTTAACGGCCATGATCCCAGAGACTCAGGAGCAAATCTCGAAATCCAGCAGGTTTTGGCAGAAATCCCTCCAGATTTAAGTGTTAATATTTTGGAATTTCAAAATCACGCAGCCACTACTGCAGTCACGCAACATCATATCTTATTCATAATCAGCAATAGAAAACAAATTGTCTACTGTTGCCTTTTCTGCATATCTAGTGTTGGGGGTAAAATCCCAAATAATAATGGTGGGTGTGGTGTCAAAATTTGAATGTGGTCAAAGTAGAGAGAGAATAATGTGGAAATCATCTGCCCCACAAGTAGGGGGAGGATATGGGATGGGGGTATACTGGGATTATTGGGTTGCTGAATGGGCACTGGTGAAGGTACGGGTGTTTCATTGTATGACTGAGACTTAAACCCAAAAGCTTTATAACTGCTCTCACGGTGATTCAATTTATAAAATTATAAAAAATTGAAAAAAAAGTAAGGTGGAGTTCATGCACAATTCAATCAGCTAATCAGTGGCTGAATAAATAGCCGTACTCCTACATAAAAAAATCTATTTCTAAAATTTATATTTTAATTGAATCAGTGCGATACACAGTTACAGAGCTGTTCACGATTGGATTTTCATCATATAATATTTCAACATCCATCCCTTGATCAGTGTATATTTCATGCCACCAATGTCCACAGTTTCCCTCCAGCCTTCCCTACCTCCCTATCCCCAACTCCCTGCCCCCAATCTTGCCTGTCTCTATGACAAGCACTTTTCTCCTTAGGAAGAAATTAGCAAGCCTAATTTCAACAGGTTTAAACAACAAAAGAGAGCAACATGTTCAGTTCCCTGAGATAAGGTGAATATTACAGGAGTCTTTTTTTGCTATAACTCAAAGATGCTATCAAGGATTGTTTTGCTGATTCTCCCTTCTTCCCTTCTGAAATATAAACTCCATTCCTAGACCTGTCTCCTTTGAGAGACAAGGTAATGGCAGCACTTTCAAATCCCCCTGGGTACCTCAAATGGCCTGGCAGAAGGGGCTGACAGTCTTGGCATGGAATAGCTGAACTTGTAAGAAACGAAGGGGAGGGCTGGAGTGGAGTGACAGTGCAGTGGTTAGGAAGCTCGCCTTGCATGTGGCTGAACTGAGTTATATCTCCAGCACCTCTCATCATTCCTGACCCTGCCAGGAGTGTCCCTGTGTGCAGAGCCAAGAGTAAGTCCTGAGATCCTCCAAGTGTGCACTCCCCGCCCCACAAACAAACAAACAAACAAACAAAAAGAAATGAAGGGAACACAATTTCATTAACTGGCCAAGACCAACTTTGGCATTTCTTTTGTCCCCACCCTGGGACTGGGAAGTCATCGATTCATTATCCACTGTCTTTCTACAGTGTCTATCCAGAGGAAAAGATAAAAATGAGTCTAGGATCTTGCCAGCAGAGAAATGGTCAAGTGTCATGTCTCCCAAAAGCATAATACTGTAGAGTCTTCCCAGGTAGACTGGTTGGGGCTGAGAACAATAAAGCTTTCTCAGAATGGGGACCTGAAGATTCCCCTTTCTGCCTGAAGACATAGCAGCCTGCATGCACACCCAAAAACCTCCAGCATAGAAATGACCCAGCCTCACAAGTGAAGATCTACAGCTTTTAGACAGCACAGCCATGGACACCTCCAAATTTCACAGAAGTCTCACCCCAATAGGATCACAGCAAATAAGACTGGACAGTTTCACAGAAGATCACTGAGCTCACTGAGTCTAAATAATAACACAGAAGGCTCAACTAGCACTAATTAGCAATGTAGATCCTCAAAGACTTTAGTAACATCATTGTGAGATACAATAATTATCACAAGTTGACTCTTATTAATCCAAGTTTTGATAATTCCATTCGCCTTTGTGCTGTAAGAGGCAATATGAAAAAAAATTTACTTATGTCTATAAAAGGACAGGCTGGGGTGATGGGTAGGAAACTGGGACATTTGTGGTCATGCTACTGGTGGGATTGATGTTGGAACATATAACAACTGACGCAACTATTATGAACAACTTGGTAAATACTTGCATTATAATAAAAATAAATAAAAAGAAAATGGGTCAAGAGGTATAATTCATATAATCTTAAGATTTTTATGTTTATTTCAGTGTGTTTTAAGAGGTCCAGCAGTAACTTAATATCGAAGGAAGACACTTATTTAACTATGTAAGTCTAGTATATAAATTTCCAAGTTTATTTAAACAATGATATCCAATTTTAAGAGTAAGAATTTGAGAAAGTTCATCAGTGTTATATTGGTGTTATATTGTGGAGTATCAAAGTTTATTTTTTTTATACTCTGTCAACCCAAAATCAATGAGGGAAGCAAGAAAGTTAGATCAGCATAATTTCAAGGAATAACACACATTTGTACATTAAAATGTGATCTTTTAATATATTTATATAAGAATTATTACTGTTATTTTTATTATTATGTTGGTTTTGGGAGCTATACCAGTAGTGCTCAGAGCTTACTCCCAAATCAGTGCTTAGGGATCATTTCTTGAAAAGCTCTGGGAACCATATGTGATGCTGGGTATTAAATCTGGGTCTGTAAGGCAAGCACCCTACCCACTGTACTATAGCTCCAGCCCTACAAAAGAATTATCTGTGAAGCACTGCAGCTTTCTAGATACTTCCTTCCTAAAAGTATGAACGCACAATGGAGTATCATAAATATATTCCTGCTCTCAAAGTCATAAAAGAGAACATTTAAAAAGTTGGTAGAATTGTCAGTGTAGAAGTGGGGTACAAAAGGAGAAGTATGAACTTCATGGAAACACATAGGACAGGCCAACTCCTAGGCCTGGAGAAATAGGAAGATTTTATTTATTTGATAAAAGGGCCATGTGACTTAATATTAAGGGGTGGGCAGAAGCTGGCAAGACGACGGATTATGAAGGACTCTTCTAGACAGATTGAGCAGCACATGGAAAGTGAGAGGGACGGCAGTAAGATTATATACCTGGGTCTAAACTGCTTAGCAGATGTAAATAGTAGGTGAACATAGCATTCTTCCTGTGAAGCATGGATAAGAGTTAGATTTAATGCATAAAGTGGTTCTAAGAATGGGGCGGGTTGACATTTATAAAGCACTTAGGACAGTGCTTTGTTTATTTAATAAAATATAAAATAAATTTTACATAAATGTTACACATATCTTTAGATGGTATTGGGATGAGGTAACTGTACATTACGATCATAAACATCAACACATTATAAACACATTATTGTAACTAAAATGAAAATTTAATTAACACTTTTTTAAAAAAGGAAAACTTCCAAAACAGACTAACCGTAGCTAGAAAGTTGAAAGGAAAAACAAAACAGGACTGTGTGGTAACACAGAAATCAAAGTAATATTATCTTGAAGAGGCCAGAGATCATGAACAATTCTGTACATGGTTGAAGGAATATGAAAACTGAAAATTGCCAAGTGGATTTAACAACAAGGAGTTTAATGGAGCTGAGGGAGATGCATCTGGTGGTATGTTGGGGAAAAGAATTGGATATAGAAGTTGGAGGAGATAGAGGAATGGAGGTGGTAAGTGGAAGTGACTCATTTGAGAAATGTGACCATGACAAGGAAGGAAAAAGGAGATCAGTGGATGATTGGAAGAGAACATGGGGTTAATTAAGATTGGGGCCTTTTTGAGGCAGAAAAAAAAGAGTATCACGTATTAAAATGCTGCGTAAAAGGGAGCACTAGACAGATGAAGACCAGAGATACAGACAAGGGAAATGAAATGAAAATACCAAGATTTGGAGGAAAGTCTGAAGTAATTGCCCAGCTTTAATTGAAGGATTCCTTTTCTGTCAAAGCTGGAAGAATGGATGCCAACAAAAGTGAGTTTGTAGATTTGGTGGCAGAAAATTGAGGAAATTCTCCCTGAAGCTTTCTGCTGGTGACATAGCAGTTCAGAACGTGTGGGTTTATTGAGGATAGGCATTCATTTTAATATTATAGTAGAGTAGAGAAGAACCTTGGGAGTCTGACAGACAGTACTCAATGGCTCTAAGGAGAGTGGGGAATCAAAATTTGTAATAGATTAGTATCACAGTGTGCATGTTTGTTCCAAAGCAATCAGCAGACTACTTATATATTTGAATAAAGCAGGACAAAGACTGATCCTTGGTTGAGATCACAGTATTGGGGAATTTGTTCATGTCATGAGTCAACATTATTGAAAGTGTAATGCTGGACTTTATGTGATTGAATCTTCCTGTAAGCTGAGACCCTCTATAAAATATGTGTGTATTTGGCAATAAAGTGAACAGCCATCAGCTACTTCCAGAGCTGTTTCTCTGTGGCCCCATCATCCTTTGCCCCATGGTACGCAATGTTTCTGGGCACATTGGGGAAAAACTGTTCCCCAACAAAAGTGGAGAGCGAAGAAGGCAAAGGCAGTAGAATGGAGTAGAGGGATGAAACTGGAAAGGTCTAAGAATAGGCTTACTAGGGGTAATGCTCTTGAGAGCTTGATGTTAGATAGTTGATGAACTGGGTCATGACAAAGTCAAGTATCTGGCCAGGGACTGAATGACTTAAATAAACCTAGGTGAAGGTCATTGAAAATGAGTAGGGCCATCTTGTAAGAGAACTTTCTTCATCAAAGCCAAGTTGTCATAGCAAAATATATCATGCCTTTTTGGCTAAGTACAGAGTCTAAGTGGTGTTTTGTTTTCAATTCTCAATTATGTTTTACTCATAAATAGAGATTCAGTAGGACTTATTGTACTTCAACTCTACTTAGCACTTGCATTTAAGGAAATTATGCAGGGGAGAATGGGACTGTTTCAGAAGACTGCATATTAATTCAGGTCTATTATTTGGTTTTGAGCTTGAGGGTTAGAAGAAGTTAGAAGAATATAGTAGCCTAGACTTTAAAATAGTATTTTTATAGTTCACTCATACTGTGACTTTGATTAGTGTCAAAGCAAGTGAAGTCATACCAATTTCTCCTATATTATATTTTAATTTCAGAGAGGAGCTGTTAAAGAGCTCTTAAAGTCATCTCTGACCTTTGGTGCTAAATTATTCAGTATATTCCTATGAAGTTGCTCCTCCAAGTCACTGAACACATTCTTGGAAAAGCCTAATTTCCAACCCAGGTCTTTATTTTAATTCTTAATCTTATAAGGTAAATAAATTGCAAATAAAGTTGAATTTTTACAAAAAGTTCTTAATCTTCCCTCTATATTACATAAAAAAAAATTGGCATTCAGGGAAAGAGGGGCAGGGCGGGAAAAAGAGTGATAGAGAGGCTGAGAAAGAGAGTGAGACATAGAGAGAGGGAGAGACTGGAAAGAGAGAGAGAGAAGGGAGAGAGAGGATGGAGAGAGAGGAGTGATGAGTATTCAGTTTAGAATGACATAAACTGTTATTCCCTATGTTGAGTGAAATATTCCCCTTTATTTTCTCTTTCCTTCATGCCATTTGGCTATTTTGGAATTTTCTGGAATTAACCTTGCTTCATATTGCTTATGGAAGGTCTTTTGTATTTCCCGGTAACCTAATGCCTCTTCCCTTCCTCAAGACAAGTAATCCTATTTACTTCACTTCTCTTTCTTCTTTTCAAGCATTGCTTTGTACAGATTGCTCTTCCTTGTTTCCCAACAGGTATATTCTAGGCTCATCCTTAGCTTACATACTCCCCAGTTTTCTCATTTTCTACCTAGAGTTAATTTTAACCCCCTCCAAGATTGCATTCAAGTTTGCATTCAGCTACACACTAATACTTAAATTGAAGCTGTCAGCAGGAATAATATGACATCCAGGAGAGTTGTTTTGCCTCTCTTAATGTAGATGCAGAACACTGCTCCATCCAGATTCACAGAACTGGAATTGAACTTGGGGATCTTCTAATCTGATGATTTTTTTATGTAGCGAGAGAAACTGAGTTACAAAGGTAAAGTAACTTGTTCAGATCTTAGTAGTTGGCTATTAACTCAGTCTGGATTCAAATTTAGGTATTCCCCCCCATCCCCAAATCTAATCTTTATGTTTGTCAAATTTCCTGGGACAGCACCTCCTTTGCTTTTCCCTAAATTCTATACCAAAACAATATTTTCAGCTCAGTTCCAAATGTTAATTCATTGAATCTTTATTTGGCAAACGTTAGTAGCTTAGCAAGAACAAAAAGTGGATCAAAAAAATTAATCTCCTGCCAGCAGATTATAACAAACACAGAGTGAGAGAAGGTACAGAAAATGGTAAAATATCAGAGTTTACAGCCTTGTGACACCCATCAGACTGTGACCAAACCTGGACATGACAGAGCATTATAAATCCCAGGATTGTAAGAAAGAGCAAGGAGAGAATATTGTGCAATCAACACTGTTGCCTCCAGCAACATTTATCACCTGTAATCTCTCAGCCTCTCTATCTTCTGAGCAGGTCACAAGCACAACAGTTCTGTTCTGAAGCAGTAGCCCATCCTGATCTCTCTATGCAGACCTGCTGTATGACAGGGATACTGGGTAATTATAGGAGCTCACCCGGCCAGGCAAGCCTCCTCAGCTCTGCAGAGTAATAACAACGTACTTGAAGTTAAAAACACAAAATGGGGGAAAGCTCTGTTTGAGGACTTGGCCTGCAGCAAGGTATTAATTAACCTCTGTTTTGATTTTTTGTTTTGACAACAGTGCAACAACCCATTCCTCAACCTCGAAGCTCAGAGTGAAGAGAGCCGCTACAGAGAAAAGGCTGTGAAAAATCACCTCTTCCAAAGAACAGAGGAAAAACTAGCAACAGTGGTGGAAGATTCTAGGTCAGATTTTGAATCTTCTGCAAGCATGAGTCTCAAAAACTATTCTTAGGAGAGGTGATTCTTGAATCTTTGTAAAATAAGGAGGCCCAAATGAGTCCTTTAATAGACTCATCAAACCACTCAGGGATGAGTTTATAGTTATGTTTCCTTGTTTCCTGGTACCGACCGGGTGTCTTGGCTGAAAATCTTTACCAGTTTAAAATCTTCACCAGTCAGCAGGGGCTGCAGATTTCTCACCAAGGTCTGAGCTGCAATCTCATTACAGATTTGAGGCTGCAGAGGTTTCTTATAGGTGTAACAGTGAGCAGATTGCAGTTTAAGTTTCACCGGTTTTTGCTTCTTCATTTCTTTTCTTTTTTTTGTTTGCTTTTTGGGTCACACTCAGAGATGCACAGGGGTTACTCATGGCTCATGCACTCAGGAATTACTCCTGCTGGTGCTTGGAAGACCATATGGAGGTACTGGGAATCAAACCCAGGTCGGCTGAGAGCAAAACAAACGCTCTACCCGCTGTGCTATCGCTCCAGCTCGTTTCTTCATTTCTTGTAGCTATTTCCTGGATTTCAGAGTGAAAAGCTATTAATTAAATGTATGCATTATAACCTGACTGTCTCCCAGAATTTATCCATGGGGGAAGAGGTTGCTTTCTGGTGCCAGGTAAACTCAGTCATCAAGACTAAACTAAGGAAGGCTCATCTTTCAAATCTCAAGGTGGAAGAAAAGGTGCACGTGGGCTTAAAGTACCTGGTTTCACCTCTTACCTCTCTCACTTTTAAACTCATATCATGGTCATTGCTCAAACTTCCTAAACTGCAGGTTTTAAATTTAGTCTTTTATTTTTTCTTTTTATGCCAAGCATCATTCAGTATCCTTCTTGGTAAAAGGTAAAGGTAAGGTAAAGGCCCTCCCGTTGTTCATCGATTTGCTCGAGCGGGCCCAGGAACGTCTCCATTGGAGATTTTGTTGTTACTGTGTTTGGCATATCAAATACATCACAGGTGGCTTGCCAGGCTCTGCCGTGCGGGCTAGATACTCTCGGTAGCTTGCCAGGCTCTCTGAGAAGGGCGGAGGAATCGAACTCGGGTCGGCCATGTTGACTGCGTGCAAGGCAAACGCCCTACTGCTATGCTATCGATCCTTCTTGGAGCTTTTATAAAAATACATGGCCCCACCCTAGACTTGAAGTGTAAGTTTCCAGAGGTAAGCCTCCATGTCTCTATTTGACAAAACTTTATTAGATAATTTTATCTGAAATACCTCCATTGAGAGTCAAAAAATCCCAAAATAAATAGAAGAGTAAGTCATTAACCAATTGGTTATTGTAGATACAGCAGAGATATTAGAATGAAGATACATTCCAAGAGATAAATTAATCCAATTTATTCATTTTATCCTCTGTTTTTCTTCCCTCAAACAAAGATGTCTATACTTTCTAAATTCTTGTTCTTAAATCTCACTCTCCTTTCTGTCCTTGGATACTTATATCTCCTTTACCCTATAAATATTGAGTTTAAATGCTATACTTTTATCCATGACACTGTAAATTCTTGCAGATTATTTTTGAAAAAATACTGATTTTTATGGTTATGATTTATATAGTTATGGTTCATATATGTATTATTATATTATTTACTATGTCATTATATGTAATAAATGGATATTAAAATTTACTTTTCATAGATTCTAAAGTCATTAACATTCAAAGAACTTAAGTTTCTCGGTCTCAATTGGAGGTGGAACTTGCACCCTGTCTTCTAAAATTAAGGCAATACTTTGTTTCTCAAGTCACTCCTGATATAGTTTCTGCTTTTTTAAATTTACACTCCAAATATTAACCATTAAAAAGGAAGCAAGTAAATAAAGAATGAGACTTGGAGGACCTTTACAATCTCTTTCATGGTTTAGGGATTTGATGATTCTAGTTTTATGTTTAGAGAACTAGCAGCTGACTGATGAGTTAATTTCTTCCTTAGATACAATTAACTAGTAAAGAATTAGCATGGAACCCAGCTCTTTCCCCAGAGAACAATGCAGGGGTATTCCTACACCTCCTCCTTGGCTTTGTTCTTTCATCACTGCAAGAACTTGGTGGACCTGGTAATTAGCAGACAGAGAGGGAGTCATCAGGAGAAGAGTAGGAGAATTTCCCCTGCTCATAGTAACGGTTTGAAGGGGCTAGAAATCCCCAGGATTTCCCATCTTCAAATAGACTGGGCTTTTGTAAAACCCACATGTCCTACTATGCTCTTGTGAAATACTTTTCCTTGATGGCAAACTTTGTAAAGAAAAGAGTTCGCAAAAGGGAATGCCCTGTCACAGAGGCAGGGTGGGATGGGGGGTATGGGGCATGGGAGGGATACTGGAACCCATGGTGGTGGAAAATGGGCACTGGTGGAGGGATGGGTACTTGATCATTGCATAACTGAAATCCAAGCACAAAAATTTGTAAGTCTACAACTGTACCTCATGGTGTTTCACTAATAAAAATTTTTTTAAAAAAGAAAAGAGCTCTGGGTGTTTCAAGAAAGTGGTATTTTCTGACTCTGCTTGCACAAAGGAGTGTATTATATTTCTTTCGTAGTGAAAGCCTGGTGGGGCTTCTGCAGGTATGGCTCAAAAGAGTGTGGAAATTCCACCTGGACCTGATCTCTTACCACCTGGATTAAACAAAACAAAACAATCCCTGCCCCAACCCAAAGTAAAACAAAACAAAACAAAAAAATCTCCACAGAGCCTTTAGACATTGGTCAATGTTTCAGAAGTTCCTGCTGGTTTTGCCTCCAGCAGTTGCTCCTGCTTGTGCACTCGGTTCTGGTAATCTATGATTCTCAATCCACTCATCTGTCTCTTCAGTTTTTAGGAGAGCAGTTTGCCCTGTCATCCAAATTTTCTGAAGAACCTAAGAAGAGCTGCCCATTTTCAGCTTTTTCTTACTGTTGACATGGGAGTGATGACAACTAAAGCCCTTATGTGTTGAACAAAAAAATGCCTTTTTTTTTATACAGAGGAAGAAAGCCATGAAAAAAATAAATGAAGTTGCTCTTTGCCTTGGTCGGCGTTTGTTCAAAAACACAGTCTGAACCAGGAACTTGGCACAGGTTTTAATATGGGAGACGATCCAGAGCAGGCTCGAAGGACTAGGGAAAGTAAATCAGGGAGGGGAGGAAGGCCGTGGATGGTGCATCTCTCATAGGCTTTTTCCTGGCTTTGCTGACCAACCTATGAGAGTGGATGAGGGAACGAATGAAGACCTTACTTTAACACATGCTCAGCACAGGATTGGGACTGAGACCAAACAGTTCTGATTCTGGTTTTAAAGCCACATATACTGAAAGAGAAAGTGGTGTCAAGAGTCAGAAGTTCTATTTGTAGAACTTGGGATTGATCTGCCCTCCTTTTTGGGGATCAGCTTTTCTTTTCTCTCTTTTCAGTAGCTTAGGGTATGTGACAATAGAAAACACATCAGGATTGGGGTTTGGAGAACCCCTGAGTTGCAATTATGACACTAGAACTTCCTCATCTTTTATTTATTTATTATTATTACTATTATTTGCTTTTTGGGTCACACCCGGCGATGCACAGGGCTTACTCCTGGCTCATGCACTCAGAAATTACTCCTCGAGATACTCAGGGGAACATATGGGATGCTGGAAATCGTACCCGGGTCGGCTGCGTGCAAGGCAAATGCCCTACCTGCTGTGTTATTGCTCCAACATCTTTTAAAACAGATACAATCAGACTCTTAGACAACCAGTTATAGAGAAATACACAGACAGAGGGATTGTTTTTAACAACCATCCTATTCTGATTTTTCTGCAAATGTCAGAGGTTTGAGATTAACTCTCATCTAGATACTTTTTTGTACCGATGCTGTCTCCTCTGCCTTATCCCACAGGTGTTTGTTCTGTTTTGTTTTGTTTTCAATGCTGGAATCAAACCCAAAACTTACACATATAAGGCAAGCAGTCTGCCTTTCCCAGACCTGAGTAACCCTTCTCTCTTTATACCCCATAAGCTCTTAAGCCTCAGGATCCACAGGTCACTGGGCCAGCAGTTAATTCTGCTGACAGGAAAGTCAACATGCTTTTGGTTAATGTGCTAAAGGAAACAATTAAGGATATAAATGTGATCTAACACTAGATCTCATAAAGCCTCACAGGTTATGCAAATTCCTCACAGGACTGCAAATCATATGCTTTTGAAAATTTTGAAGACAATTAACTTTGCTGGCTTGTGTTTCCTAAGTTGTCAGACGAAATATGCTCAGGCCCCTAGTTTACTTAAAGGATTATGTAACCTCATGTCTGTCCCCTGGCCCTATTCTTGAATTCCAGCTGAGCTGTGGCACTTGTGACATATGGCAAAATTATAGGGGATTTTCTTTAAACTCACAAGTGCTGGAGGTCATCTAACAAGGTCATCTAATCAATAATATCCACATCATTTTTCAGAAAGGCAAAAGTCCAGCACTAAAAAAGAAACTTAAAGGGTCTGGAGTCAATACATTTTTAAGAAATTGTGAAATAAGTTTTCTTTTTGAAAACATCTGAGTTCTTATTTTAGCTTTTTAAAATATTTTGCACATTTCTTCTGGTTCTTTTTAAGAGAGTTTTATTGTCTTTGTGTTGTGATCTTTGCTCTCTGGAATGGTGAGTTTTACTGTCCTCGCCTGTGTTAATGATCTTCGCTCTTTGGAATGTAATGCCTTCTCACAGAACCTCACCCAGCACAGCAGCTGTCTCTGTGCCTTACATTCCAGTTTGCCTTCTCTGTGGTGGTTCGCTACCAGTGCAGCTGTAGAGGTCAACTGGCTCACTCAGGGAGGTGCACAGTGTGCAGTTGGTAGTTACCCTGTAAGGTTTGAGAGGAAAGTAGAACTTTTCTCACTCTGGATTCTAAAGTAATTACGGTGTTATTTCAGTCCTCAAATACATGTTCATTCCATTGTTTTTGTTTTTGCTATTTTTTTAACCCTGTACAACAATTCTTTTATTTTCTGGATTCTGTTTTTTTTTTTGTTGTTGTTGTGCTTTTCCTTAGTCTCTGTTGAAAGTATGACTATGCATCACAGACACAGATTGTCCATTCTAGTACAATCCAGAATACTGTTACTCCAATACCTCATTTTAATAAGGGTTGGTCTTTTTTTCTGAAACATAGTCTTACCTGCAATAGTGGCCCTAAGGCCCCCAATTCTGAGAGTGCAAAAACCTTAGACCAATGGCATGAATATACCTATTCATGTGCCCCCAAAGCTTCTAGTAATGTTCTTCACCTGTTTTGTTTGTTTGGTTGTTTTTATCATTAGCTAACTCATTCCTTCTTTAGACATGGAATTGACTTTTAGAAAGCTCACTCTAAGGTCTAGAAATGAAGATGTATGGCTGGCATGACCAACACAACAGGACCCCTAGTCCCAAATTCATTTCTTGCCTCCTCTGAAGCACAAAAGCAGAATAAATGAGCATATATAGAGAGAGGATCATTCGGATTGTTTCCCAGATCAATCACCTTAAAAATTTTTCTGCATCATTCCTGTAGATATTTCAGAATTTATGCAATTTCATTAGAGATACTTAAAATGTCAGTAAAAGTTATTTCTACATTAAGGATTACAGTTCTTTTTTAGCTCATGTCCCTCCATTACTTTACACTCTATTCTGGAATAAATTTAAAAGTGAATTATCAAGGAAATGAATGCCATAGATAAGGCCTCCCCTCTCTTCTGCTTTACTTATGTTTAGCATCTTTCATTCCAAAGCCCTTTGAAACTTTCTCAAGAAGTAGACATTTGTCTGTGCTAAATGTTGTGTTATTCCTGTTTTGTTACAGGCCATGTGACATTCTGAAAATAGGTGCTACCTAAAATAACAAATGATGGGCCTTCACCCTAATTATGTCAAAGTTATTTGACTTTGGTTTCTGCAATGTGTGACAAAGGGAGGGAAATTATTTCAAGAATGGCAAAGAAGTTTTATCTATGCATCAGTTGGTTGTAGCAACCCAGAACACTGTGATGAAAGGGAGAGAAGGGGAACATAATAATGAGCTCTACTCATCTTGGGCAAGCTAGAACATGGGAGGGATATCCCTTCCAGAATAGATTATCCAGTATATTCATTCCAGCTCTAAACTTCTGAATTTTAAATTTTAAATTTTATTTTAAATTTTATTTAAATTTAAATTTTATTTTAAATTTATTTTAAATTTAAATTTTAAATTTTATTTTTATAAAGCAGTTCACAATATTTGATTACATTTAATATTCAAACACCAAACCCACCACAATTATACCTTTTTACCACCTTTTTACCACTGTGTTTTGAATGTTTCCTTCACAAATCCCAACCCTTGCCACAAAGCAGAACAGAAATAATTTATTTTGTATTGTTTGTTATGAATAAACCTCTAAAAATGCTCCAAAAAGGTTTCCTTAGAGGAAAGTGTGTGAAGATTTTTATATTTCACCCAGGGGCCATTAAGCCCTTCTATAAGAGATTACTAACATGTTGTTAAAGGTTGAGCCTTGTGTGCTTATATATATGTATATACATATATATGTAATATATATATAATCTGTAGAAATATATTTCCTTCTAAGATTGGTTGCCTTAGGAGGAAGGAAATAAGAAAACTTAGAGCAAAAATTAATGAGATGGAAGCCCAAAAAAACAATCCAAAAGGTCAATGAAACCAAGACCTGGTTCTTTGAGAAAATAAACAAGATAGATAAACCACTCGCAAAACTCCAAAGAGAGGGAGAGAGAAAACCCTAATAAATTGAATCAGAAACAAAAAGGGGAACATCACAACAGAAACTACAGAAATTCAAAGGATCCTCAGAGATTACTTTGGGAATCTTTATGCCACAGAACAAGAAAATCTAGAGGAAATAGATAAATTCCTGGATTCCTATGGCCTCCTGAGGCTGAACCAAGAAAATATGGAGTACCTGAACAGATCTATCACCATCAAGGAAATTGAAATGATAATAAAAAGTCTTCCCAAACACAAAAGTCCTGGTGCAGGTGAATTCACTAGTGAATTCTTCCAAAACTTTAAAGAGGACTTGCTCCAAATTCCTTTAAGCTTTTCCAGGTTATTGAAGAATAAGAAATACTTCCAAACAGTTTTTATGAAGTAAATATCACCCTGATACCATAAGCAGACAGAGACACCACAAAGATGACAGGCCAATATCCCTGATGAACACAGATGCAAAGGTCCTCAACAAAATCCTAACAAACAGAATCACTGACTCATAAAAAAGATCATACACCATGACCAAGTAAGATTCATCCTGGAGATGCAAGGATAGTTTAACATTCACAAGTCAATCAACATAATCCATCATATAAATAAATGGAAAGATAAAAACCATATGATCATCCCAATAGATGCAGAGAAAGCATTTGACAAGATCCAGCTCCCATTTATGATGAAAACTCTCAGCAAAATGGGCATTGAAGGAACTTCAATGTTAAAGTTAAAGCCATCTACCACAAGCCAGTACCATCATTCTCGATTGGAAAAACTACAGTCTTTTCTCTAAGAATTGGCACAAGACAAAGTTGCCCGCTCTTCCCACTCCTATTTAATATACTACTGGAAGTTCTGGCCACAGCAGTTAGGCAAAAAAAAAAAACAAAAACAAAAAACATAGACATCAAGGGCATACGGATAAGAAAGGAAGAGGTCAAGCTATCACTATTTGCAGATGATATAATACTAAGAAAATTCTAAATACATGCTCTACATCATTAATTATCAGGGAGATGCAGATCAAAACAACAATGAGATATCATCTCACACCACAGAGACTGGGCCACATCTAAAAGAACAAAAGCAACCAGTGTTGGGGCGGATGTGGTGAGAAAGGGACCCTCCTTCACTGCTGGTAGGAATGCCGACTGGTTCAGCCCTTTTGGAAAACAGTATGGACTATTCTCAAAAAATTTGAAATTGAGCTCTCATTTGGACCAGCTATATCACTCCTGGGAATATATCCCAGAGAAGCAAAAAAGTACAGTCGAAGTGACATCTGCACGTATTTGTTCATTGCAGTACTGTTTACAATAACCAGAATTTGGAAAAAACCTGAGTGCCTGAGAAAAGATGACTGGTTAAAGAAACTTTGTTACGTCTACACAATGGAGTACTATGTAGCTGTTAGAAAAGATGAAGTCATGAAGTTTACATACAAGTGGTACTACATGGAAAGTATCATGCTAAGTGAAATGAGTCAGAAAGAGAGGGACAGACATAGAAAGATTGCATTCATCTGGGGAACATAAAGTAATAAAATAGGAGACTAACACCCAAGAATAGCCGAGATAAGTACCAGGAGGTTCACTGCATGGCTTAGAGACCAGCCGCACATGCTAGGGAAAGGCAGCTCAGATAGAGAAGGGAGCACCAAATAAAGGTGTTGGGAGGATCCTCCCAGGATGGGAGATGCATGCTGAAAGTAGACTATAGACCCAACATGATTGCCACTCAGTGAAAAACACAGCACCCAAAAGGAGAGAGAGAACAAAAGGGAATGCCCTGCTACAGAAGCAGGGTGGGATGGGGGGTATGGGGGGTGGGAGGCATACTGGGATAAGTGGTGGTGGAAAATGGGCACTGGAGGAGGTATGGGTATTTGATCATTGTATAATTGTAACCCAAGCACAAAAATTTGTATGTCTACAACTGTACCTCGTGATATTTCACTATTAAAAATAATTAAAAAAAAGAAAATCCTAAATACTATAGAAAAGCAAAGAGAAACCTCCTAGAAACAATAGGTTTATATAGTAAAATGGCAGGCTACAAAGTCAACACCCAAAAGTCCATGGATTTTCTATATGCAAATAATGAAAGAGAAGAAAGAGACATTTAAAAACAATTCCATTCACAACAGTACCTCAGAAAATCAAGTACCTCAGAATCAGCTTAACTAAAGAGCTGAAGTATCTATACAAGGAAATTTTTTTTAAAAACACTGCTTCAAAAAATAAAAGAGGACACTAGGAAATGGAGACACATCCCCTGTTCATGGATAGAGAGGATTAACATTATCAAAATGTCAATACTCTCTAAAGTACTATACAGATTTAAGGTAGTCTCTATTAGAATATCCATGACATTTTTCAAAAAAAAGACAAAACATTCCTGAAATTCATATGGAACAATAAACCCCCACGAATAGCTAAAACAATCCTTGGGGAAAAAGATGATGGGTGGCATCACCTTTCCCAAATTCAAACTGAACTACAAAGCAGTAGTAATTAAAACAGCATGGTATTGGGCTAGAACCAGACCTGAAGACCAATGGAACAGAATTGAACATTCTGTCACAGACTCTCAAATATATGATCACTTAATCTTTGACAAAGGCGCAAGAAATATGAAGTGGAACAAGGAAATCCTCTTCAACAAGTAGTGCTGGGAAAACTGGACAGCTACCTGCAAAAAAAATGAACTCTGACCTCTATCTAATGCCAGGCACAAAAGTAAGATCAAAGTGGATTAAAGACCTCAATATTCGACCTGAATCCATAAGGTGCATGGAGGAAAATGTAGGCCAAACCCTATATGACATTGAATCTTTAAGAATGAAACACCACTGACCAAGCATGTGGAAACAAACATACACAAATGGTACTACATTGAATTAAGAGGCTTCTGGACCTCAAAAGAAACAGTGACCAAAATGCAGAGAGAGCCCAGAGAATGGGAAGGAATATTTACCCAATAACCACCTCATAAAGGATTAATATGCAGGATAGACAAGACCTAGTAGAATTGTATGAGAAAAAAATCCTCCAACCCCCATCAAAAAATGAGAAGAAGAAATGAACAGAAGTTTCCTCAAAAAATAAATACAAATGGCCAAAGGGCACATGAAAAAATGCTCCACATCGCTAATCATCAGGGAGATGTAAATCAAAACAACAATGAGACGTCATCTCACACCACAGAGACTGACACACATTCAAAAGAACAATAGCAACCAGTGTTCATGTGGATGTGGGGTAAAAGGGACGCTCTTTCACTGTTGATGGGAATGCCGACTAGTCCAGTCTTTTTGGAAAACACTATGGGCATTCCTTTAAAACCTAAAAACTGAGCTTTGATATGACCCAGCAATACCACTTATGGGACTATATTCCAAGGGTGCAAAAAGGCACAGTAGAAATGACATCTGCACCTGTATGTTCATTGCAGCACTGTTCACAATATCCAGAATATGGAAACAACCCAAGTGCCTGAGAACAGACAACTGGCTAAAGAAACTTTGGTACATCTACACAATGGAATACTATGCAGATGTTAGGAGAGATGAAGTCATGAAACTTGCTTATAAATGAATGGACATGGGGAGTATCATGCTAAGTGAAATGAATCAGAAAGAGAGGTGCAGACATAGAAGGACTGCACTTGTTTGTGGAACATAAAATAAGATAATTTGAGACTGACATCCAAGGACAGTAGACACAAGTTCCAGGAATAATGCCCCAGAGTTGGGAGCCTGTCTCATGAGCTGGGGGAGCAGGCAACTGGAATAGAGAAGGGATTACTAAGAAAATGATGGTTGGAGGGATTGATCAGGAAGGGAGATGTGTGCTGAAAGTAGATAAAGACCAAACTTGATGGCCTTTCAGTATTTGTATTGCAAACCCTAATGCCCAAAAGTAGAGAGTGAGTATGAGGGAAATTGTCTGCCAGGGAGGCAAGGGGAGGGTGGGAAATGGGGGGAATACTGGGGACATTGGTGGTGGGAAATGTGCACTGGTGGAGGGATAGGTGTTTGATCATTGTATGACTGAAACTCAAATATGAATGCTTTGTAACTGTTTCTAAGGGTGATTCAATACAATAAAGATTGGCTGCCTTCTACTTTGAACCCCATCAAATGTGGTGCGCTATTCTTGGAATATGAGTGGTCTGAGATATGAGATGTCGCATGGTCCAACAACAGGTTCACTCATGGGTGAGGCTTGTCCGAGTGTGTAGAGAGCGGCAGTGAACATGGCAGTGGTTTGAGTTCTGAAGGTTTCCGGCTGCCAGGTCTGGGTCCCTTGGGGTGAGGGGGGTGGCTCACCTACCTCCCCTTTGGATTGCCCTGGATGAAACAGCCTGGTGTGGGGTTCAGAGGCATGGCTATGGCAAGTCCTTTTATGCTCTCTTCCGAGAGAGTTACAATGATTCTCTGGATCATGGCCATTAATGAGATTATCTGGCACCAGCCAGAGGTGGCTTGTATGTGTGACTACTAAGTTGCTGCAAACAGGGGGAGATGGGAGAAGTCATTCATTTCAGGTTCCATTGAACCTGAAATTTTCAGTCACAAGTACCATTCACCTGGGCTTTCTGCAGATTTACTCGTGGGTGGGGCTTGGCCTGAACATGTGGAGAGTGGCTGTGAGCATGGTGGCAGTGGAGTTCTGGAAGTTTTTGGCTGCCGGGGCTGGGTCCCTTAGGGTGGGGAGGGGTCTCACCTGCCCTCTTCCGGTGTCCTCCAAATGAAACAGGCTGGCGTGGGGTTCAGTGGCATGACTATGGCAAGTCGTTTTATCTAAAAATTGATTTTTTTATGCTTACCTTTTTCAGAACTCGTACAAGATTTTTTCCTTAGAATTGTTATTCTTTTCCCTCTGTCTTTTTCAAACTATTTATGTTAAGAAATCAACATTTTATAAAACCCTAGAAGTCACCACCATCATTCTTTGTGACTTAGGTCAGTCGGTGTTACACTCTGGAACTTTCCTCAGGGAACGGGGTCATAAGATGATATTTATAGTCATTTCCATTAATGATTTCAAAACTCAGTGGAATTGAGGTTCCAGAATTCTTGGAGTAATGATACCTTGGTACAAAGATGTAGGTGGCCTAGGGTGAGTCTGTTAAGGTTAAGGTTTCCAAAAGATTTTGATTTCTTTTCTGTTGTTATTAACATTTTCATTGTTGTTTTTGTAGTTATTGTTTTTCTTCTTAGATGCAAGGGAACTAATGAGCTTCCCCAAAATCTCAAGCATTATTCCTAATCTTCTTCCACCACTCCCCTCATATACACATCATTGGCCCAGACTGACTTAGAGCAATTGTCTATGATAAGAGAGCATATAGAGTAGAAGCAGAAGTAACTGGCAGTTGATGCAATAGATCAATCAAGCCTACATTTGGGAAAGAAAATAAATGTGGGCATCAAAAACCAAGGTACATACTCTGAAAATATAGGATTGAAAGAATGAAAGAATAAGCTCTTCTTCCCTCCTTCCTTCCTTCCTTCCTTCCTTCCTTCCTTCCTTCCTTCCTTCCTTCCTTCCTTTCTCCCTCTCTCCCTTCCTTTCTCCCTCTCTCCCACCCTCCCTCCTTCCCTCCCTCCCTCCCTCCTTCCCTCCCTCTCTCCCTCCCTCCCTCCTTCCCTCCCTCCCCTCCTTTCTTGTTGGAGTACAAGGATCTTAGGTTTATCAGGTTGCACCCGTCACAGTGCTCCCGAGTCATTCCCATTACTTTGTTTGTCTGTAACTACTTCTTTGTGCTCTCTTCCCCAATCAATTTGTAAGGTCTCATCCTTCTAGGGCACTGAACTTGTATTGTAAGTCAATATTGCCTTTCTCCTCTCCTATGTCTTTTGAATAGTTTACTTTAATGCAATGTCCTTTTTGTATAGATACAGGAAGACAATTAATATTATGCTTTGTAACTTAGGATTTAATTGACTTTGAATATTATTCACTCCCAGGCATCTGCTTTCTCAACTTAAGCCTCAGTTGCCCTTACTTCCTACCGCCCCCCAAAAGCAGAGTCCCGATGTGGAACTGGATGGAACCAGGGCAAGCCGGTAAGTTATGTGCTACCCTGGCATCGAGATGGGCCAGGCCAAGGTGCCACGATTCTTAACTATAGGTTAAGAGTTTGATCATAGGCAAATGCTGTCATGATCTAAAAGTAACCACGAGATTAGGACCCTGCTGCTAAGAATGGGAAAGATATCTGGCCTGAGCACTGCAGTCTGAGATTGAGATGGCCCCAGGAGAGCAATTCTATAAACTTAAAGTATTTCTTACTGTGTCCATACAAAATGATTTATATTATGTATGATTATATGTTGGTCGGACAAGGAGAGGAGAAACACACCCAGGGAATTCTGTTCTAGGGTGGGTTGATCTGCTAAATGAGAATCTGTCCTAGAAGCAGTTTTCCCGTCGTGTGTCCTGACTAGCTTGGATGAGATTGAGCATTTCTCCCCTTCAGCTGCGTTCAGTAAATAATTTCAGTATATTGTAAGAGGCAGTTTCCCTTTTCTCTCAGTAATCTCAGGTGCTAGTCAGGCCTGATCTTTGGGATGTAAAGCTAAGGTAATAGTTTTTGGGATGTAGATACCAAACTCTAGCAGATTGGTCTTTGGGATGCAAATCCAAGTGCTTGTAGCTTGTGAAAGGTTTCAGTCTTGGTTTTGTATCTTTTTTCCGGAGGCCAAGATTTCTGGCCTGTGGATATATAGAAACAATGTATGTTTTGCCACCTCAATGTTTTTTTTGTAACTCCTTTCGATGACATCATTGTATTGCGCCCTTTAGAGGTACCAATTTCAGGTACCCTGAAATAAGGGAGATTTCAGGGCTCTCTGGGGGAACACGTGCCTGTGCCTGAGAGAATGGGGAATACAGGCTGAGAGAATCTGGGTAACGCGTGCGTTAGAGAACCTGGGAAGATGGGGCTGAGAGAATGGGGACAGAAGCTGAGAGAATAAGTGAGCATGTGCTTGAGAGATCCTGGGGCCTCTATGACATACACTTCTTCCATGTAATAAACTGCTGCTAAGACCAACCAGCCTGGCCCTCCTTTCCTTCCTTCGCCTGACCATCCCCATCAACCTCCCTGGAGTGGGGAAACAGCCTGAGACTACCAGACGTGGGCAGCAGGAGAGATAGGCTGCTGCCGTTCCTTTGCCCGTCCTTTTTTGTGTGTTTACACCTTCCTTCCTTCCTTCCTTCCTTCCTTCCTTCCTTCCTTCCTTCCTTCCTTCCCTCCCTCCCTCCCTCCCTCCCTCCCTCCCTCCCTCCCTCCCTCCCTCCTTCCTTCCTTCCTTCCTTCCTTCCTTCCTTCCTTCCTTCCTTCCTTCCTTCCTCTTTCTCTTCACACCTGGCAGTCCTCAGGGAATCATGTGGTGTCAAGGATTGGACCCTCCTTCTTCATACAAGGCATGCTCTCAACCCACTGCTTTCAGCTCTCAAGTCAGTTTCACAAATCCAACAGAAAGTAGAAGAAAGAGAGTGGGTAAAAGACGTGTGTGGGTTGGAGCAGAAGAGCAGAAATTGGGCTGAGGCATGGTATATCTGGGTTCTGAGCCTCTTCTATTTCTAATTTACTGTGCTACCTTGGGTAGTGCAGTGGGTAGGGAGCTTGCCTTGCACACAGCCAGCCCAGGCCAACCTCTGTCCCTCACAGAGAGCCCAGCAAGCTACCGAGAGTATTGTACCCGCATGGCAAATCCTGGCAAGCTAACTGTGACATATTTGAAATGCCAAAAGCAGTAACAAGTCTCACAATGCAGACGTTACTGGTGCCTGCTCAAGCAAATTGATGAGCAATGGGAGGACAGTGCTACAGTGCTACCTTGGGTAGGAGAGATGTTTTCTCCAAGTTTCAGTCTTTTTGTTTGTGTGATATTGGAAGGAAAAAATGTATTAATTTTCTGATTCTAATAATCTGTTAGTTCGGTTCAAAGGCCCCAAGGGTTCCTATAGTGCCTATGGAGACACACATGTCTCAATAGCTAAATGAGGATAGCAGGGATGGTTTGTTTAGAACAATATATCTTGAGAGGGAGGGAGGAAGGGAAAGGTGTTTGTACCTTCCCAAAGATCACTTTCAAGTTTACAAGGACTGAACACTTAGACTGGTCTAATATCAGACATAACTCTCATGGGACTTCACTATAACTCTCTTGTGGCCAGATTGTGTTTTTTCCTCCATATGAATTTAAACTCCAGAGAAATAGTTTTTCTCTCAAGAATTTCAGACATTCGTGAGCGTCTGCCGTCCCCTCTTCACTCCTCACGTGGCGTTCATCTCATCTCAAACCCAGGTCAGCCCAGCCCCCGGTGTGTGGCCCCGGGACTTCCATCTCTCCCTTCGGGACCTCAGGCGTTCCGGCAGACGCCTGGATAAACGCAGCCGTGAGCGTCTGCCGCCCCCTCTTCACTCCTCACGTGGCGCTCATCTCATCTCAAACCCAGTTTTCCGTAGAGGTGTGGCCTCTTCAGAAGTGGGCGTGGCTTCAGAGTGGGCGTGGCCTATCTTTCCGGGCCGCAGGTTGTTTACCCATTCTAAGAAACCTAGTTCCCAAGGAATTTAGTCCCCAACCTACTCAGCAATATGAAGAAACAAAGAAAATCCCCAACACAAGTGGAGGACAACAAAAACAATCCAGAACATTCTGTCGATACAGCTCACCTAAGGGACCTCTCTGACACAGAATTCAGATACGAAGTCATCAAGATGTTCAATCAACTCAATGAAACGGTCAGACAGACAGACAGCAACACCACAGAAAAAATCGACAAATTACGTGAAGAAATGAGAGCAGAAATGTCACGATTAAAAGACTCCGTAGATGAAATGAGAAACTCAGTTTCTTTTCTTAAAAATAGAATGACCACAGCTGAAGAGAGAATCAGTGAGTTGGAAGATCAGCTGTGCCAAGCCAACACGGAACAACAAACAGTGGCAAGGGACCTCAAAATGGCTCTACAGAGAATCAGAGTCCTAGCAGATGATTCCAAGAGGAACAACATTAGAATCATGGGACTACCTGAAGCTCAGGGAAACAATCCCAACGAAAAAAACACCGTCAAACAAATCATTGCTGAAAAATTCCCAGAGCTCCACAATGCAGCCATTCAGGTTCAAGAAGCCCGAAGGGTACCAGCTAAAAGAGACCCCAACAAAAACACTCCAAGGCATATCATAGTTAGAATGATTGATGCTGCCGATAGAGACACAATACTGCAAGCAGCAAGGGCAAAGAAGGAAATCACATACAAAGGAGCACCCCTTAGATTCACAGCAGACCTATCAGAGGAAACCCTGCAAGCCTGAAGGCAGTGGCAAGGTATAGTCAAAAAACTCACTGAAATGAATGCTTCACCAAGAATACTCTATCCGGCTAAACTCTCCCTCAAAATCAAAGGAACAGTACACTATTTTCTAGATAAACAGCAGCTCAGGAACTTCATAGACTCAAAACCAAACCTAAAGCAAGGCCTAAAGGGGCTACTATAAGACAAGACAAACTCTACAACCACAACACACCCTACAGAAAATGACACAAAACCCCATAACCATACTCTCTCTCAATGTCAATGGTCTAAATTCACCATTTAAGAGACACAGAGTGGCAAAATGGATAGAGACAGAACCCAACATTCTGCTGCCTACAAGAAACTCATCTCAACAGCCAGAACAAACACAGACTCAAAGTCAAAGGATGGAAAACAATCCTGCAAGCAAACAGCCCCTTCAAAAAAGTTAGGGTGGCCATACTAGTATCCGACAACATTAATTTCACATTGTAAAAGATTAGAAGGGACAGTAAAGGCTATTTTCTCTTCATCAAGGGATACATACAGCAGGAAGAAATCACACTCTTAAATGTATACGCACCTAATGAGGGAACAGCTAAATATCTAAAACAACTGCTAACAGATTTTAAGGAGGACATCGCTACCAACACAATAGTACTTGGAGACTTCAACATCGCCTTATCAACTCTAGATAGATCAACAAGAACAAAACCTAGCAAGGAATTATTGGCCTTGAAAGAAGAAATAGAAGAGAAAGGGCTTATAGACCTATACAGGGCTTCATACCCCCAAAAGAAAGAATACACATTCTTCTCCAGTGCGCACGGAACATTTTCCAAAATAGACCATGTCCTAGGACACAAAACATACCTCAACAGAATCAGGAAGATAGAAATAGTATCAGCCATCTTTTCAGACCATGATGCACTGAGGATAGAAGTGAATCACACACTGACACGGAGAACAAAATCAAACAACTGGAAATTAAACAACTCGATGCTGAACAATGAGTGGGTCAAGAACGAAGTCAAGGACGAAATCAAAAGATACCTGGAAACAAATGAGAATGAAGACACAAACTACCAGAACTTATGGGATGCAGTGAAAGCTGTATTAAGGGGAAAATTTATAGCTCTGCAAGCATATCTTAGGACTGTAGAAACGATGCACATAAACAACTTGACCTCACAGCTCAAGACCTTAGAAAAGGATCAACAGAAAGAGCCTAAATCAGGCAGAAGGAAAGAGATCATAAAACTTAGAGCAGAAATCAACGACATGGAAAACAAAGAAACAATCCGAAAGATCAATAAAACCAAGAGCTGGTTCTTCGAGAAAATAAATAAGATAGATAAACCACTAGCAACACTCACAAAGAAACAGAGAGAGAGAGCCTTAATAAATCGAATCAGAAATAAGAATGGGGATATCACAACAGAAACTAAAGAAATTCAAGAGATCATCAGAGACTACTTTGAAAGTCTCTATGCCACGAAACAAGAGAACCTAGAAGAAATGGATAAATTCCTGGATTCCTATCATCTCCCAAAGCTGAAGCAAGAAGATATAGAGTACCTGAATAGACCTATTCACATCAAGGAAATTGAAACTGTAATCAAAAGTCTTCCCAAAAACAAAAGCTCAGGTCCAGATGGATTTACTAGCGAATTTTTCCAAACATTTAAAGAGGACCTATTGCCAGTTCTTCTCAAGCTTTTCCAGGAAATTGAAAAAACGGAAACTCTCCCAAACAGTTTCTATGAAGCCCATATCTCTCTAATATCAAAAGGAAACAAAGACACCACAAGAAAAGAAAACTACAGGCCGATATCCCTGATGAACACGGATGCGAAGATTCTCAACAAAATACTAGCCAATAGAATTCAACAACTCATCAAAAAGATCATACACCATGACCAAGTAGGATTCAAACCAGGGATGCAAGGATGGTTCAACATTCGGAAATCAATCAACATAATCCATCATATCAACAAAAGAAAAGATAAAAATCATATTATCATATCAATAGATGCAGAGAAAGCATTTGACAAGATCCAGCACCCATTCATGATGAAAACCCTTGCCAAAATGGGGATAGAGGGGACTTTCCTAAATATAGTTAAAGCCATCTACCACAAACCTACAGCAAACATCATCCTCAACGGGGAAAAACTGAGAGCCTTCCCCCTAAGCTCAGGGATGAGACAAGGATGCCCACTCTCTCCACTGCTGTTCAATAAAGTACTGGAAGTACTTGCAATAGCGATTAGGCAAGAAAAAGATATTAAGGGCATCCAGATAGGGAAAGAAGAAATTAAGCTCTCACTATTCGCAGATGACATGATACTATACTTAGAGAACCCTAAAACCTCTACCAAGAAACTCCTAGAAACAATAGGCTTGTATAGTAAAGTGGCAGGCTATAAAATCAATACCAAAAATCCATGGCTTTCCTATATGCAAATAGTGAAAGAGAAGAAAGTGACATGAAGAAAACAATTCCATTCATAATTGTGCCCCAGACAATCAAGTACCTAGGAATCGCCTTAACTAAGGAAGTAAAGGATCTGTACAAAGAAAACTACAAAACACTACTTCGGGAAATAAAAGAGGACACGAGGAAATGGAAAAATATCCCCTGTTCATGGATGGGGAGAATCAACATTGTCAAAATGGCAATACTTCCCAAGGCACTGTACAAATTCAATGCAATCCCTATAAGGATACCCACAACATTCTTCAAGGAAATGGAGCAAACACTCCTGAAATTTATATGGAACAATAAGCCCCCATGAATAGCTAAAGCAATTCTTGGGAAAAAGAAAATGGGAGGAATCAACCTAACTAACTTAAAGCTCTACTACAAAGCAGTAATAATCAAAACAGCATGGTACTGGAACAAAGGCAGAGTTGCAGACCAATGGAACAGAGTTGAATATACTGACATCTCCTCCCAAACATATAATCATCTAATCTTCGATAAGGGGGCAAGAAAAGTGAAATGGAGCAGGGAAAGCCTCTTTAATAAATTGTGCTGGCAAAACTGGACGGCTACATGCAAAAAAGTGGGCTCAGATCTCTGCCTAACGCCATGCACAAAAGTAAGATCGAAATGGATTAAAGACCTCAACATCAGACCGGAATCCATAATGTTTATTGAAGACAAAGTTGGCAAAACTGTCCACGATATTGAAGTTAGTGGTATCTTCAAAGATGTAACGCCACTGGCCGAGCAAGTGAAAACAGAGATAGACAAATGGGACTATCTTAAACTAAGAAGCTTCTGCACCTCAAAAGAAACAGTGACCAAAATATAAAGACAGCCTACAGAATGGGAAAGAATATTCACCAAATACACATCAGACAAGGGGTTGATATCAAGGATATACAAGGTACTGGTTAAACTACAGAGGAAGAAATCACCCAACCCCATCAAAAAATGGGGCGAGGAGATGAACAGAAACTTTCGCAAAGAAGAAATCCGAATGGCAAAAAGGCACATGAGAAAATGCTCTACATCACTAATCATCAGAGAGATGCAGATCAAAACAACAATGAGATATCATTTCACACCACAGAGACTGGCCCACATCCACAAGAACAAAAGCAACAGGTGCTGGCGCGGATGTGGCGAGAAAGGGACCCTCCTTCACTGCTGGTGGGAATGCAGGCTGGTCCAACCCTTTTGGAAAACAGTATGGACGATTCTCAAAAAATTAGAATTTGATCTCCCATTTGACCCAGCTATAGCACTCCTGGGAATATATCCCAGAGAGGCAAAAAGGTATAGTCAAAGTGACATCTGCAATTGTTTGTTCATTGCAGCACTCTTTACAATAGCCAGAATCTGGAAAAAACCTGAGTGCCCAAGAACAGATGACTGGTTAAAGAAACTTTGGTACATTTACACAATGGAGTACTATGTAGCTGTTAGAAAAGATGAAGTTATGAAATTTACATACAAGTGGTACTACATGGAAAGTATCATGTTAAGCGAAATGAGTCAGAAAGAGCGGGATAGACACAGAAAGATTGCATTCATCTGGGGAACATAAAGCAACAAAACGGGAGACTAACACCCAGGAATGGCTCAGATTAGTACCAGGAACTTTGCTCCATGACTTGAAGGCCAGCCACATGTTCTAGGTGAAAAGGAAGCTCAGATAGAGAAGAGAGCACCAAATAAAGGGTGTTGTGAAGGCCCTCCCAGGGTGGAAGAGACATGCTAAAAGTAGTCTATAGACCAAACATGATTGCCACTCAATGCCTCTCTGGCAAAACACAGTACCCAAAAGAAGAGAGAGAGAACAAGGGGGAATGCCCTGCCACAGAGGCAGGGTGGGATGGGGGGGGGTGGGGGGGGTGGGAGGGATGCTAGGACCCGTGATGGGGGAGGATGGGCACTGGTGGAGGGATGGGTACTTGATCATTGTATAACTGAAACCCAAGCACAAAAATTTATAAGTCTATAAATGTACTTCATGGTATTTCACTAATAAAAAATGATAAAAAAAGAATTTCAGACATTTTTGTATTAGAAGTGATTTTAAAGATTATCTACTGTCAATCTCTCTCTTGTTGGGAATTCCATCTTTTGCCAAAAGATGGTCCCCATACTTGCTTGTATATTTTTTTCTTCAAGACAGCTCACATTACAAATGGCCAATTCAACAACCCTTTATCCAGTTTGAAATCTTGTGTAAGGACTCAGGAGATTGCAAAGCACTTTGGCAGTCTTTTAAGAAGCCTCTTCTCACAGTGACTCCGCAATGCCACTATGGAGCCTAAAACATTATTCTCATCTTTTGCTAAGAAAAGAGGTGAGTGAGATATTTCTGAAATCACATAGTCGCAGTATCAAGTCTCAGCTACACTGTCTACAAATTAGAGGCTTTGGGTAAAGGTTCCAATATTCTGCAACTTAGAAGCAAAATGCTTGGAACAACCCGTTTAAAATTTATGATGATTTCTTAGATGCAAGAGATGAGCATTGGTGATGTTCCCTCTTTTACCCCACCTCCCCATTTCCACAAAGGCATGAGCATTAATATGGGTAAGATGCATGATACTTGTTTCAGTGTCAGGCTTAGTGTCTTGCCTAGTCTAAAATATTAGAGAAATATAAAATAAAAGCTAGCTGATAGGTGCCCCAGAATCTAGACAAGCTCTCTGTGCTTCACATGTCGTCACAAACTAACAAGTCTGCTGCCCTCTGTGTTTAGAACAGAGATTGTTCTGTGCACTGAGTCTAAAATGAAAGCAAAACTCAAACCAAACAAATAATAGCAAAACTCTGATGTTTATCTCCTAGGCAGGAACCGGAAACTGCGTCATTTGCTTGGCTATCCAGTAGAACTGAAGGTCATTTGGTAAGTGTCAACTCACAGAGAAGAAAATGGCTGTGGATATTAACTCGTGGAATTGTAGACTTCAAACTCTGATACAGAAAGAGCAGCCCCAGGCGAGGTGGACCCTGGAATGGGGCGAGAACATCCAGCCAGACTGCTTGCACCCAGGCTGGAAACAGTACCAACAGAGAGCATTTGGCAGGTGGGTAATGTTTGCCTGACAGTGGACCTTCCTGGCCAAGTCCAGAAAGAGAGCATCATCTTCGACGAGTGCTTTGAGAATTTGTTTTAATAAAAGAATTAATGGCAAGAGTTTAGTTTGATGTTTCTAGGTGTCACAGTCTCCAAAAAGAGAGGGAAGAGAGAGACAGGTCTAAAGATTATGTTTGTAGAACTGAGCTTACAGGGGGTTGAGGTGGGGGAAATCCTTTGGACATGGGTAAAGGGTAGGGGTCTCTGCTTTCTGGTTGTGGGTGTGATCTTGGAATGGTATATCTATGAAAGGTATGATTAACATTATTATAAATCCAAGTACCTGAGTAAAAACTAAAAAAAAAAAAGTCATGCAACTCTATTCCATGTGATCATTGTGTGCTTTAGAAACTAAATGACAATACACCCAGGCTTCGTTTTGTGTAATTGTAGGAAGATTCTTTGACTAGTTTTCTTTAAATATTTCTGGAAGTCCCTAAGGAATGCTTCTGTGTTCATAAATATTCCCTTTCTCCTACCACTTCATATGCTCCAGATGAATCGATCTAGAAACTTCTGCTAGCCCCTATCCCATAAGTCCTGGATGGTTTCCCTAGGTCTGTTCAGGACAGCCTGGGCTAGAGTCTCTTTTAAAACCCCGTGAACTAGGTCAAACAATTTCTTCTCACATTACTACAAATATGAAGGTAACAGAAGGAAAGAATGCTATAAGAACAAAATCCAGTTCTTGGAGTCCTTCAGTAACCTCCCTCCCTCCCTCCCTCCCTCCTTTCTTTCTTTCTTTCTTTCTTTCTTTCTTTCTTTCTTTCTTTCTTTCTCTCTTTCTTTCTTTCTTTCTTTCTCCCACTTTCTTCTTTCTTTCTTTCTTTCTTTCTTTCTTTCTTTCTTTCTTTCTTTCTTTCTTTCTTTCTTTTTCGTTCTCTGTCTTCCTCTCTTTCTCTCTTTCTTTGGGGTCACATCTGGAGATGCCCGGGCTTACTCCTGGATTTATGCTCAGGGAGGGTACACTCCTGGCACACTTGGGGGACCATATGGAATGCCAGGGATCTAACCTAGGTTGGCATGCTGCAAGACAAGTACTATTGCTCTGGTCCTATAACACTTATCTCTATATTCTTTGTTCATTTCAAGACACAGAAATCAGCTTCCTTGTCCATGTCAGGAAGGAAACAGGTTACTTATCTGTTCAATCAAGTCCTTTTTCAAATATGGCATAAAGAAGCTTCCCTCTATTATTCTCTCTTCCATTATCCATCTTGCCTACCTGTCCCTATCCTGATGTAAGTGTTTTCACCTCTATTCTTTATGGGTTGTTAGTCATGGCATATGTTTCAGACATTTATACCCTTGTCATGATTACCTGCCTATCTGGAAACTGCCTTCACAAAAATGACATAAACTCAGGGTTACTTTTCCGTAAAGCATTTTGTGATCTAAGAGATGTAGTAAGTGCTCTTCTGCGCAAGATAATAGTTTATGTGTGTATATGTGGGTATGCACAGGCATGGGCTGTGTGTTTCTATGTGTAGTTTCAAATGTATAGACATAATGCATTTATAAATAACATAAATTTATACATTACAATTCAATAACATAATTGTATTTATTAGTGAATTATTTATTTGCTTACAGTGCCTGGGATTGAACCTAAGAATGTACACATGATTCATGCAGGCAACACCCATCCCTCCACCAGTGTACATTTCTCATCACCCCACCCCCACCCTCTGCCTGACTTGATGGCAGGCACTTTTCTTCTCTCTCTCTCTCTCTCTTTCTCTCTCTCTCTCTCTCTCTCTCTCTCTCCTTTTGGGCATTGTGGTTTGCAATATTGATACTGAAAGGTTATCAAGAATATCCCTTACCTACTTTAACCCTCAGATCTTGTCCAGTGTGATCATTCCCAGCTATTATTGTCATAGCGGTCTCTTCTCTATCTTACCTACCCTCAGCCCTCCCCCACACTTGTGGTTGACCAGTCCTCCTAAGTCCTATTTACCCTGGCTATGGATATTCTTCTTCTAATACATAAATATATACATATATATATATATAATATACCACAAGTGAATGCTGTCATTCTATATGACCCTTTCCTTCTGACTCATTTCACTCAGCATACTGCTCTCCATGTCCATCAATTTATAGGCAAGTTTCATGACTTAATTTTTCCTGACAGCTGTATTAACTTGAACTTTTCCAAGTGAAAAGGGATCTTAGGCAGCAAGGTCAGACCTGTTTTCCGTAGGTCACCATTCAACTGAGGGCACAATGGTTTTTTTCTTTCTGTCTGTAGGTTCAAGTGTTCCTCATGCCGACGAAGTTGGGCTTCTGCTCAAGTGAATGTCCTATGTCATATGTATCTGAAATGCCGGAACTCCCAGGGCCTTGTGCTTATGCGGTGTTTTGGTCAGAAGTGCCAGAATTGTTCTTGTTCTCTATTTGAGAAGCCTCATTTCTCTCCAGAATCCACCGGGAGGATTCTACACAACCTGGCCCATCGTATTCTGGAAAAATTTTATGGAGATGGCAGCAGAAATGTCTCAGAGATGCCAGTGAATGTGGAGGTGCATTTGGACGGTTCCCATGACATGGACAATTGTGAAGCATGCAGTCTGGGCTTCTGTGTACAGCGCTTAGAAGAAGACATCAGTACAGAGTCAGCTTACAGCCAATTCTCCTACATGGAGATGGGGAGTAACACCACTGAGGGGCTACGGGCAAGCTATGCTACTTCTGGTTCTTGGGTGCCCAATGAAGGACATCGGAATAACTGGGAGACAGGCCAACAGCACCCACCAGGGGCACATCAACAGGGCTCATGCACAACTAGCCAACAATCTGTCTTAGTAGCAAGATATCTTCCCTCTCAGTTAGCAAACTCCCCAGTAACTCAGACTCATCAGGAATGGCAAGAGACATATTCATCTAGAATGTCTGCCCCAGACAATGCTCTCAGATATTCATCTAGTAATTCTCCTACACAGTATGGATTGTCCCTGTGGGGCTGCATCTGTGCTGTTGCTCTATTTACGTTTCTTGCTGTAAAATATGCTAATTAGCAAAATAATCAAAGTAGGCTTGTTTTATCTTCCCTCAACTCCACAGCCTAGAGTCTGGGGGTTGGAGTGATAGTACATGAGGTAGGGTGTTTGCCTTGCATGCGGTTCACCCAGGTTCGATTCCCAGCATCCCATATGGTCCCCTGAGCACTGCCAGGAGTAATTCCTGAGTGCAGAGCCAGGAGTAACCCCTGTGCATCGCCGGGTATGACCCAAAAGGAAAAGAAAAAAAAAAGAGTCTGGCACCCAAGGCTCCTATTTTAATATGATAAAGAATTTGCTTTAAGATCAAACAAGGAGAATTTAAGTACTAGTTTTCTAGACCTCTTTTGCAGATAGTCTAAAACATCACCTACTAGATAATGAACTCAGTAAAATAATTTGTTTAATCACTAAAAGGACTTCATTCACTTACTTATTTGTTTCATATATATAAACTCTTTATAAAAATGACTACAATTGTAAAATAAACTATTTTTGTCATTGAGTTGAATAATAACATTTATTAATTTTTTGTTTTGTGAGCCATACCTGACAATATTCAGGACATGCTCCTAGCTCTGTGCTCAAGCATCACACCTGATGTGGCTGGGGGATCATATGTAGTATTGGGGAATCAAAAACAGGTTGAGTACGTGAAACAGAAGTGGCAAAACCCATGTGCTATCTCTTATCACCCACTGAATAATGATACATAAAAGCTAACCAGGTTCTAATTTCTAGAGCCTGTGAGCATATTACTTTATGTGGCAAAAGGGACTTTGTAGATGTGATTACTGTAGTGAACTTGAGAGAGGACTTTTATTTTGCATTATACTCTAGGCCCGGTAATCAGAGTCCTTATAGGAGGGAAGCGAGAGGTCAAAGTTAAAAGGAGACTTAATTATAGAACTAGAACTCAAAGTGCAGTATCTTAGAAGATGGAACGAGTGACCATGGGTCAAGAATTGCAGGCAGTCTCTAGAAGTTCATAAAGACAAAACTACAGATTCTTGTACATGGTCTCCAAAAGGAACTGCTCAGCTGACATGCCTTTAGCCAGGTAAAACTGATTTCAGGCATCTAACTTTAAAAACTGGAAGATATAAAATTTGTGCTGTTTGAAGGCAATGTATTTGTGATGGTTTATTATAGAAACAATAGGAAACTAATGCAGGTAATAATCTACCTTCAGGGATCAGGCTAATTGTGTTTTAGGTATGCTTCAGTTTCAGCAGAAAAAAACCCCACCATTTTACATATTAAAGGAATTGATATACCCATTGCTTCTTGTTTTTTCCTCCATTGGTTCCACTTAAAACTGTACAAATGACCTCATTCTAAAGAGACTCTGAATTGCTGACATCTGGAGCTATTCTGTTTTCTCACTTCCAGCACTGGACTGACATATTTGACCTTCCAAATATGGACACCTTGCCATGTGTAGTGATACCTTCACTTTCTGTTACCATCTGTTAGAAATTCCACATAGGCCTCATATTTGACCCTCTATATCATCACGTTTAAAACAACCTTTCTTATCTGAATTTTGCATCATAATTTGCTTCAAAACTCTTCAGTGCCACCCTCGAGAACATCATGCGACGACTGGAATGGGAAGGAATGGGAGTGAAGATAGATGGTCGGCAACTACACCACCTCCGCTTTGCTGATGACATTGTTTTAATAACACCAAACATCAGCCAAGCGGCACAAATGCTGGCCAACTTTGACCGTGAGTGTGGAAAGGTAGGACTACAGCTGAATCTTACGAAGACAATGTTTATGAGAAACAGCCTTGTTCCTGATGCCCCATTCGCTCTCAATGGAACGACCATCTCCGAATGCAACAGCTATGTGTACCTAGGTCGAGAGGTCAACATGACAAATGACCTGGCACCCGAGCTGCGCAGGAGGAAGAGAGCGGCTTGGAACGCCTTCAAGAACGTCGAAGAAATAGCTAAGAGGACGAAGAACCTCCGGCTCCGGGCACATCTCTTTGATTCCACTGTTCTTCCTGCATTAACATATGCCTCTGAGACCTGGGCCCTACGCAAACAAGATGAGAACGCTATTCAGGTCTCCCAAAGAAGAATAGAAAGAGCTATGCTTGGAATATCACGTTTCACTCAAATGAGAGAAAGAATCCGGAGTTCTGACATCCGTCGACGATCAAGGATCAGGGACGCTGTCTCATTTGCCAAGGTGTCGAAAATCAGATGGGCTGGTCACGTAATGAGATTTAAAGACGACCGTTGGACTAGAGCTGTTACTGATTGGATTCCACGGGATGTCAAGAGACCGCGTGGCCGCCCACCTACCAGATGGTCAGACTTCTTCACCAAGATCATGAACGATCGGTTTGAGGCCCTCCATGTTCCCGGAGCGAAGAGATGCCATTGGGCTACACTAGCACGCGACAGGGACAAATGGAGACGTTACTGGCGCCCGCTCGAGCAAATCGACGACTAACGGGAAGTTAAGTGATTAAGTGAATTTGCTTCAACTGACCCAACTTGTACCTTAAAGTTATTTTAAATTTCTTTTCTTTTCTCTCCCCATACCTTTTTGTTCCATCTTTTGCTAAATTGTCCCCTTCTCTTCCCATTACAGTTCTAGCCACCTCCCTCTCTCTAATCAGTTCAAGAACTTGGAATGTGGGTTGTAGAGATAGATAGCTCAAGGATTTGAATTTTTCCCCATAGGCAATAGGTCATTGCAAGCATTTCAGGATATAGACAATTTAAACAAATATATGTATATATATGTTGTGTGTATGTACATATAATACATATATATACATATATGCAAATATGTATGTATGTGTGTATATATATATATATATATATGAGTGATAGCACAGTGGTAGGGCATTTGCCTTGCATGCAGCCAGCCCCGTGGAGCTGGGTTTGATTCCTCCACCCCTCTCGGAGAGCACAGCAAGCTACTGAGAGTATCGCGCCCGCATGGCAAATCCTGGCAAGATACCCGTGACGTATTCAATATGCCTAACACAGTAACAATTCTCACAATGTTACTGGGCCCGCTAGAGCAAATCTATATATATATATATATATATATATATATATATATATAGAGAGAGAGAGAGAGAGAGAGAGTGTTTGGCCACACCGGGCTGTGCTCAGGACTTAGTCCTGGTTCTGTGCTCAAGGATCACTCCTGGAAGACTTGAGAGATTATATATAGTGCCAAGGATTGAAGCCAGGTCACCTGAAAGGGAAGCTCCTTACCCCACTGCAAAAGTGTTTTGCCCTTTCATTTACTATTTATTTATTTATTTTTCACCAGCAAACATGTTTTATTTATTTTTTATTTTTTTAAATTTGTTTATTTTGAATACCCATCCCTCCACCAGTGACCATTTCTCACCACCACGGATCCCAGTATCCCTCCCACCCCCCACTCCCCATCCCACCCTGTCTCTGTGGGAGGGCATTCCCTTTTGTTCTCTCTCTCCTGTTGGGTGTTGTGGTTTGTATAAGAGTTAAGCCTGATTTTCAGGGAGAAACGTTGGATGATTTACTTTCCATTGATCACTTTGTATATAGGGAGATGTTGCGCAGCCGCATGCTTTGGAGTAAAAGTCCAAGTCCTGGTTCCCGCATACTCGAGCTATGCTTGTAGAGGCTCATGGTCACCGGGGTTCCATCTGGAGGAGGCAGGATGTGGCACCTACCCCATCTGGGACTTCCCGGTGATCCTGGTTCTTTTTGGGACCTGGTGCATTCTCCGGGAGCTGTGGATGCCCCTCCCCCCACCGCGGCCTTTCTTCTCTGTAGCTGTGTGCTGTAAAGTTGGTGCTGGGGGCTGGGTTGTGGGCATGACTTCCAGAATCAGAGGTTACCTGGGAGCCGGGGCGGTCCTGGCAGTTTGGAGTAAAAGTCCAAGTCCTGGTTCCCGCATACTCAAGCTATGCTTGTAGAGGCCCATGGTCACCGAGGTTCCATCTGGAGGAGGCATCATTTACTTTTTAAAAATCGTACTTTATGCAAAATGGTAGATGCATGTACTAAAATTAATATATACTGCTAGAAAAGAATGATGAAGAGAATAAAAATAGGAGTCTGACTTGAAATAGGATATTGTTACACATTATCCTATAGAGAAGTTCTTATAAACAACAAATATCTTGAAGGATTTTGAAGACAGTAAAATAAGAGTCAGAAAAACCAAAGGATCAATATCTTATATTTTGTGGCCATTTCTTTTCATATCCCAGAGAGGAAATGAGTACTCTCAATTTGAAAATTCACCCCTTTTCTAAACTACTCTAATGAGAATTCTACATTTCTGCTGTTTCCATACCTTTTTGCTTTTTCATGAAGAATATGGACTAGGAGATGGAGAACTTATTTCTAGTTTGGCTGAATTATGACCTGGAGCAAGTTATTATCCTTCTCTGGGTCTTTGTTTCTCTCTCTTCTAGCTAAAATTTGATTATATTGGGGGTGATATTCCCCTCCCCTCTGGATTAAACTAAAAGCTTGGAAATGTAGAATTAAGAATTTCTTTTGTTTATAACAGAAAGGAGAAAGCAGTTGGGAAGGAATAGCATGTAGAATGGGAGCAAATTGTATAAAAGCCAAGTACCTTGGCTCCTGGGAACCTTCAAATCATCCAAAGGGCTGAAGGTTGAAGTGTTTTTGTATGATCTGGTGTTGAAATAAGAGGATTCTCAGTTTCAAGTGTTCTGAAAATTCTAGGAATTTGGGAAAGAAGGTCCCAGGTAACTAATTCTGTAGCTCGGATATTTAAGAATGGCTCATTAATGACCAACTAGTCCTAATGAATTCCTTAATAACTAAGGATGCCAAATATTTAGAAGCAGAGATGGTTTGCCTTTTGACATAAAATTTTCAAAAAAGTAAATGTCTCTCAAGAAAATGTCAGATAAACATATTTTCAATATTTTATTGTACACATTAATGAGAAAAAGAGTGAGATTATAACCTACCCAAAGAACATTTTTAAAAGCTGGCTTTGTATTGGCAATTTAATAGCCTTACAAGCTCAAGAATACCTGGTTCTATTTAATAGGATTAGAAACTGTGAACATTGAGATTTTCAGGTTTTAGAAATAAAGTATTTGTATTTTTATTGCACAAAACTTTCCAAGTGAATCTTTGCCTTATTGTGAAGTGGCACTACTAGAACTTCAGTAATTTCCTTAATCTATTTCAGGATTCAGATAATTATGTTAACTGTCTATGATCATACTTGTATTGCTGATATAGGATTATAGTTCAAAGTCTCTTTATGCCCAAACAGTATTTTTTCTCATTGCCACACAATTCAGAAATTCCAAACTGTACTAGTGTCTAAGAGCCAAATCTCACATTGGCTTATTGAAGAAAGGGATACTCAGGAAAGCAGAGTCTGATATCCTTAGACCTGTCTCTATGCAAACAGTGACCTGTCAGGAAATTCAAGGTGGGTATTTGTTACCATATTCCCCCAAACCAAGCAATAGTCTTCAAATATTATTTCTTGCCTTCAGGAAAATATAATCAACTCTCCATCACACAATACTACACACTCAATTCTCACACTTGATAATTTCTAGACCACTTTTCTGTTGGAACCTGCAATAAAGGTATTCAAGTAAGGTTAGATGATACTTTGGTGGAGATGGTAACTTATGGTATGATGTACTGAAAGTGTTTGGTTGGTGTGGATAGGTACCTATTACAATCCTTCTGGTTTTTAATTTCAAATAAAATTCTGTATAGTTTTTTCCCACCAAATGGAAGCCAAACTTGCAGATGGTGCCTGAAAATCCTTACATGAGTTTGTAAAGCTAACATTGATTCTTGGCTTTGGGAAATCCCTAATTTCCTGCCTCTTCATTAGAGCTAATATAATGGTTGTCTTTCTGGAAAGTCTCTGAGGATGGCTTAGCTACTATTTGCCAAGAGATTTGGATGCCTGAGGCAAGTGACATTGAGCTGCTTACCAACTATGACTAGACACTGGCGCAAACACCATCCTTTTGTTCTTGCCAGATCTTTGTGGGCAGCAGTTTTAGGATAATTTCATTACCAGAGTCCATCAGACTTGCCAGTGTCTCTCTACAATTGCATTTTTTTTATAATTATTTTGTTTGTTTGTCTGAAATGGATTCAGGTAGATAGTTATAGAGTAGCAGGGGGTAGCTATTAACCATTCAAAAGATAACATGATTGGAGTGACTCATCTGCCCCCACTCTGATTCTGAGGCTTGTTTATGTACTCTTTTCATCCTTGTAATAAAAATAAGAGAACTTTTTAAACAAGGATAAGTTTCTTTTGGCTAGTAAAGTTGAGAAACATCTCAATATAATGTTTAGGGTACAAATCTGGGATGCAAATGGGAAACTTTTCAAAGTGTTGTGCCAAATTTGAGTTTTGTTTGAATTCACAAGTATGTTAGGGTCAAGGGAATATGAAATATCAGTATTTTGTAGTCTGATAAATGAAGATTTGGAGGGACTACACTATTTTCTCAAGTTCACACAGTTACAAAGATGTGATAGATGGGGGGATGAGATAGGTGGAACCAAGTTCTACGATTTATGCACTAGTACACTATCCACTAACCTATTTTACTGGCGAGAGGCATATTCTTCTGAGACTTGAGCTATCAAACAAACAATAGAGGCAAGTCATATTTATCTCTCCTCTCCTCTTTCCTTCCCTCAAATTAAACCTTTTTATTTTTCACTCTTAAGATTTTCATTCAGGTCCTGGAATTCGAGTTACGCAGGTAGAGAATTTACCTTGCATGCAACAGACCTTGGTCCCCTGTGCCCCACTAGAAGTAATCCCTGAGCACAGAGCCAGAAGTGAGCCCTGAGCACATCCAGGTATAACTCCAAAAGATGAATAAACAAACAAAAGCTGATTCAAAGTTTCTAGGGCCTACTATAAACCCCTCCCCAATACTAGAAAGTGCCAAGCATAGGCATAATCATTCCAGTACCTTAATTCTCACAACACAAGTTCAGTACTGTTATCTTCAATTAATAAATGGAGATACTGAAGTTCATTCTGGGTTTGAATACCCAAGCAATCTGCCACAGCTGGTGACAACAAAACTTAAATTTTAGTGGCCAGAGAAATAGTACTGCAGGTAGGCAATTGTCTTGTGTGTGGCTGACTCATGTTCAATCCCCAGCACTACATATGGTTCTCCAAGCCTGTCAGGAATAATCCCTGAGCACAGAGCCAGGAGTAAGCCTTAAGTACTCTGGATTTGGCCCAAAATACTCCCCCAAACCCAAAACTTAAATATTATTCCCCAATTCTGCTCTTAATGTTATATTTTGCGGTCTCTACATTTAATAGCATCTTCTAAATGTCATGTCTATTCTTCCTTCCTTTTCTGGAGACTCCATTTCATTTCTGGACAAAAGAACATCATATTCATTAAATCCATACTATAATCAGAAAATATGAGCTAGAAAATAGAGTAGTGAATTCAAATTTAAAAAGTTCACTCTCTGAAGAATGTCATAAGAGACAGTGAAGGCCATTTCTTATTGATCAAAGGATCTGTACAACAGGAAGAACTTACAATAATAAATGTATATGCACCTAATGAGAGACCAGCAAAGTACTTAAAACAACTACTCATAGATTTGGAAAAAGACATCAATAGCAACACAATACTAGTGGGAGACTTCAACACTGCTTTGTCACCTCTTGATAGATCAACCAGACTCAAGCTTAGCAAGGACATACTTCATTTGAGGGAAACAATGGAAGAAAGGGACTTAGTAGATATATACAGGACACTTCATCCACAAAAAGCTGAATACACATTCTTCTCAAGCATACATGGAACATTCTCCAAGATAGACCACATGCTGAGCCACAAAACTTGCCTCCATAAAATTAAGAAGATAGAGATTGTATCAACAATCTTCTCAGACCATAATGTGCTGAAATTAGAAGTAAATCACACACAAAAACAGAAAACTAAATCAAACACCTGGAAATTAAACAGTGCGCTATTGAACAACGAGTGGGTTAGACAGGAAATCAAAGAGGAAATCAAAAGATTCCTAGAAACGAATGAAAATGAGAACACGAATTACCAAAACTTATGGGACACAGCAAAAGCTGTGTTAAGAGGAAAGTTTATAGCTCTACAAGCATTCCTCAGGAAGGAGGAGCGAGCCCACGTAAATAAACTAACCTCACAGCTTAAGAGCTTGGAGAAGGACCAAAAAAAGGAGCATAACCCGAACAGGAGAAAGGAAATAATAAAACTCAGAGCAGAGATTAACGAGATGGAAACCCAAAAAACAATCCGAAAGATCAATGAAACCAAAAGCTGGTTCTTTGAGAAAATTAACAAGAATGATAAGCCTTTAGCAAAACTCACAAAGAAAGGGAGAGAGAAAACCTTAATAAACCGAATCAGAAATGAAAAGGGGGTCATTACAACAGAAACTACAGAAGTTCAAAGGATCCTCAGGGAGTACTTTGAGAAGCTTTATGCCACGGAACATCAAAATCTCGAGGATATGGATAAATTCCTAGACTCCTACAGACTCCGAAGGCTGAACCAAGAAGACCTGGAATACCTGAACAGACCTATCACCATCAAGGAAATTGAAATGGTAATAAAAAGTCTCCCCAAGCACAAAAGCCCTGGCCCAGATGGATTCACTAGTGAATTCTTCCAAATCTTTAAAGAGGACTTACTCCCAATCCTTTTTAAACTTTTCCACGAAACTGAAATATCAAAAACACTTCCGAACAGTTTCTACGAAGCAAATATCACACTGATACCAAAAGCAGACAGAGATACCACAAAGAAAGAGAATTACAGGCCGATATCCCTGACGAACACAGATGCAAAGATCCTCAACAAACTACTAGCAAATAGAATCCAACTACTCATCAAAAAGATCATACACCATGACCAAGTAGGATTCATCCCAGGGATGCAAGGATGGTTTAACATTCGGAAATCAATCAACATAATCCATCATATCAACAAAAGAAAAGATAAAAAGCATATGATCATATCAATAGATGCAGAGAAAGCATTTGATAAGATCCAGCACCCCTTTAAGATGAAAACCCTAGCCAAAATGGGTATAGAGGGGACTTTCCTCAACATAGTTAAAGCCATCTACCACAAGCCTACAGCAAGCATCATCCTCAATGGGGAAAGACTGAGAGCCTTCCCTCTAAGATCAGGAACGAGACAAGGATGCCCACTCTCTCCATTGCTGTTCAATATAGTACTGGAAGTACTTGCAATAGCAATTAGGCAAGAAAAAGATACTAAGGGCATTCAGGTAGGAAAGGAAGAAGTCAAGCTCTCACTATTCGCAGATGATATGATACTATACTTAGAGAACCCAATAACTTCCACCAAAAAAACTCCTAGAAACAGTAGACTCGTATAGTAAAGTTGCAGGCTGTAAAATCAATACCCAAAAGTCCATGGCTTTCCTATACGCAAACAGTGAGAGAGAAGAAAGCTACATGAAAAAAATGATCCCGTTCACAATTGTGCCCCAGAAAATCAAGTACCTAGGAATCAGCTTAACTAAGGAAGTAAAGGACCTGTACAAAGAAAACTACAAAACGCTACTTCAGGAAATAAAAGAGGACATGAGGAAATGGAAAGATATCCCCTGCTCATGGGTCAGGAGACTTAACATTGTCAAAATGGCAACACTACTGAAAGCATTGTATAAATTCAATGCAATCCCTATAAGAATACCCATGACATTCTTCAAAGAAATGGAGCAAACACTCCTGAAATTTATATGGAACAATAAGCCCCCACGAATAGCTAAAGCAATTCTTAGGAAAAAGAAAATGGGAGGAATCAACCTCCCTAACTTCAAACTCTACTACGAAGCAGTAATAAATAAAACAGCATGGTAATGGAACAAAGGCAGAACTGCAGACCAGTGGGACAGGGTTGAATACACCGACATCTCCCCTCAATCATATGATCATTTAATCTTTGATAAAGGTGCAAGTAATGTGAAGTGGAGTAAGGAAAGCCTCTTTAACAAATTGTGCTGGCATCACTGGATGGCTACATGCAAAAAAATGGGCTCAGAACTCTGCCTAACACCATGTACAAAAGTAAGATCAAAATGGATTAAAGACCTCAACATCAGAACAGAAACCATAACGTACATTGAAGACAAAGTTGGCAAAACCCTCCATGACATTGAAGCTAATGGCATCTTCTAAGATGCCATGCCACTGGCCGAGCAAGTGAAAACAGAGATAGATAAATGGGACTATCTTAAACTAAGAAGCTTCTGCACCTCCAAAGAAACAGTGACCAAAATACAAAGACAGTCTACAGAATGGGAAAGGATATTTGCCGAATACACATCTGACAAGGGGTTGATATCAAAGATATACAAAATACTGGTTGAACTCCACAAGAAGAAAACATCCAACCCCATCAAAAAATGGGGCAATGAAATGAACAGAAGAAATCCAAATGGCAAAAAAGCACATGAGAAAATGTTCTACATCATTAATCATCAGGGAGATGCAGATCAAAACCACAATGAGATACCATCTCACACCTCAGAGACTGGCCCACATCCAAAAGAACAAAAGCAACCGATGCTGGCGTGGATGTGGCGAGAAATGGACACTGTTTCACTGTTGGTGGGAATGTCGACTGGTTCAGCCTTTCTGGAAAACAGTATGGACGATTCTCAAAAAATTAGAAATCGAGCTCCCATTTGACCCAGCAATACCACTCCTGGGAATATATCCCAGAGAGGCAAAAATGTATAGTCAAAGTGATATCTGCACTTGTTTGTTCATTGCAGCACTCTTTATAATAGCCAGAATCTGGAAGAAACCTGAATGTCCAAGAACAGATGACTGGTTAAAGAAACTTTGGTACATCTACACAATGGAGTACTATGTAACTCTTAGAAAAGATGAAGTCATGAAATTTATATACAAGTGGTACAACATGGAAAGTATCATGCTAAGCGAAATGGGTCAGAAAAAGAGGGATAGACATAGAAAGATTGCATTCATCTGGGGAGTATAAAGAAACAAAATATGAGATTAATACCCAAGAATAGTTGAGATCAACACCAGGAGGATTACTCCATAGCTTAGAGGCCAGCCAGGCATTCTAGGGGAAAGGGCAGCTCAGATAGAGAAGGGAGCACCAAATAAAAGGTGTTTGGAGGATCCTCCCAGGAGGGGAGATGCATGTTGAAAGTAGACTATGGACTGAACATGTTTGCCACTCAAAGCCTCTTTTGCAGACCACAACACTCAAAAGGAGAGAGAGAACACAAGGGATTGCCCTGCCACAGAGGCAGTGTGAGATGGGAGCGATGGGGGTGGGAGGGATATTATCCATGGTGGTGGAAAATGGGCACTGGTGGAGGGATGGGTATTTGATCATTGTATAATCGAAACCCAAGCACAAAAAATTGTAAATCTACAACTGTACCTCATGGTGTTTCACTGAAAATAAAAAAAATATTCACTCTCTGATTTCACAGATATTATGGGTTGCCTGCCCACCTCAGCCCATTTTCTCTGTTGTTCTTATGAAGTATTCTTTATTTTTACCTCAGATGTCTAAATTTGCTTCATAAAATTGATATGCTCTTCCCCTATCTCCAAGAATATGTCTGTATTATCCAAGGGAAATCATACTCCCTTAGTCAGTTTTGACTGATTTTTAAGCAAGTTCCTGACGTAATGATCAATGAGATGCAGTATGTTTACAGAAGAATTTTGGAACGTTTTAATTTGCTATTGGAACACTTTTCAAGTCATGATCTTCTCATTTGGCTTGAAACATCGAAGCAGATAGAAATCTTTAATGCTCTTATATGTCTCATTAGAAACCTTAGGAAAATCTCAGGAAAAAAGAGCAAGGAAGGGCCTTAGGCCTATATGAAGGCTGAACTTTGTTATAGAAGCATTTCCCATTTGCTTAAGCTATACAGGATTCAGGAACCAACAGAGAATCAAGAATCAAGCATCCATACCAATGGAAATAACTAAAAAACAACAATGTAAGGAGGAGAATATAATAGGGAGCAATAAAAACGGTTATAAAGATATCAGTGCAAAAAATGATATTCAAACAAAACATTGCAGTAAAATCTAGACATTAAATAAATTCTGGCACTATTTGCTAAGCAATTTATAAGAGAAATATCAGCTTCTTATGGCTGCTGGAATCCTATTTTATTTTTTTGCCTTGGTCTAAATCCTACCATTCTTCAAAGCCTAGCCCAAATATTATGCCTCCTAGAGCATCTGGCTCTTTTGTCTTGAGTCTTGTTTACTTCCTTCTGCTGAGATTTCCTTGGGATATCTCTTCTCCATAGAACATATGCCCTACAAAATCTTTACAATTCCTCAGCTTAGAGTCTTTTCCTTTTAAAGCCAAATGACATAGAACTTCTCTGTTCTCTTCTCTTTGTTGTTCTCTTCTCCATGGAATTTAATGCACTTATTTCCAGAAAATACAGGAAAGTGAATATGCTAAAACTCATGACTAAAGGAATCTTAAGGCTCATAATGAAGTCCTCTACAGTATGACAGCAAGGGCTACCTACACCTCCCTAGGACAGAACCTCTTTTCCATTTTCAGACTCTGCTGATAAAGGCTGTAGCCCTCATTCATAAAGATATTCCTAGAAATAGCAGGAGGGTTAAAAGGTGACAAGAACCACTTTGATGTCACTAGATATTGAAATTGTGAAATATCTGAGCTGAAAGAAAGCTAAATGTTCATAGAACCACATTTTCTTCTTTTGTCAGGGAAATAGAGGTACGGGATAAGAAGGAACCTTCCCAGCTGTAAATACTCAAGTGAATTTTAAGCAATTGTTGTAGAGAGAATGGGGATGCTTAGCAACTCTGCCTATAATATCCTTAAATGCACCCTTAAAAGAAACTTTTTCTTAAGTCTCCTTGTCATAAAAACTGGGAAATTTGGTGATGGTTAAAAATAAATTTCTAGGGGCTGGAATGATAGCACAGTGGGTAGGGCATTTGCCTTGCACGTGGCCGACCCTGGTTTGATTCCCAGCATCCCATATGGTCCCCTGAGCACTGCCAGGAGTAATTCCTGAGTTCAGAGCCATGAGTAACACCTGTGCATTACCGGGTGTGACCCAAAAAGCAACAACAATAATAATAATAATAAATTTCTTAATACTGGCAGTTTTTATTTATTTATTTATTTATAATTTTTATTAGTGAAACACCATGAGGTACAGTTGTAAACTTACAAATTTTTGTGCTGGCAGTTTTAAAAGCAATAGTATCTCTGATTTCTGTAGTTTTAAAAAAAAAAACCTAAACCCTGAACTAAACCTTTTTTTATACTTTAGTCTTCCTTAAAATTGTTTTCCGGAAGAATCTACTACCAACCTCAGCCCCTATGTGGGATCATACTTCAGACACAGGCCTGGATTCTCATATCCTTGTGCCCACTTCTGCATGCTTTTGTTCCTAGTCACTTGGAATTGAGAAATACTATTTCTGGAAACCAGTTTGATGTTTTACAATGTTTCCAACCCCCAATTTCCTTCCACAAAGGCAGAGCTCCTAATTTTTCCATTAGCTCATCTCTAATTCTAGACTTCTTGTTGTTTAAGCCTTACCTGGCAATGCTCAGGGATAACTGACTCTGCACTCAGGAATTGCTCCTCATTGAGCCTGGGAACAACCTGGGATGCCACAGATGGAAACTAGGTCAGGGACAGTGTCCTGTGTCATTTTACTATCTTTCCAGCCCTCTCTAATTCTTGATTTTGATTCCAGATTTCCCTCATTGTTTTAAACTGAGAGTGGGACCTTTATAATGAGGCAGCTCAGAAAGTACTGCCCAGTATCTTAAAATATTAATAATTTCATTTGTTTCCAAAATTTAGAAGGGTTTCATGAAAAATGAATGTTCTTGTGGAAATCAATTGTCTTCCACAAAAGTTCTCTGGAGTCAGTGCATAGGAAATTATTCAGACTTTAGTTCTTTTTCGCATCTTGGATAATATATTTCTAGCCAAGGGGTATGTTTTGATTATATTTTTTATGCAGAAAATGGAGACTTAGTAAAATGTCTCCTGATCCTTTGTTCTCAAGAATGATAAAGTTTGTAGGAAAATAATCCCCAAAATGAAAGCCCAAAGAAATTATTTTAATAAAATATTTCTTGTGAATTTGGCTTGAGCATGTGAGTTCCTTCTTAGTCCTCAAATCTGTTCACTCAGAAATAGGCTAGGGATAGAATTGGAATATCTCAGGTGTGAAGTATGCAAAGCTCAGTCCCCTGAGCTTTCCCTCTAGTCCCTATAACTGTCTTTTGAAATGATATCCTGAAATATTTCAGTAGATCAAATGAGAATGCACTCAATGCTAATTTGGTCATATATGAAGGAGACAATTTAATGCTTTATTTTTTCTTACAATTTATACTTTAAAATTAGTAATTATTCAAGAACTAAAAGAAAATTTAGATAAAAATGAGTGTCTATTCAAAGTACCATTTAAAAATATTTTTATATGGTTAAAATTTTTATGATAAAATATGGAATTTTTGATTTAAAATATTAGTGAAATGCAGAAATGTAGTGAACAAGACAAGCAAAGCAATTACTGATTGTTTTAAAGAAAATTCCTGACATTGAGAAACAAATTGTGATAGGACCATAAGTTTGTTAGAATGAAGACGGTACTTTCCAATAAAACTTGTGAATAGGTTCTTGGATTATTTGATTATAGAACTAATGAAGTGAAGCAAATCAGATAAACAAATTGACAAATTTTCTCTAAAGTTTAATGGAATGATAGTATAAGAGAAAGATAATAGATATTATAATGAAGCATCAACAACAAACTCATTAAGAGTAGCTTGATCCAGGGTATTTAAGATGAGTCATATAAATGGAAATTTTAAATGTCCTGAAAATTTCTACTCATATGAAAGAAATTGATAAACTTTCCTCCATATTTGACAATAATCTTCCAATTTTTGCATTATTAATGTGGAGATACAAAGCAGAATGTAAATTTAATATCATGTTCGTCATTACTGGCTATCAGAAAAATACAAATCAAAACAAGGAGACATCACCTCATGTAAGTGAGATGGTCTGTATAATACTGAACAGAATCAAAGTAACATAATAGTAGACGAACACCTAAGGATAGTAGAGATAAGAGCCAGGAAGATATACATGCTGGGGGAAAAGGCAGCTGAGAGAGAGAAGGGATTGCTAAGTAATTGATGGTTGGAGGGCTCTCTAGGGATGGGACATGTGTGCTGAAAGTAGATTGAAAGTAGGCCAAACATGATAGCCGCTTAGTACCCATATTGCAAGCAATAACACCCAAAAGGAGAAAGAGATCGTAAGAGGGAAATGTACCTGCCATGGAGACAGGGGGTGGGAAGAGGTGGGGGTGGCTGGAGGGCTACTGGGAACATTGGTGTTGGAGAACGGGCACTGGTGGAGGGATGGGTACTCTAACACAGTATGACTGAAACATAGTCACAAAAGCTTGTAAGTCTATAACTGTATCTCACGGTGATTCATTAAACTTAAAAAAAAAAAGACTGACCAGAATCAATTAGTGCTGGTCAAGGTACTATAAAAAAAGGAACCCTCATTCACTGTTGGTCGAATTGTAGACTCGTTAATCTTCTATGAGAAATAGTCTGGAGCCTTCTCAAAAATTAAACTTAAAAATAGAGATGCCAGTGATCCCCTTCTGTGAATTTAAACTTAGGAACACAAAACTAAGGAAAAAAATGTACATGCACATCCATGTTTGTTGAAGTGATCTTTTTAATTATAACGATCTGGAAGTAATCCCTGTGCCCAACAACAGATATGCAGCTAAAGGCAAAGTAAAATCTCTAGTGGGGAAAATGAAGCAGGCAGGCAGGTAGGCAGAAAAGTACCTCTTCCATCCCACTACCCCCACCCCTGCATGGCAATGAATTACTGGGAAATAATAACACCAATAAGCCCAAGCTGCAAAAACCCACCTTGTGAGCATAAGCCTGATAAGACCTTTACCTGGTGCCAGCACAGACCCAGAGAAGGCTGCCCTTCACCTTCCCTCTCCATCCTGTCCCCTACCCCGCCCCTTAAGGAAGAAGTTCCAGAAGGAACAAAGACCAGGAAAGGGATTTAAGAAAAGATCAATCACTGTCCCCAACTCTAGCCCTTGACAACCACCCTAAAAAAAGACTCTACCTACAAGAAAGCCCCACATGGGGCAGCTGGGAGAACTCTATAAAAACCGATCTGAACATTAAGCATGGACACATGCTGTCTGCATCCTTGTGCTGCCTATGACCATGTGTTGCTGCCAAGCACATGTAGTACCTGAGGACATGTGTCACCTGCATGTCCCCTATTAAGATGTGTATATTCATACTTTAACCCTGTATGGATGTGGACTGGGGTTTCCTCTCCACTCTGGGATGGTAAAATAAAAATTAAAGCAAAAAAAAAAAAAACTGAAGCAAGGGCATAGGGTGCCGCCAGCAGATCAATCTGTACCTGTGAAATGAGTGCATCAGCAGCGTGATGGTGCCTTCAGACTTCCAAATACCCCAAAATTGCTGCTGTGCCAGACCCCAAAGATGTGGGGCAAAGTTTACCAAGAAAGTAAATGGCCAAAAGTTAGGTATGTGGGAGACATACCCACAAACCACCTCTGGCTCAGCTATATAATTGGAGGCAAGGCCTCTCTGGTTCCTGATAGAACTGCTTAATGGCCATGATCCCAGAGACTCAGAGGCAAATCTTGGAACCCAGCGGCTTTTGGCAGAGACGCGTCCAGTCCCCACAATGGGTTACTGGCATGGGGCAACCCCAAGGGGGAAAAGGGTGCTGTCTCTCTGCCTGCTCCCCCTTGGCGGCTCAGTGGCTGCCATCTTCCAAAGGCCACTAGATGGTCAGGTTCTGGCCTGCAGTAACGAGACACACGGGGCCTCACGGGATGGGAATGGAGCCCGTCCTTTCCTCCACACCCCAATGAGATCATGAGTTGCCACCCATGAATGATCTCTCTGGCTCCTGATCAAGCTGCTTAATGGACATGATCCCAGAGACTCAGAAAAAAATCTCAGAACCCATCAGCTTTTGGCAGAAATGTATCCGGTCCCTGCAGTAGGTTACAGGTGCTGGGTCACCTGAGGTGGGAATAGGTTTCGTGCCTTGGCCTATTCCCCCTGGAGGCCCGGTGGATGTCATCTTCCAGAGGCCACTGGACAGTCAGGTTTGGGCCCTCAGTGACGAGAAACATGGGGCCTCACGGGATGGGGTAGAGCCGGCCCTTTCCTCCCCGTCCCAATGAGACCTGAGTCACCGCCCACGAACGGCTTCTCTGGCTCCTAATCAAGGTTCTTAACAGCCATGATCGCAGAGACTCAAAAACAAATCTCAAAATCTAGCAGCTTTTGGCAGAAATGTGTCCAGACCCCGCGGTAGGTTACTGTCACCAGGCCACCACAGTGGGGAAAGGGTGCTGTCCCTCCACCTGCTCCCCGTTGCCGGTTCAGTTGCTGTCATCCTCCAGAGGCCATTGGACAGTCAGATTTGGGCCCGCAGTGATGAGACATGCAGGGCCTCGTGGGATGCGGGTCGAGCCGGCCCTTTCCTCCCCACCCCATTGAGACCCCGAGTCACCACCCACGAACATCCTCTCTGGCTCCTGATCAAGCTGCTTAACAACCATGATCCAAAAGACTCAGGAACAAATCTTGGAACCCAGCTGGTTTTGACAGAAATTCCTCCAGATTTAATTGTTAAAATTTCAGAATTTCAAATTCCCATGGCCACTACTGCAGCCTCACGACATCATATGTTATTCATAACCAGCAATAGAAAACAAATTGTCTACTGTTGCCTTTTCGGCAGATCTGAGTGTTGGGGTAAAATCCCAAATAATAATGGTGGGTCTGGTGTCAAAATATTGAATGTAATCAAAGTAGAGAGAGAGAGAGAGAGAAATGTGGAAATCATGTGCCCCACAGGTAGTGGGAGGGTGTAGGATGGGGGCATACTGGGAATTTTGGTGGTGGATAATGGGCACTGGTGATGGTAAGGGTATTTCATTGTATGACAGAGACTTAAACCCGAAAGCTTTGTATCTGCTCTCACGGTGATTCAATAAATATAATTATAAAAAATGTAAAAAAAATTGAAGCAACACAGGACTGTACATATATTCCTATAGAACAAAAAGTAATAATTTCTTCATCCTTGACTTTGGTTGATCGAAAATGACTTATTGTGTCTATGTTCTCTTATGGACATAAAAACAGCAGGCCATCCACTTACATTGGACCTGGTAATAGAGTTGCTAAAAGAAAGAAAAATAGTTTCTTATGAAGATTTATGAGCTCTTGAAGAGTTGACCGGTCTATTCCTAGAAATGGGGACACTCACCAGGACACCCCTGAGGTGCTAGATAGAGGCATACGCCCACATAACCAGCATGCACTTTGATTTCTTTCTTTTGCATACTGCTGAGCCCATTGCAGAAATGTGTTAGGCCCTGTTTCTGTTGACTGCGTAGTAATAATTACTATTGTGAGCAGTTTTAGATAAAAATACAATGTACTTAGCTTTTAGACAAGGAGCATTTCCTCATCTTATCTTTAAAAAAAGTTCTGAGTCCTTGATGGATTTACAGGTCTATGTTGATTTATTCCCTGTTGGAATCTTGTCACTGCTTGGTGTGGATGGAACTGATTTTATTCTGAAAAGATGAACCCAACTAGAAATTCCATTAAGTTTTACAGCCATAGGAGTGCTCAGAATAACTTTTTAAGGTCCCTTTGATTTAGGCAACAGTTGATCTGAAAGGGATTCAGTCTTCCAAGATTTCAGTAAGACCTAACTACCAGACTGAATTTTATCTGGAGGAAATTTAAAAAAAAATTTTTTTATTAGTGAGACACCACGAGGAACAGTTGTAGACTTACAAATTTTTGTGCTTGGGTTTCAATTATACAATGATCAAATACCCATCCCTCCACCAGTGCCCATTTCCCACCACCAACATGGATCCCAGTATCCCTCCCACCGCCCATCCCCCCCATCCCACCCTGCCTCTGTGGCAGGGCATACCTTTTTGTTCTCTCTCTCCTTTTGGGTGTTGTGGTTTGCAAAGAGGCATTGAGTGGCAATCATGTTTGGTCTATAGTCTACTTTCAGCATACTTCTCCCATCCTGGGAGGATCCTCCCAACACCCTTTATTTGGTGTTCCCTTCTCTATCTGAGCTCCCTTTTCCCCTAACATGTGTGGCTGACGTCCAAACCATGTTGTAAAATTCCTGGTACTAATCTCGGCCATTCTTGGGTGTTAGTCTCCTATTTTGTTACTTTATGTTCCCCAGATGAATGCAATCTTTCTATGTCTATCCCTCTCTTTCTGACTCATTTCACTTAACATGATACTTTCAGCGGGTAGGGCGTTTGCCTTGCACGCAGCCAACATGGCCGACCCGAGTTCGATTCCTCCACCCCTCTCGGAGAGCCCGGCAAGCTACCGAGAGTATTCGATATGCCAGACACAGTAACAACAAAGTCTCCAATGGAGACGTTACTGGACCCGCTCGAGCAAATCAATGATCAACGGGAGGGCCTTTACTTTTTTTTACTTTATGATACTTTTCATGTAGTACCACTTGTATGTAAATTTCATGACTCCATCTTTTCTAACAGCTATATAGCACTCTATTGTGTAAATGCACCAAAGTTTCTTTAACTAGTCATCTGTTTTCAGGCACTCTGTTTTTTTTCCAGATTCTGGCTATTATAAAGAGTGCTGCAATGAACAAACAAGTGCAGATGTCATTTCGACTATACTTTTTTGCCTCTCTGGGATATATTCCCAGGAGTAGTATTGCTGGGTCAAATGGGAGCTCAATTTCTAATTTTTTGAGAATCGTCCATACTGTTTTCCAAAAGGGCTGAACCAGTCGGCATTCTGAAGAGATTTCTTGATTCTTGAATTCTTGAGGCAATACAGCATTCCCTTATTCCTGAATTGACTGCTTCACTTTTAGCAGATTAATGACATACAGAGTTAGTTCTAAAATTTGAGTTTAATAAGAAATCTGTGATTAAAAGGACCTGTCATATGGCAGTGTATAACTGCTAGTACCTTGAGGGCTTGTACTGTCTTCAATAGTTTTAGAGTTTCTGCCTCATGCTTTATTGGATAATTTTGGCTGTTAAAAATTCTTTATATCTTCAAATGACTGTATGTGCATATAGAACTAAAGTGACTATTTAGAACCACTTAGTTGTTTTTCTGGGAGTCCCTCAGCCTACTAGCAGGTTCAAGAAATGTCTGTCATTTCCACTGAAATTCTTCCTGGTATAAGTCTCTGACTTCTGCTATCCTGGTCAGATTAGTATCATCATGTACAGCTTTGAGTTCCTGTATAGACTAAGCTTCTAACTATAGTCTGTATAATCAGTATAGAACCCAGTTCATTTGGATTACCCAAGGGGGTACCTTTTAAGTTAATCCTATTACAGTAGTTATTCAATCACTTTTGTATAAATATAATATTATTTCTACAACAGGAAGTTACAGAAAACAATTTTCTCTCCACCTTCACTTAAAATTTGCCCAATGGCTTAATAAACCTGACTTGTTCTTTTGCATATACACAGTGAGATTGGAGAACTCTCCAGTTGGGACATCTCATTATTTACTGAGAGGCCCTGGCGATTGGCTAAAAATAGATCAAGTGTCTTACATGAATAAAAACCATTACTACTTTTTAACTGTCACGTCAGGGTTGCCCAGACTCAGTCAGTGTGAAGAAGTGAAGATAGGGTCAGCACAATGAGTTGCGGGAGGCCTCAGGCCTCTCACCTTCTGTAGGAGTGTCCTGGCACGAAGGAACCCATTTCATCCTTCTTCGGGGTTGGAGAGATCATGGACTTTTCTTGATGCCGAGAGCAGGACTAAGGCCATGGTCAGTCAAAGCAGATTGGGGGTTCCTTGCTCTCAATAATTGAGACAATTTCTAGTTCTTCCTTGAGCTGGCCTGCCTCTGAGGTCTTCCTGTGGTCTGTAGGTTACTTAGAGCAATACCTATCATTACTAGACCTGCTTCTGTCCTTTAACCTCATCCCCTTTTAACTCTCTATTTCGCTGAAAGATGGTTTGGGGTCCCACATTGGGCTCTTTGGATTTCCTGTTTGTATTAGGAATTGACTCTACTACAAAGAGGAAAGTCTTCCAGTCTGGACTGATGTCAACCAACACAGTGCCATGAAGCATCAAAAATGTATGGAAGGTGCCAAGAAGAAAGAAAAGCTTTACTCACTTTACTCACATTAAGATGTAATATACCCATTTGCTGTGGGTCCTAGTCAAGGGAAGGTATTAAAATCTGGAATCATGACTTTCTTGCTGCCAGCATCAAGATATAGTGTCAGCATTGTCTGTGTAAGTTTTTTGGCTACATCAAATAGTAACAGAGTAGAAGTGTTACTGTTCCATTCCTGGTACTTGATGTAGTTAGGAGCACTTTATGTGTGCTGAAAGCAGATAAAGTTAAGAGACAATGAGTCAAGCATGAGGCCACTAGGTCATGCTCCTAGTTATAGTAGTTATATTCGAAGAGTGAGTTTCAGTACCAAACTTCCGCAGAGTGGAACAACTAATGCTATGCCAAGCACTGGATCCTTGGAAATTTTCCTGGCCACATTTTCTTTTCATCCATGACACAATTGCTTTTCAAAATTCTTCCTTTTAAAACAGCTTATTGAAGTATACAGCACAAACCATAAAGTTCACGCATTATGATTGCACAGTTAAGTGATTTCTAGTAAATTCACTCAGTTGCGCAACTCTCCCTGAAATCCATTTTAAAACATTTCCAAATCTTACAAATGTGTTACAAATTAGGGAACATTTCCCCTCAAATTTCCTTTTATCAAATTGTGGTCAATTCTCAATTCCACAGCTTCACCTACCAGTCACATTTCTGTCTTCTGTCACCATATGTCACTGGCACATCAATAAAAATATTCACCATACAGTTTGTTGTATCTGACTTCTTTAATTTCATATTATAAATGATTTTCCCTTTTATTTGTCAAAGAGTGTTCCGCTGTATGAGTATACCACATTTTTATACATTTATTAGCTGACAATCACATGTGTTTTTCCAATCTTGGGTTGCCCCAATGATTGCCTTAAGTTAGTGTTTGATTGCTTAAGAAGATTCATGTTTAAAATTTATGGTTTATTGCTGAAAAATGACCTCAGAGTATTGTAACATTAAAATCTTCAAGAACTCCCTATCACATTTCTGGTTCAATCAGAATTCCAAAATCTAGAAAAGAATATGGAAATCTAGAGTGATTATTGGTCCTAGGGAATCTCCATCTTTCTGAATTCATGGTCAGGACTAAATATGTTTCAAGCTTCGGTCTCTGGATATAAAGGAACAGAAATTTAATAAGAACTCCCTTCCCTTTCACCAAAATGAGGAAAGGCAAAGCTTATATATTCAGAACTCCTTTTGGTAAGACAGTCAAACACATCATATATTTGATAGAGACTTAAAAACAGACTGGTGAATGAACAAACTTTATGGTGAAAAGGGAAAGGGCAGACTTTGAGTATACCCTGATTAGATGCTATTCACATAAGGCTAGAGTGGGAGTTCTAATTATAAAAACTGCCTCCTGTGTGACTTGATAGAGCAGCATACTTAACATTCTCCAAATAGTTTTAAGTCAGAAACAGAAAGGAAATGAGGAAGTTGAGGTCTATTTTATATATCATCTTCCGAGCAACTCTTTTTGTATATGGTAGAAGTGAAAGTCACTTAATGTAAAAAGAGCCTTCTCTATTCCATGGGAAAACAAATTGACTTCCCTAAAACCCAGATGTCTTTGCATAGAATAAACATAGTTATTGTAATATTTGCCCTTCTATTTTTGAGAAGGTTTTAATAGATACCTTATGAAATAGAAAGTTCCTTATTAAAAGAAGCTCAGGTACCTATTTGCTTTCTGTCATTTTCCATACCATGTCCTTTGCCAAGTGACATTGCATTATCTTCCCCCAAAAGGATAGAGAATACTGCCCCACTTTAAAGTTTAGCCATATTACACACTTTAGCTAAAGAAATAATACAGACGTGGCAGCATGATTGCTCTCAGCTTAACTCCCAGCGGACCATGTGTTTTCTTGCTTTTATGAGCTTCCTTCTTCGCATGATCATTTCTTGTCCAGGATATCTCACTGATTACAGAAAAACAGAACCAAGTTGTCCTAGTTGAGTCATTGTACATTATCATCTGAAGCTCTAGATTCATGAGAAAGTTCATAAGGTGAACAGAACTACCAAACTGGACCCTTCACTGTGTGAATAATAAATAAATTTTATTAGTTTTAGGCCACTAGTAGAATATATTTTAGGTAGCACTGTAGCACTGTCCTCCCACTGTTCATCGATTTGCTCAAGCAGGCACCAGTAACATTTCCATGGTGACACTTATTTTTACTGTTTTTGGCATATCAAATACACCACAGAGAGCTTGCCAGGCTTTGCCGTGCAGGCAGAATACTATAGGTAGCTTGCCAGGCTCTTCGAGAGAGGTGAAGGAATCGAACCCAGGTCGACTGCATACAAGGCTAATGTCCTACCCACTGCGCTATGGTGGGGTTCATAGGTTGCAAAAAATACCATCAGTTTTAGGTTCATTCTCTTCAGTTAATTACAAACTAGTGAACAAGCAGAGCAAAGCTTATATAGAATCAGGGTTTTACCTGCCTCCTCACTTTATCAACAATATGTCTGAGGATGAGGAACCACTTCCAGTACCAGCTACAGTCCAGTATTGAACTAGGGCACAAAGGGAACAGTCAGGGCATAGAATAATGCTCTTTCTCTCTGAGGACGCTTCTTGCCCATGCTTCGACTGGAGGTTCAGAACCCCCATGTTGGGAAAGTGCTGGGGAGCCTGGGGTGGGGGTGGGGGAGCTTCCCTCAGGCTCAACTAGAGTGGGTGCAGCCTTCATTGTGATGTTACTGTTCTCTGGGGGTTGGGGTGGAGACCAGTGGGGGGGTGGGTTGGATTTCTCTTAGGGTCCAGTGTAGCTGGATAGATGGGGAGTAGCTACGATAGTTCTTAAGCCTACCTACAAGCACACAATGTACAGCCACCCATTTCCTACTTCTTGATGTATCATACTGCCAAAACTGTCCTTTTATCTGGGATGTATTTTGCTTAATGTTCACACCCAATAGCGCTCAGGTGCTTTACCAGGCAGGGTTCACAGGGATTGCTCCTGGTATGCTCAAGGTACCAGGTGGTCTAGGGATCAAATCCAGGCCTTCAGTAGGCAAATATTGTACTCCTGTTCTTGGAGCTATGCTGGCCTCATGTTTGTGTTAAGGTCCACCTAAGCCCACCTAGCTGGAATGACTACCAACTTCAGCAGTTGGGGGACCAATAGGGGAGAGAAGGAAATCACTAAATTAACAGACCCAGAAAAGGCAGCCAATCCCAAGCCACAGAGTCCTTAATTGCCCTGAGGCCCACCAAATAGGGAATAGGTTGGGTGATAGTTGGGGTTTGGGACATAAAAGGGGCTTGGGAGACGTAGGGTCTTGCTCGCTCTCTGGGGAGAAGACCCTGATCGATTGATTGATCAGACTCTGGACTCTGTGCTTGGCATGAAATAAAGCTCTGTGCTGCACTCATTCCTTAGATCACAGACCCTAACAGTTTGAATGTCCACATGCTGCTTCTTTTGGAAACCATCATGCAATGCGAACACTGAGCTAGCATTCCTTCCAGATAGCCAACTCTTGGTTGCCCACAGAGGGAGAGACAGGACTGATACTTCAGATTCAGAGGCCTGCAAAGCTCCTATCAGTATGTGTTCTTTATAATGATTTCACACTTCAGCAGAGGTTAGAATGAAAATGTTAGAAACATATTGAGAAGGCAGAAATGTAGTACAGGGGTTAAGTTTAGGGATCTCTGGACATATTTCTGGGATTGAGAAAGTAGTGGACTGAACTATGGCAAGGCGAGAAGGGTCAGGGCATAGAATAGTGCACTTTCTCTCTGAGGACGCTCCTTGCCCATTCTTCAGCTGGATGTTCAGAGCCATTTTGGGGAAGGGGGAGTTCTGGGGCTCCTGGGGTGGGGGTGGGGGAGCTTCCCTCAGACCCAACTACTGCATGAGCACAAGTGAGTGCAGCCTTCATTGTTATGTCACTGTTATCTGGGCTGTAGGACATGGAAACCAGGGATCCCAGGGGGATGGTTGGAATTCTCACTGGCCAGTGGGGTTGCAGAACCTGGACCACACCCATGAGCCCCCTCTATAAATGCGTGGCCTCAGCCTCTTGTGGCACCCTATCACAGCACTGCCGTCCGAAATCCTCATGGACAACCGGAGTGGTGAGATGAGGCTCTGACCCCCATCCCTGATGGAGATCTATGAGAAGAAGAAAAAATTAAAGCTGGCTAGAGCGAGGAAAATCATAAGAAAAGAGTGCTGAAACCTGGTTCCTGGCTCTAGCCCAAGGCCCTATGATGACCCATCAGTGGTCAGTGTGTGTGTGGCAACTGGCTGATGAGCCTCTGGGCCCTTTCCAGACCCAGCCAAGTCTTCAGCCAGTCTCACTGGGCAGTTGCTGCTCTCCTGGGACACCTGGGTGTCCTTCTCTTGGAACACCTGTAGCATCCCAGTAACCCCTAGGGCTCCCCTCCTCGGGACTAACACCATCCTCCTGCCCACAGGGTTCCTCTCATAGAGACGAGTACGAGAAAGCTTTTGTCAGTGGGATATGAATAAGCAGGTTCAAGCAGGTGTTGTTTTGCTTTTCTGCAGTTCAATCAGTACGAGGTCAAACATAATTCGATCCCAGGACAGAGGCAGGAGGAGAAAAACAACTGCGGAGACAGTGGCCAGGACACCACCACCTCCGGGGTCTGCCAACTGCTGACTGGGGTGAGTCCTGCCCTGTAAAACATCCCAAAGTGATTAAGCATCAAGGGGTGCTGTGGAAATGTTTAGGAATGTGGAAGGGGGCACTCACAGAAACTCTGGTCCTGGTTCTCCACATGCTCGGGCCCTGATTGGCCTGACATGGGGCACACTGCCTCAGCCCTGGGCACGAGTGAGCAAGTTTGGCCTTTGAGGTTGAGTTAGAGCATGGTGAGAAAGAGCATCCCTCAGGTACCAGCATGCTGGGCGGCCTCAGGAAACAATGGTCCTTGTGTCTCTTCTCTGTCATATGCCATGGTCAAATCAGATCAATGCCTTTCAGAATGATCATTTAGCTGTAACCCCCTTTGTTTAAGCAAGCCCTTTCATCAGAAGTCTGGAGGTTAAGTGGATGTGTGGAGCCCTACTGGGACCACCCCATCCTCATGGGTCTGATTAGAGGGACTCAGATCACAGATCACAGATCATCCTGTTATTCATCGATTGCCTCTAGCAGGCCCCAGTAACGTCTCCTTCATCCTGGCCCTGAGGTTATATTCAAGGCTCTATAGGAGAATGAGACCCATCATTGTTACTGGTATTTGGCATATTGGGTGCGCCACGGGGAGTTTGCCAGACTCTGCCGTGTGGGCAGGCTACATTCGGTAGCCTGCCAGTTTGTCAAAGTAGGAATGAGATGTTATAATAAGATGTCGCGCGGCCGCAAATGCCCCCCAACCCTGAAAGAGGGACTCAGAGTGGGGAAAAATAAAGCCTGGCAATGGGGCAGGGTAACACTGCAGGCAGGGACATGTATGGTACTGGTCAACAGCCCTCTTTGGAATGGCCCCTTTGTTCTCTCCTGTAACATTCCAAGGGGGACCTGCCACCCCTGGACACCTAGTCTCTGGCTCCCCCTTTTTCCCTGTCCCTTGCCCACTCTGATCTTTTTGCTTCCTCTAGATTAAGGACTGGGGTGGTGTGACCTTTACTGCTGTAATGGAGAGTACCCTCCCTTTGGAGGAGTGGCAGGGAAGGTGCCATGCCCTCTGTCAGATCTGCATGAGCTGCTGGCTGCATTTCCACTGTGGGGGTGTCTCTCTTGTCCCCCCCGCCCAGACCTGTTCTTGATATTTTCTCTACTGCTCGATTGACTGGGATGTTTTGATTTTTTCCCCTCTTTCCCCTCCTTCAGGAAGCAGGGAACAAGAAGGATGGCACTGAGTTCCACTTGGATGATGGGGTAGAGGTGAGCAGGAGGCCTTCTCGTGAGGGGCTGGGGAGACACTATCTGACCGATCCACTTGGGTCTTCCAGAGTGGAGAACACATAGAAGAACCAATGGTAGAAAAGGTGGAACTTCTACAGAAAATATTAGAGGACATAACCGAAAAGGTAACCCCTATTCCAGCTGGGATGCAGCTCCTGCCTGAAAGGGAGAGGTGTTGCTAGGGGCCAGGGCAAGAGAGACTAAAGGTAGTTCCCACCGAGAGAAAGGGGGAAGGGCGATACGAAGGTCTCTGTGTCAATTAAGGCCTGGCCTGGAAATCACAATCAAGACTGAAGTACGTAGCAAGAGTGAGTCCCAAAAATGGGTGGAAGAGGGGCACAATGCAGGGATTGAGCCCTGGGTGGAAGCCTAAGTTTCACCACACACCACGGAGATTCAGAAGCTTAAAGCCAAGGAGGAAGGTTCCTAGGAGGTAGGAGGCAGGAAAAGGAGGTAAGGGCCTGAGGGGTGGTGGTGGTGGTGGTGGTGGTTGTGTGTGTGTGTGGGGGGGGGGGAGTGGCATCTCTTAGTTCCTGAGAGTAAGACCATCAGGATCTGTGCAAGGGACAGTCTGTCCCAGATGCTGTTTTCTTGGGCCTGGGAGTCTGTGTGTGACACTCACAGGTGCTTAACACTCAGGTTTCTCCTGATGCCTGTCCTTACTCCCAGCTTCATGCCCTCAGGTAAAGAAGCATGACCAAAAGGCCTGGACTCTGCAAAAGCAGAACAACCTCGATATCTGCCAGATGCAAGAATGTGCAGCTCAATTTCATCAACAACTGGCTGCATGCCAAGAGTTAGCCATCCAAAAGGAGTGGCAGCTTCTGGAAGAGTTGTATAAAGAGAAAATAAAACATAACTCTGAATTGAATAGCATTAAAGAGGAAATTAAAAAATTTCAAGTGAGAGAGGGGCCCTATACACTTGGGTAGGAAGACCTGAAGCAGGCGTCCTTCCTTACTCCCTCCTCACCTTCTTCCTTCATCTTTAGGAACTTGTGAAAAAGGCCCAAGAAGAGAACCTGCAGCTCCGGGCTCAGCTCAAAGCTGTGACCGTTCACGCAAATAGTAAGTGACAGGGATCCCAGGTGGGAGAAGCCAGCTTTGGGTGAGATGGAGGCCGGGTGAGGATAGATAGGGTGACACAGTGAGGCAGAAGCAAGCCGTATCTGCCCTAGGGGGCTCTGCTGTCTTTGGCTGTCTTTGACCCTGGGGATCCTCCCACAGGAAATGAAGCTGATCAGGAGCAGGATGAGGAACAGGAGGAGGAGGAGAAAGAAGAAAAGAAGTAAAAGAAAGAGGAGGAGGAGGAGGGGTAGGGGGGATAGGAGGGGCAGGGGGAGGGAGGAGGGGGGAGGGGGGAGGGGGAGGAGGGGGAGGACGGGGAGGGGCAGGAAGGAGGAGGAGGTGACGGAGGAAGGAGCAGGAGGTGAAGGAGAAGGAGCAGGAGGAGAGTGGGGCAGTGATGGAAACCACTGACAAGGACAATGCCATTCAGAAGCAACCACACACGGTAAGCCTGACTGCTGCCCTCAGGGTCCCCTGGGACAAACGCTCCTGAACTCTTGGTTTCCCTCCTTCCAATTTCTCTCAACCCCCAAATTTCCCATGGAACTTTCTGGGCCACCTCCACTCAACACCTCCTTGAAACCCCCATGTATGCTGTTAGGGGCCAGGAAGGGACTGCCCTTCCCCAGGACACCCAATCAACACACCCCATTTGATCTTTCCCCCTGCAATTCTCATAAACATTCCAGGAAGAACTGGAAGATCAGACAGAGGAAATCTTCCAGATTATGGAGGGGAATGAAAACTCATCCCAGTCCTCCATGGAGAAGGTGACTCCGGCCACAGTCCCTGAAACCATTGGCCAGCCTATTGTAGAAGAAGAGTATGCAGTAACACAAAGTAATACAAGCTCGAAGCTAAAACCCTACTTCGTATTTCTATTAACCTATGTGTATCAATCCTTTGATTAAATCAAAAACTACCATAGTCTAATTCTATTCTATCCCCTCCACCTACCTCCTCCCAACCATTACACTTTTTTTCAATCTGTGTATGTTTAGAATAATAATAAAATATTTCTAAAAGTATTAAAAATAGTCTAATCTCTGGGAAAAATTAGCATCAAAACCTACATACTGTCCTAAAGGGTCACATGATCACACACTTGAGGTTTGGATATGGATAGAATTCTTAACACTTTTAGGGGTGCATATAAATAATAGTTCTAATTATTGTCAGGTTTAATATAAAACCTTACTTTTGTTAAAAAATGTCATACCAATTATCATTTTAAAATATAAGTATGTGGCCTGTGAGGATAGCTCAAATGGCTGGAGGAGATGCATCGTATATAGGGGTCCACACTCAATCCTCTGCCTTCCATAGTCACTCAAGCATTGTGAGAAGTGACTCCCCCCGCCCCAAGTAAATAAACACTGAATTCCACTACACTACCAGAATTTCTAGTACTACAGCATAAATTTTTAAATATGGGACCAGAGAAGTAGCAGAGAGGTTAAGACACTTGCCACGCACATGTCCAACTCCTGCTTGATCCTCAACATCACATGGTCCCCTGAGCACTACCAACAGTGACCCCAAGTACAGTGCTGTGAATAGCTCCCAAGTTCCACCAGGGATAGCCTCAAAATCGGTGAAGGGTTTGAATAGAAATTTTACTAAAGGTGGCATATCAATTGTCACTACACAGATGAAAAAGATGCTCAACACTAATCAGTAGTTAAAAAAATTATCAGAGATATCTTAAATCCACCCAATTACTTTCATCAAAAAGACAGAATATGATGAGGATGTGCAGGAATATTTATATAAACTAAAAACATTTTTATAGTTCTTAAATAAGTATATAAATTTATATTATTATTTGCCCAGAAGGTCAATTGGTTATATTTCCAGGACAGCCTAGTCTCAGGAGCAGCTCTAGAGGCCCTTAAGCAACTCCACAGTGGTGCTGATGGTCCCCAAGCATTCAATCATTCAATCACTCAATCCCATTGTCTGAGAATTACTAGTAGTTTCCCTGGGACCCTCTTGGCAGGCTTTGGAGTACCCCCTACGCCAAAGGAAAATGTCTAGTATTCTTAAACTCAGCATCAAAGACTGAATCTTTAATTTAAAAGGACATAAAGGGCAGAGACTTTAGGACCAGTTGGATATTGGTTTGAATTTCTATTCTGTAACTCATTTTTAGTTATGAATAAATCAATTCTTGGTTTCTCCTCTAAAAACAAGAAAATATTTTCTCCTACAATATTGCTACAACAATCAAATTCTAATATTAGGATTATAAAAATTATGTATTTATTATTTTGTATTCTTCATGTGTGTTATGAATTAAAAAGATAGAGACTAAGGTCATTGATATTAGGTGATGCTATACTGTATTGGACAAACATTGATTTGGGGAAAACTGTAGGTTTCCTTTATTAAAGAAGGCATACTTAGAAAAGAAAGAAATGCTTATTTTTGGATTGTTTTTTGTTTTTTTTTTTTGTTCTGGGCCTTACCCGCTGATGTTCAAGGGCTTACTCCTGACTCTGCACCCATGAATTACTCTTGGCTATGCTCAGGGCACCATATGGGATTCTGGGGATTGAATGTGGGTTGGTTATGATTAAGGCAAATGCCATGCCCACTGAACTATTGTTCCATTCCCAGAAAGAAATGCTTACTAAGAGCTTCACCTAGTCAGAAGACAGGGGTTGAAATAAGAGGCAGTCAGTTGTATTGTGATGTCCCTTTGAAGTCTTTTTTCTTTTTTCGTCCTTCCTTCTTTTCTTTTCTCTTTCTCTCATTCTTTCATTTTTGAGAGGCTACACCTGATGGTGTTCAGAGCCTACTCTCATCTCAGTGCTCAGGTGACCATGCAGTGCCACGGATGGAACCCAAGCCTGAATCCACATGTGAAGCATGAGCTTGAGCCCATCAAGCTGTCTCTTAGGCCACAACAGTTTCAATAATTGACAAACAAGAGGGTGAAATGAAAAATAACCAGTTATGTGCTGATGTCACTTTACTATTTTCAACACTGTTGTATTTCTGGAGAAAACTTTGAAAGGGACAGAGATTTTGTTAAAATAATTCAGAATGCTAATTTTATAAGGGGGCTATTTCTTCAAAACATAACAAGACCGAGTTCTGTTGTGCATCCTGTATGTATGGATATTGACTCATCTCTCTTCCTAACACGGACTTTTCCACATCTGTCCACCGGACACTTCACATTTTTAACTTGCATTGTGAGAAATACAAAAACTCTTTTGACAGACCACATAAACTTCTCAACCATCTCTTAGACTCTAGAACTGTGATTTTTATTCTAAAAATACATCTGTGCAGATGCTTTCTTTGAGTCAATTTAATCCAACCAAAGTCCCAGCTCTCTAGGCTAATGAGAAATATAAGCATAGACATTGAGTAACTCTCGCTTACAACAGAATCCGAAAAAGACCTTGAACATTACACAAAAGACACGGCACCCAGATCCATTGATCCCTTTACCTTACTGCTCCATTAGCCAGTGTGGGATCTTGTCTTAGGCATTAAAGGCAACATCCTCATTTTGTTCTCTATGAGGAATAGACCACCAAGAATGCCTGGGGACAGGGAGGAGCTGCAGCACAGCAGGTAGGGCATTTGCCTTGCACGTGGCCAACCTGGGTTCAATTTCAATTCCCAGCATCCCATATGGTTCCCTAAACACCACCAGGAGTGATTCCTGAGTGCAAAGCCAGGCGTAACCCCTGAGCATCGTTGGGTGTGACCAAAAAGCCCCCCCCCCCCCCCCCCCGCAAATGATGGAGGATGTGGTAGCTAGGAGCTGGAGCTGAAAGGAAATCATAGCCCAAATGGGAAGGTAGACCACCCATTTGGAGAAGAAGTGGACAGAGAGAGGCAATACATACATAGTAGGTAAAAACTGGGGCATAGATTTCACTCTCATTTTTTCCCACTGCCTTTAAAGTTTTCTTTACCTCTTTATTTCCTTTCTAATATCTGTGACCCCACCCCACATATGTCCTTAATTAGGATTTCAGTCCTTTATTCAAATGCAAAAAAACCCAAATTTCTTCCTTTCTATATTTTAGGCAGTATAATTAATATATATTCTTCTGTAAATCAAGCAAAACAAGGGGGATCTGAAAGTATTTCAGAAATGTAAACTACTTTTTTTCTATTCCCAAATGACCTTATTTTCAGTTAGTTATGAATTTTTTGGGAACCGGCTTTCTATTTTTGGGGATGGAGGGTTGGGGCCACACCTGAAAGTGCTCAGGGCTTACTCCTGGCTCTGTTCTCAGGGATCACTCCTGGCAGGTCCTAGGGACCATATGGGGGAGCTGGGAATTGAACTTGGGTTGGCTTCTCCATGAAAGATAAACACACTACCTGCTGTAATGTCACTCTGGCCCAGAACCAACTTTCTGTTCCAGATAACTAGTACTTGCACATGATATAATTTAGCATATTGGTTTTATTTAAAAATTTAATATTATTATCAAAATTTTAGAAAGGGTTGTTCTCAGTTTCTCTCTATCTTAGAAAGTATTACAAATACAGTGGTTTCTTGTAGTGATGCTCATTGTCAAAGAATTATATTGCAGCTTTGGAAATTAAATATACAGAAAACTGCACTATTTTTTGTTTGTTTTTGAGAGATCAGACCAGCAGTTCTTATTGATTATGTCTGGCTCTTTGCTCAAGGATAACTCCTGGAAGGGCTCAGGGTGTTGAGTAGCAAACCTGGGTCAGTAACATGCAAGGCAAGTGCCCTACCCGCTGTCCTATTGCTGTAGCCTCAATAAACCCACTCATATTTAATTACGGAAATGATTCATTTCTCTCGAGTAAAAGGGAATCATACAGGCTTTTAAAACTAAAGAAATATTTTGAGAAGAGTTGGATTCTCTTAGTATAAATTAATAATCATATAAACCTTCTGATTTCAAGTAAATGTGTAAGCATTTGACTTATCTAGGAGCCTCTATTCTCCTAGAGGTATAACATTGTTGTATTTCTTTCTCTCTCTCCCATATGCCTAGTATAGTTTCTGGCCACAATCAGAACTTGTCAAACACTTTTAGTGTGCCCAGGTGTTGTCACTAGCTGAATTTACATACAGCAGTTTATTTACTCCTTGCAGTCGTTTTCACAGAGTATTACTCCCTTAGTTTTTACCAAAAAAGGAACTAAGTCTAAGTCCTCATGCTTACCCACAATGGTGGTGTTAGTCAGGAACAGGATTCTTTTCTATCCTATTTTGTCTGCGGTTCTTTTTTAGAGAGAGAAACAGTACACAAAGCTGATCAAACACAAGATCCTCATTGCTTGCTTGCTCTTGTGGATTTCAATTTTTTCTCTCCTTTTTACGCCATTGACTTATTATATTTTGCTATTCAATTACAGTTGTCAACTTCCTCCCACAGCAGCTTTATATTCTGAGTTGCAATTGCTCCACACAGAATCTGAACCCACATGCCTACAATTTCCCTATCAGCTAAGCAGCCCCCAGTACCTCCAAGGGACCATGGTTAATGCAGCCCACAGACGTATATGCACCTGTGATTACTGCCATTTTCCACTTTAGTTATCCCAAGAGAAGCACTATTCTAGAGTGCCTTTTAAATAGTATGTAGTGACAATACTCTGATCACTCTGATATGTGTAGGTGGCCAAGAATCATTATCCCCCATGTCATTATTTGAGAACCGTACTTTCAAGGTGGGAGCTGACATATTCACATATTACTAAAGAGGCCACAAAGACAAATTCCTCTGATTTTTGGTCCATTCTCTGTCCTTAATGCTAACGGTTCTTCCATAGACATTAAATAAAACCTCCATTTGAGACATCAAAAATTTTATTTAAGTAAATTAATAAATGTGCCTCTAAAGGACAAAACAGCTTATAAATACAGGGTTATTCCAAATTATTCTGTATCAGAATCCCAGAAATAGATTTCAAGAGAAATTCAGATAGGTTATAGAACTGAAAACTAAAATGACTTGGTACTAATGGGAGATTTGGTGTGTTAAGACAGAGAGGAGGGCTTGACTAAGTCATCTAGCAAGACTTCTCTGTAGGGACTCTTCAGCATAGTTTAACATAGGGTTGAAGTGGTGTGGGACCACTTCTGCCTTCAGTCTCTTACATACTTCTGGTAAAAAGTTGTAGAAACACTGGGACCTTGGGATAGTGGCTTTTTGCCATTGATAGCATGTTGCATTTAGAACATTCTATTCCAAAATTCAATAAAAAAATTCTCATTAAGAAAGTCAAACATTGTTGAAGAGATAAATAAAACACACAGAAAAGTATTAGAAGAGCTACTGAATGTGATTAAATTCAGTGCCCTACCCTGCTTCAGGATTAAAAGAAGTTGGTCAAGAATCTGGTTCTAAGGACGTAAGAAAGATGGGAAAGATGAAGGGATCATCGTAAGATTTTTTTTAAATCTTGTCTGTAACTTGGGGCTTATCATTATTCTCATAAAAGAATTTATATTTTTTTGTCTATAAAAGGGATTCCCTTTCCTAGTTTAAATGATCATGAAGATGGAGGAAAAAGTCAGAATCCTAAAAGACTGCCTCAAGGAGAAACTTTAGAGAGTAAACAAAGGTCTGAGGGCCTGGCATCTAGCATAAGCAAATCTAAACTGACACAACAAACCTAAACAACAAAGCCATGATACAACTGAGCTTTATTATACTCCTATCATGTGCCAGACACTCGCCTAATTGTTTATCTAATTATTTCATTTGATCCTTGTAGTACCCATATAGCAAGAATTAAGAAACACAAACCTTTGTGAAGGTTGATTAAAACGAGAACAGCCAGATGTAGATAACAGCTACGAGTTAGAAACTATGCAGTACAATATTCTTATAAGACCTGGAGCGATAGCACAGCGGGTAGGGCGTTCGCCTTACAAGTGGCCAACATGGCCGACCCGAGTTCGATTCCTCCACCCCTCTTGGAGAGCCCGGCAAGCTACTGAGAGTATTGGATATGCCAGACACAGTAACAACAAAGTCTCCAATGGAGACGTTACTGGGCCCGCTCGAGCAAATCGACGATCAACGGGAGGGCCTTTAGCTTACCTTTACCTTTAGCACAGCGGGTAGGGCGTTTGCCTTGCAAGCGGCCAACATGGCCAACCCGACTTTGATTCCTCCGACCCTCTCAAAGAGCCTGGCACGCTACTGAGAGTATCTCGTCCGCATGGCAGAGCCTGGCAAGCTACCCATGACGTATTCGATATGCCAAACACAGTAACAATTGTCACAATGGAGATGTTACTGGGCCCACTCGAGCAAATCAATAAACAACAGGAGAACAGTGACAGTGACATATAATATATTTATATATATTTATATACATATAAATATATATATGACTGTCCATTTTACATATAAGTTTGAAAAACTACTAGATTTATAGCACTGTGGCACTGTCCTCTCGTTGTTCATCAATTTGCTTGAGTGGGCCCAGTAACATCTTTATTGTGAGACTTTGTTGTTACTGTGTTTGGCATATCGAATACGTCACGGGTAGCTTGCCAGGCTTTGCCATGTGGGCAAGATACTCTCAGTAGCTTGCCGGGCTCTCTGAGAGGAGTGGAGGAATCGAATTCGGGTTGGCCAGGTCAGCCGCATGCAAGGCAAACGCCCTACCTGCTGTGCTGGGCTGGAGCGATAGCACAGTGGGGAGGACGTTTGCCTCGCATGTGACTAACACAGACATGGCCAACCCGACTAGATTTGTAAGTCGAATAAATTATCAAATTAAAAATTATGCATCCTATCTGGGAAGGAACAAAAAATGTTTAATACAATAGAATGAGATATATGATACATGAGAAATACGTATTGTGCATTCTGCCATGAAGTTCCTAGATCAAACTCAGGATCTAACACATGCTAAGGATGTGCTTTACCATTTATACCATTTAACATCCCACAAATAGGGTTTTCCCCTTGTTTCTGGTCATACTCAGTGATGCCCAGGGCTTATTCCTGGCTCTGTGCTCAGGGATCAGTCTTGGTAGTGCTTGGGAGATGACTTGTGATGTCAGGGATTGAACCTGGGTGAGCAAGCACGTAAGACTAGTCCCTTGCCCACTGTGCAACCTCTCTGCCTCTGCAACCCCACCCCTCCAAGCCCACCACCCTCACCTACGTATCTGGGGGAAATAGTTTTTTCTATGTATGTACATTGTCAAAACTCATCAAACTATATTGTTAAAGGGGCAGCATTTTATGACTTGCGGATAAAATCTCAGTGGTAGAATTAAAAATAAAGATATGGGTAGAGATGATGAAACTGGGGAAGATGATATAAAGGCTATGTTTAATGTTTCCAGTAAAGCAAGTTGGTACATAGTGGTTCTCTCATTCTTCTGAGAGGGAATGCTAGAACAGAATTAGATCTAAGATTAGGGAAGATTTTTATAAAGCAGTACTGAAATACTGAATTATTAAAGATGCTTATGGTTGCAGAACACTGTAAACCATTTTTCAGGGGTGAGGAAGAAGATGAGCAGCCTATGAAATTTCTTGATTTCGTTTTGATTATATAAATACTTGCGTGACATCACATCTGGTTTCAAGCTAACAACAGTTTAGCATCCAGCTTGAAAAATTCCTAGAAAACTTAAAATAGGCCCTCATCATCTAGGACCTATGAATCATCAAAATTAATATGTGGTGCAAAAAGTTGAAGAAATGGAAGTGTTAACTAAGAAAAATGAAATCATTAGGGAATATAAAGCGTGATACAATTTCTGTGTGTGAATATGTAATTAAGGAAATAGTATATAGGATAAAGAAAGCTACCAGAACTATACACAGGGCATATTTGCTCTAAAGGTCAAGTGGGAGAGAATGAGATGTGAGAAAGGAAAAACTGGAGGAAAAAAAGATTCCAGAGTGGTTGGGTATGTAAATTTCATCTCAGTTTAGTAAAATAAAAAGTAGCATTTTGTGGTATGGAGTTCACCTGTGAACTTTGAGAATTCAGTTTTGGTGTAATTTTTAAAGTACAATAGGCTTCAGGTAGATAAACTCCTCTAGAAGCCAGAAATAGCAGGGCTAAAAAGAAAAATATACACAATGACTTACAGAAGTGTTTAGCCAGGAACTGCTACTTTAGAGGCCCACTATCAGGTCCAGTCTTGAGACCAACATTAAATGCTGCCCTGGGACTGGAGTGATAGTACACCAGGTAGGGCAATTGCCTTGCACGTGGCCAACCTGGTTTCCATTCCCAGCATCCCTGAGTAATTCCTGAGAGCAAAGCCAGGAGTAACCCCTGTGTATCACCGGATGTAACCCAAAAAGCAAAAAAAAAATGCTGCCCTGTACACCCCTCTGTTCATGAAGGAACCGTCTCTCTTCCCATATGACATGTCAACCTTTTAATTAAGGACCATGTAGTCAATGACTTATGAGCATTAGTGAAAATAATGTGTGTCAGAGATTCTGGGAGATTCCAACCTTTCCTACAGATACTTCTTTGCTTCCAACTTTACACACTGTCTTTATGAGGAGATGTAATTAGTAGACTCTGACATCGAGCAGTGCAAAACCTCCAGCGTTTCAGGTAGTGGAGAAAGTTGGAGCCAGAGTCAGTATACAACCCCTGGTTTTCCTATTAGCTGAATGGAATATGGACTGAAAAAAGTATGGACGCTTTAGGAGAAGGGTTTACCCACCATCTGAGGCAACTGAACCTAGTGGCCATTTGGAGGGTAGATGAGAGGAATAAGTGATTTGAGATTAGAGAAGCAACAGGCTTTAGTCGTAGCAAGTCATTGTTTCTCAGTGAGGTAATATGGCTTGCTGGACATGCTTGCAATTTTTTGGAATATTTTGGCTTGTTAATTAAAGGAGTCAACAATTATTCATTACAGCTTCAAACACGTAAGAATTTTTCTGAATTCGACATTAAATTGAATAACCCCCCCTTTATTAAATCATAGTATGAATCTGTTAATTAACTCTGGTTACACATTGTTAATGCTTTTAAAGTCTTGATAATAAACACCTTGTTGGTTTGGCATTCATAGTTATAGTAAAGTTTAAGGAGGTGCAAGCACTGTCTACTTGCTCACATATAGCAGCTTACTGAAATACAGTGTTACTTTGTTCTAAATGCCTTTCCTTATTGTTCCTCTTGAATTCATGGTACCATTTTGCAGTTTCTGAAGAAATTTTATTTGAAATATTGTATTATTTATGATTTTCATTTCCAGGTGCTAAGTAGGATACCACAAAGTTTTAAAACTTTTGTTTTATTTTTTATTTTTTTAGACCATGAAGCATTAGATATATTAGTATTAAAACTGCCTCGTTTGGGTAATAAGCATCTTTATTCTAGATAAAGACCTAAAGGCTAGGAAAAAGCATCATTGTGGATGTTGAGTTAAAGGAATTTGAAATGATTAAATTCAGTGGATTATAATTAAGTTCTGTTTCAACTTTCCCTTTTGCAGACTAAATAAACCCAGAACTATTATCCTACTGTATGCCTTACATCAGAAAGCTTTCTTTACCTTGGATTCTGTCTCCAGAAGCACTTTTAATCTCTAAATGGCGCTGAGTTTTAGCCTTCCAAATGGGAGCTTAATATTGAAATGAGGAACCGAGATTTTCAATTCCCAAACAGATGTGCATATGAACTAGTCTACAGATTCAGCCTTGCACTTGAACACAAACACAAACAAAACAAACACTGTCCTCCCCGTTGTTCATCGATTTTGCTCGAGCAGGCCCAGTAACGTCTCCATTTTTTTTTGAGACTTGTTACTGTGTTTAAAGTAACATATATCAATGGTTCTAAAATATCTTTATTTTTCTATGTGTCAGGTGACTTGCAATTGTCAGCACTTGTTTTCATTGAAGGAATTTCTTTGGCCACTAAAACTTGCCTTGTCGAGCTGGAAATATTAGAAAAGCTGGAAAGCCTGGAAATGCTAGAATTAATGCATCTCCCCGTTACCCAACAGATTATATATAATTATTCACTGGAGTTGGAGTATAGCTTCCTAATTCCATCTATGGAATACTTCTAAAATGTATATTGCATCTTATCCTCAGTTTGCCCATAAGGATAAAACAGCTCATCACACAGTTACAACTATATTAACTGTTCTTTCTTTCATTTTCCTCTTCCTCAACAGGTGCTTCTTCGATCATACCAACGATCATATTCTTGCTTGAAGGTCAACATCTGAGGAAATCCAAACTAAGACAACTTGCCTTTCATTTCACTGGAGTCCTGCTTTAGAAGACAGAGTTGAAGAATAAAGGCCTGGAAGACAGCCCTGAGTTCTAAGTAACTTATCAGCTGGCTTTAGGGGTTCTCTCTCTCTCTCTCTCTCTCTCTCTCTCTCTCTCTCTTTCTCTCTCTCTCTTTCTCTCCAATTTTCTCTCTTTTTCTCTTCTACAACCCCCACCCCCACAAGAGATCTATTCTGGGGCCTCACTAATATGAACAGCACTGAACTGCATCAATAGTTTGTAGTTTCTTACATCTGACAGTCCAATTTTCAGCATACTTTACTGAAGAACAGACAAACTCCTGGACGGGTCTTATGTGACTTATTTACAATAAATCATACTGTTGCTTTCTGACTTATTTAAAGTCTTCAGATAGTTACAAAAGTAAATATTAGATCTCTTGGAGGGCAAGGTTAGATTCTACATTTATGCATACACCTATCCAATTTAAGTGAATGTTCCATTCTATTGATATATTCCTATGTCTTTGTCAACTTGATTATGTGGGGGACAAATGCTTAATCTATGTTTGCATTGACTAGATTAACACACACAAAAAAGTTCTCATAGGAAGAACATTCAATTTTGGGAATTAAGAGTTATTATGGGGAAAAGATGAAAAAGCAAAGAAGGTTCTTGTTCTGAAAAATATTACTCTCTCTCTCCCTTCCTCTCTCCCTCTCTCTCTTTCTCTCTCCCTCTCTCTCTCTCTCTCTCTCCTACATGACTGTTGGATAGTAGTAGACTCACAATAAATGGAAGCTGAATTTGAATCAAAACCAATTAGTGCACTATCTATATCATCATCACATAGGATTCCTTTAACTGAAGTACATGTAATCTTTGGATTTAAAACAAAAATAGTTTTCTATGAGCTCCTATACCATTTTTCTGGGGTGAATTTCTTAGATTTAGCTTTATTTATAATTCCCTAAAATATCGGCCTTGGTCTTTGTTTATATTTCTTTTATTTTAATCTTTAAGGGTCATACCCACAGATGCTCAGGGGTTACTCCTGACTCTGTGTTCAGGAATTATTCTCAGCAGTGCTCTGGGGACCAGTGCTCAGGCGCTCAGGCAAGCGCCTTAACCTTTCTACTATGTCTGTATCTCCAAGATAGTCTTAATACATTTGTTTGATCAATTGCTTTAAAGAATTATAATGAAATTAAATTCCAATTTTCAGATTAATAATAAAAATTTATTAAGAATCAGTTTCTTGTATGAGGGAACATTTCTATGAATTGTGTTGTGGTCAATTCTAGAAATTTAAGAACTTCTGAGATTTGAATGCAAAATGCAATTGATATGCAAATAAAAGAATTCATTTGATATTAAAGAAAACTAATGGATTCTACAAATCATGAGTTTCACAGGAAAATTAGTTAATCGGGAGAAATTAATCTTAAAAAATACTTTGACTGCTGAACATATGCTGTTTATTAGAATACAGTAGGACATTCCCAACGTAGATTAATACAATCAGGCTACTGTCAAATATTTCCCTCAATTCTTCTCTGTCCGCCTTCTCCAGATGGAATCCCAGTGACCATGAGCTTCTTTCTACAAGCATGGTTCTGGTATGCAGGTACCAGGACTATTTTCCGAACTGTAATGGGACTGCCCCAGCTCCCAGGCAACCTCTGATTCCAGAAGTCACACCCACACTCCTCCCCATCGCCCATCTTACAGCACACAGCAGTGAAGAAAAAAACTGGCTGGAGTGCCCCACAGCTCCTGGAGAATTCTCTGGGCCCCGTACAGAGCCAATATCACTGGGAGGTCCCAGATGGGGTAGGTGCTGTCTCCCATCCTTCTCCAGATGGAACCCTGGTGACCATGAGCTTCTACAAGCATGGCTCTGGCATGCGGGTACCAGGACTATTTTTCAAACTGCACAGCCGCTTTCACGGCTGTACGACATTTCCTATATGCAAAGTGATCAGTGGAAAGTAAATGATCTAGCATTTGTTCCTAAAAATAAGGGATGGTGGTGGGAAAATCTGAACAAAAGATAATGCCCAACAGAAATACATCTGGACTGTGTATTTAACTATGGTGTTATGCCACCCTCGGAGGGGATGGGTGTCTGTCCCTCCGCCTGTCCCACTTTGCGGTGGCGACATGGTGGCCTGCATTTTTTAGAACCTAAAGAATAGCCAGATATGAGACTGCATTGATGAGGCACGTGGGGTTTCATGGGATGGGGGTGGAATCGGCCCCGCTCCCCGCCATGACAATGCTCTGGGTTGCCACCCTCAAACACCTACTGAGGCTTCTGACAGACCATGATCCCAGAGGCATTCATACCAATCTCGGAACCCATGGGCTTCTGGCAGTAATCCATCTAGGTTTATTACTAAAAGCAATAGAAAACAAATTTTCTAATGATGTCTTTGTGGAAAGTCTGAATGTTGGGGAAAATTCCAAATAACAATGTTGGGTCTTTGGTCATAATATTGAATGTGATCAACAGAGAGAGAGAGAGAGAGAGAGAGAGAGGGAGAGAGAGAGAGAATAAAGTGGAAATCTGCCACACAGGCGGGGGATGGGTGGGAGAGGGGGTATACCAGGGTTCTTGGTGGTGAAAAATTTGCACTGGTGAAGGGACAGGTGTTTGATCATTGTATGACCGACCGAGACTTGAACTGAAAGGCTTTGTGACTGTTCCGATCATTGATCTGTAACTGGTATTTATCTGGACATGACGTTTGCTGTACCTTTTGCAATATTTCAATAGTTTATTTGGTCCTTACTTTTTTGTTAGGTCTTAAAAAAAATCCCAAGATATTAGAAGAGCTGTTGTTATTTTAAACCAGGAATAGCTGAGTTGTTTCTACATGAGTCAACCTTGAGCAGAATAGAAAAAACCGTCAGAGGTATTTCCAACTCCACTTATACTAATCTTTCTCTGCAAAAATTAATTTTCAGTCATTACTGACAACTGTTTTGACCATATTTGAGAGTGTATGCAAAGACCAGCATAGGAAAAATATGAGGAGGAGAGAAGGAAAGGAGATAAATTGGCATAAATGATTTAAAAAGATGCCTGTTTTTCCAATTACTTAAGCTCACCTGGTTTTGTTGACAGCAAGAGAGGCATAATTTTCTTGTTTTCAAAAACAAATTATACCTCAGTATAAAATAAATGCATTATCATGGATCAAAGAAAAATAAATTGTTAAAATAATTGCTATGGGAGATAGAAATAAGTTTCAAGGAACTCTTCAGTTTCTTACTGATAGAGATTATTTCTTTTTTCATCAGAACAAACGAATATTATTGGTACAATGTCCTCTACCATATTTTATCTTTATTAGTTAAAATTCATAATTTAGTAGATCTTCACATTTCTTCAATATGATGACCTTTTAAATAAATTAGAAAATCTGAGTACCATAAAGTGCTAGTTAACTGTGTCTTAAAAACCACTAGTGTGAGAAAATATAAAATAGGATTCTAGTTACCATGCTACCTAAATACTTCCCCCCAAATTTGTGATTTAATACAACAGTTTCTTTTAGCTTGTAACTGGACATTTGGGCATAGATTGCCAAGGATAGGTCATCTCTTCTCTACATAGTAAAGCTGAAGTTGTCTGAAGGCTAGAGGATAGAATTGATGCAGGCCTCAGGTAATCAGATATCTAAAGGCTCATACTGATTGATACTGACCTCAGCTGAGACTGTCATCCACAAAACCTATAGCTGGCCTTTTCTTGTGATCTGTTCTATTATGGTTATTGAGTTTCAAGAATAAGGTGTTCTAAAAAGGCCAGATGTTTTTATTAACACCTTTTATTACCTGACACAGAAATCACATAGTTCATCTCAAATCAAGTGAAAAACTAGTCTAGATTCAATGGGCACATTCAACAAGGCATTGTAAGAAGATTGTGTGGCATCAGGAACATTGTTGTAGCCATTTTGAAAAAATACAGGATCTCCATCGGGAGCACAAATATTGGAATCAGAGAGATAGTAGAGTAGGCAAGGTGTTTGCCTTACATCTGATCAAACTGTTGCACCATGATTGAGCACGGTCAGAAATTATTCCTGAGAATAGAGAGCCAAGAATAAGTGCTGAGCACTGTCAGGTATAGCCTCAAGGCACATACAGACACACATAGACACACACACAGACACACACACACACGCCTCATGCTTACAATGTAATGAGCCCATCATCCCTTAAAATTTTGGGATTGCTTACTATATCATTGGGCATTGCTGCTCTCGTACTAATACAAAGCAGACTCCAATGGGGTCAGATCTGACCGTGCCATGCTCCAGCCCATGTGGGATGGATCTTCTTAATCTTTATTGAGCATACTTTCCAGTTTGTTCTATAGTCTATTCATTCTGGTCTTCTTCCACTCCTCCTACAAGTGTTCTAACTTTTATTTAGATAACAGCATCATTTTTCCCCCTGTTCCAGACACAGCAGTAGGCATCCCACTGCCTTCCACACACGCCCACAACTTCAGAGCTGTCATCTGATCCTCACCAGACTTGGGGAGCAAACATGACAAAACCTTGGAAAGTCTGCATACCTGTGTGAAGGTAAGAACTCCCGCCGCCTCCCTGTGCCCACCTCCCCTGTTCCAAGACTAAAGACTGCCCGCCCCAGCTCTCCCCATCACCCCCTCCACATTCCAGACCCCTTTGCGCAGGAGAGAAGCTCAGGTGCAGGGCGGGCTGCCAGGAGTGACCCAGCCTCACCAGGTGCACTGAACTGGTCTGGACTCCTCGCTGACATGGGACTGCATATTTGGTGGAAATTAAAAATACACCCTTTATATAAAAATATAACCTTAAGATCACTCTTCACACGTTTGGATGAGCCTCACACATGAAGGAACCAGCAGAGGAACCCAGGTGTGCGGGACCCGGGGTGTAGATCTCCAAGCCTGCTCGGATTGGGACTGAGGCCTTCTCCACCCAGATCTCTCATCTTCCAGGCATTTCACCTACCAACTACCCTCGGCACTGTGTAACCCCATCAACGGCCGAGACTCAGAGACTATAAAACTCTGCTTCTGGAAGAGAAAGCGCAGTCTCCTGCCTCCGCGCCTGGCTGTCCTCACTGGGGCCCCTTGGAGGATGGTGGGTTGAGTTGCCCTCCCCACCCCAAGCAGAGCCCCGGCAGCTGAAGACATCCGGTTCCAGCCACAGCCATGCTTAAGACCACTCTCCACACGTTCGGACGAGCCTCACACATGAAGGAACCAGCAGAGGAACCCAAATGTGCAGGATACAGGGCGTAGATCTCCAAGCCTGCTCGGATTGGGGCCTCCACCACCCAGACACCCCATCTTCCAGGTGTTACACTCACCAACTACCCCCAGCACTGTGTAATCCAATCAACAGCCAAGACCCAGAGACTATTAAAACCCTGCTCCCAGAAGAGCGGCCACAAATGCATGGCATCTTATTATCTGGGTCTTACTCTGAAGAACCTGACAGGCTACCAAAAGTATCCTGCCCACATGCAGAGTCTGGCAAACTCCCCGTGGCATATTCACTATGCCAAAAACAGTAACAATGATGGATCTCATTCTCCTGACCCTGAAAGAGCCTCGAATGTGGCAATTTTTAAAATCTCAGGGTTAGGACGAAGGAGACATTACTGGGGCCTGCTCGAGGTAATTGATGACCAACAAGATGACAATGATATAAAAATATATAGTAGAAGAATAATATTCATGGACAGGGAAAGCGGATTAGGAGAACTGGCCAATGGTTGGAACTAATCACAAGTATGTGTGGGGCTGAAGGTAGGTAAGATAGAGAAGAGATCAGTATGGCAATAATAGCTGAGAATGATCACACTTTACAAGATTTGAGGGTTGAAAGTAGGTAAGGGATATTCTCAATAACCTTTCAGTATCAATATTGCAAACCACAATGCCCAAAGGGGGAGGGGAGACAGAGAGAGACAGAGAGAAGTGAGAAGAGACAGAGACAAAGACAGAGAGACAGAGAGACAGAAACAGAGACAGAGCTCGAGCCCAGAGAGAGACAGAGAAGAAACGTGCCTGCCATAGAAGCGGGGGGTGGCGTGGGGGTGATGGGAGGGAACCTGGGGACACTGGTGCTGGCAAATGTACACTGGTGGAGAGATGGGTGTTACTATACTGTATGACTGAAATCTTTGAGAGCTTGTTTGGAGGTTCTAGCAGGGGAGCGCAGCTACGTGTATACCCTCCACCAAAGACCGGTCTATCTCTATTCCGGGAAGGTCGTCCTCTTCAACTGAGCGCGTAGCTTTGGGAGGGACGCACATGGAGCGGTGAGGGAGGAAGGGGACACCTGCCTAGCCAGCCAGATCAGCTGAATCAACCCTGGCGATCAGTGGGGTGACAGATGTCACAGTCACATTGCCGTCACTGCGCGAGGAGCATATTGACAACGTGTTCAAGCATAAAGAACTGCAGCAGCAACTGGTGGATGCCAAACTTCAACAGACGACACAGCTGATAAAAGACGCTGATGAAAAGCATCAGCAAGAAAGAGAGTTTGTACGTTGTGCTTCTTCCCAAGAAGAGTGAACATCAGGTAGACACCAGAGCCCTGGTCCTTGGGTTTTTGCTCCTGAGTGAGACAGACTCTGTGTGTGTGTGTGTATGTGTGTGTGTGTGTATGTGTGTGTGTGTGTGTGTGTGTGCTTTTTAACATCTCTCTTACTTTTCATACAGAACACACATTGGCGAGGTTGAACGACCATGGTAGTGAGACGCTGACAGTCAGTTTGACTTGCCACTTGCTTAGAATATCAGTTCCCTTCTTCAGTCCTGGTTCTCAGCTGCAAGAACTGGAGCACTGTTGGGTAGCAGTGGACATTTGGCAATTCCACTTACTAGCAAGCTTGCCAAGATGGGTGATAAGAAGTCACTTGAAAATATATATAGACCGAATATGATCGCCACTCAATGCCTCTTTTGTAAACCACAGCACCCAAAATAAGAGAGAGAACAAAAGGGAATGCACTGCCACAGAGGCAGGGTGGGATGTGGGTATGGGGGGTGGGAGGGATACTGGGATCATTGGTGGTGGAGAATGGGTACTGGTAAAGGGATGGGTACTCAATCATTGTATAACTGAAACCCAAGCACAAAAATTTGTAAGTCTACAACTGCACCTCATAGTGGTTTCACTAATAAAAATTTAAAAATAAATAAGTTTAAAAAATATATATATATATAGGTGCCGTTTGGGGGTATCCTGCCTGTACGGCAGGGACCAGTGCAGTCAGTCTCCTGCCCCTGCGCCTGGCTGTTCCTCGCCGGTGTCCCTTGGAGGGGAGTGGGTTGAGCTTTCCTCCCCACCCCGACCAGGGCTCCGGCAGCCGAAGACCTCCAGGACCAGCCACCATCATGCTGAGACCACTCTCCACTCACATGAAGGTACTGGCAGAGGGACAAAGCCACGCGGGTTCCGGGGCCGAGATCTCTGAGCCTGCTCGAATTGGAGTCGAGCATCCTCCACCCAGATCCTCCAAATTCCAGTAGGCGGGGGTCACACCCACCACCTGGCCCCCTGGCGCCGTGTAATCCCATCAACGGCCAAGACTCAGAGACTACAAAATGCAGCTCCCGGAACCGTGCGGCCGCATTTGCGGCCGCGCGACATCTTATCAGAACATCTTTTTATGATATCTCATTATCTCATTCCTACTCTGGACAAACTTGCAGGCTATCGAATATAGCCTGCCCACAGGGCAGAGTCTGGCAAACTCCCCGTGGCGCACCAAATATGCCAAATACCAGTAACAATGATGGGTCTCATTCTCCTAAAGAGCCTTGAATATAATCTCAGGGCTAGGATGAAAGAGACGTTACTGGGGCCTGCTCGAGCCAATCAACGAATAACAGGATGATGAAATGAAAAAAAAAAATGAAACGGCAGAGCCTGACAAGCTCCCCATGGTGTATTTGATATGCCAAAGACATCAACAAGAAGTCTCACAATGGAGACGTTGCTGGGCCCACTCGAGCAAATCAATGAACAACTAGAGGACAGTGCTACAGTGCTATAACTGAAATCGAATCATGAACAGCTTTGTAATGGTCCATCTCACAGTGATTCAATAAAAAAGTTTTTTTTTTAAAAAAAAAAAACCTTTTTTCTTCTCCCCCCTGCAAAAGAACTATTTACGAAACAAACCAATTTACAAATCAGTTCTATATCATTTGCCTATAGAAAGTATAATTTTTGATGATTTAAATGTCAGGTTTTTTAAAAAGCATTTTGTATGCATGAACTAAGTTAGTTATTGTTTTCCTCTTTTTGTTCCTTTGTTTTGGGGCCACACCCAGCAATACTCAGGGCTTACTCTGTGCTCACAGATCATTTCTTGTGGGACTTAGAGGACCATGTGGGGATCTGGGGAATGAACCTGAGTACTGCCTGCCATGCTGTAATTCTCCAGCCCCGATATTAACCATTGTTAAGATAATGAGGAAGGTTTTGTACTTCAAAAATTGAAAACTAAACCCTGAGACATAATAAATTTATCCAAAGTATCATCTAAAAAACTACTGGTAAATATACACAGGGATTTCTTTTAATTTCTGTGGTAATCTGGGGCTATTCCTGGCACTGTGCTCAGGAGTTAGCCCTTGTGGTGCTCAGAACACCTCTGCATGTCAAGGATTGAATGGGGGTAAGTCACATGCAAGGCAAGTGCCTTAATTTTGACTCTCTGTTCTCCTCTTTTAAACTTTTTTTGTTGTTCACATCTGGGTGTGCTTAGTGCTTATTCCTGGCTTTAAGTTCAGACATCACTTCTAGAGGGGTTGGAGGGACCCTAAGGGGTTCCAGGGATTGAACCTGGGTCAGTCACATGCAAGCCAAGTGCTTTATCACTTGTAAATATCTCACCAGTACTTTTTGGTCCCTCTTTTTTTTTATCATTATTATGCCATGAATTCCTAGAAATAAGCTGATCTATTAAGGTTGCCTTTCATGCATTAAGGCGGCCTTAATATTTCTACCAAGTAAAAGTTTTCTTCCAGATGAACAGATGACTGTTCTTGTGCAATAGTTTTCTAGTGATTTTTACCCCTCTCCCCAAACACACACATCCACACACATTTTATTATTTGCCTGTTTGCTTAATGTGCCTTTATACTATCAAACTAAAATGGTATAAAAGTCTCTAGTAAGAATGCTGCCTCCTCTAGGAGTCCTTTTTTAACTTCCCCAGTTGAATGTCCTCTCCTTTTATTTCTGTGATGCTAAGATGTTAAGTGTCTTTTTCATGAAGTAATGAGGCCTGAGATATAGTGTTTATTTGTAATGTCTCAAAGACTTAAGCAGCTTTCAGAATCAAGTAGTCCCATATTCTGCTCATTGAAGCTTTAGCTTTCTGTCATGATGGAGTATCAGATAACACACTAACCCTCTTAGAGTAAAAAACTACCATCTTAGAAAAATTATACAAAACAACTCTATGTTGAACTATGTTGAACCAAAGGCAGTGAATGCTTGTGATCGCTAATCATCCCTGAGAGAGGGGAAACAAACAGTATCAGTCTTATGGTTCTCATAACTTTTGTTTGGCAACTTTTTAGACTTTAGCATGGGAAAAGGCAAAGGATCAAAGTATTATAACTGCATTTACAGAAATTACAAGACAGACATCAGGACTACAGTGTCAGCTAGAATTTTTTTTTAAATTTTTATTAGTAAAACACCATGAGGTACAGTTGTAGACTTATAAATTTTTGTGCTTGGGTTTCAGTTATACAATGATTGAGGACCCATCGATCCACCAGTGCCCATTCTCTACCACCACTAATCCCAGTATCCCTCCCAAACCCCATCCCCCATCCCACCCTGCCTCTGTGGCAGGGCACTCCCTTTTGTTCTCTCTTTCCTTTTGGGTGCTGTGGTTTGCAAAAGAGGCATTGAGTGGCAATCATGTTCGGTCTATAGTCTACATCCAGTATGCATCTCCCATCCTGGGCGGATCTTCCCAACACCCTTTATTTGGTGCTCCCTTCTCTGTCTGAGCTGCCTTTACCCCTAGAGTGTGCAGCTGGCCTCAAAGCCATGGAGTAAACCTCCTGGTATTTATCTTGGCTATTCTTGAGTGTTAGTCTCCTATTTTGTTACTTTATGTTCCCCAGATGAATGTAATTTTTCTATATCTGTCCCGCTCTTTCTGACTCATTTCGCTTAACATGATACTTTCCGTGTACTACCACTTGTATGTAAATCTCATGACTTCATCCTTTCTAACAGCTAAATAGTACTCCCTTGTGTACATATACCAAAGTTTCTTTGACCAGTCATCTGTTCTCAGACACTCAGTTTTTTCCTGATTCTGCCAGCTAGAATTTTTGAGACAGTGTAAAAGAGAGAAATAAGCCGGCAATAGCGGAGTTCTAAATATCTGCATGATTAGCTTCTTGAATCTTTTGGCTGAATAATAACATGTACAAAGAAATACAGGAAAAAGAGAGGCTGATAATGTCTGTTAAAAACAAAAAGCAAACACGGGATGCTGGGAGCTAATTAAATACTAGACTTTGCACAGAATAGTGAGATGTCAATATTCTGACCTGGCAAAGCAAAGAGATTTTGCTGAATATCCCAAACAAATAAAAAAGCCTATAGATAGTCAATAGGAATAGAACTGGCCTTGCTGTAGGATAGTAGTCATTTTAGTGACATTAAAAACCTCTGCATAAGCCAGGGATGTAAATACACAGTAATCCTACACCTGGCATACGGGAGGGTCTGGGTTTGGTCCCTGACATCGCTCATCTAAGTCTGGCTGTGTTAATTATCTTTGATGAGGATTCTTTCACAAAATATGTATGTATGGAATCATTATGAGATACACTTTATATTTCTTGTCATTTTATTTCTCAATTACATAATTCAATTTTTTAAAAAAAAATTCCGTTTCCTTCTACAAAATCCTCTCATCTAAGAGAGTTAATACATTCAGAGTACAATGGCAAATTCAATGGCCTGGAGAATTCTTATTAAAGAAAAAGTTTTTCTTTTGGGTCTTAGGGTTGGATGTCATGATCTGGAAAGCTAAGGCCCAAGTCTGCATTTTATCTATTTTTTTTTTATGTAGGAGTACTGCTATTTATTCAGCCACTGATTAGGCTGATTGAATTGTGCATGAACTCCACCTTACTATTTTTTCCCACATTTTTTATAATTTTATTTATTGAATCACCATCAGAGCAGTTACAAAGTTTTCAGGTTTAAGTCTCTGTCATACAATGAAACACCTGTACCTTCACCAGTGTCCATTATCCATCAACAAAATCCCCAGTATACCCCCATTCCACACCCTGCCCCTACCTGTGGGGCAGATGATTTCCAAATTACTCTCTCTATACTTTGATTACATTCAACATTTCGACACCACACCCACCATTATTATTTGGGATTTTACCCCAACACTCAGATCTGTCGAAAAGGCAACAGTAGACAAATTGTTTTCTATTGCTGGTTATGAATAACATATGATGTCGCGTGGCTGCAGTAATGGCTGCATGATTTTGAAATTCTGAAATTTTAAACAAATCTGGAGGGATTTCTTGCCAAAACCTGCTGGGTTCTGAGATTTGTTCCTGAGTCTCTGGGATCATGGCCATTAAACAGCTTGATTTGGAGCCAGAGAGGCCGTTTGTGGGCGGCAACTCGCAGTCTCATTGGGGTGGGGAGGAAAGGGCTGACTCCACCCTCATCCCATGAGGCCCCGTGTGTCTCCTCACTGCAGGCCCAAACCTGAATGTCCAGTGGCCTCTGGCGGATGGCAGCAACTAAGCCGCCAACCCGGGGGGGGGGGGGAGGGACAGCACCCTTTCTCCCCTGGGGTGGCCCAAAAACAGTAACCTACTGCTCGGTCCAGACACACTTTTGCCAAAAGCCACTGGGTTTCAAGATTTGTTTCTGAGTCTCTGGGATCATGGCCGTTAAGCAGCTTGATCAGGAGCCTGAGAGGCCATTCGTGGGTGGCAACTCAGGGTCTCTTTGGGATGGGGAGGAAAGGGCCAGCTCCACCACCATCCTGTGAGGCCTCGTATGTCTCATCACTGAGAGCCCAAACCTGACTGTCCAGTGGCCTCTGGAAGATGGCAGCCACCAGGCCACCAGGGGGAACAGGCCAGGGCATGAAACCTATTCCCACCTGGGGTGGCCCAGTGCCAGTAACTTACTGCAGAGACCTGAAGCATTTCTACCAAAAACTATTGGGTTTCGAGATTTGTTTCTGAGTCTCTGGGATCATGGCCTTTAAGTAGCTTGATCAGGAGCCAGAGAGACCGTTCATGGGCAGTGACTCAGGGTCTCGTTGGGGTAGGGAGGAAAGGACTGGCTCCACCCTCATCCCGTGAGACCTCACATGTCTCATCACTATAGGCCCAAACCTGACTGTCCAATGCCCTATGGAAGATGGTGGCCACCAGGCAGCCAAGGTGGAGCAGGTGGAGTTACAGCACCCTTTCGCCCCTGGGGTGGCCCAATGACAGTAACCTACTGTGTGGTCCAGACACATTTCTGCCAAAACTTGCTGGGTTATGAGATTTGTTTCTGAGTCTCTGGGATCATGGCTGTTAAGTAGCTTGATCAGAAGCCAGAGAGGCCGTTCATGGGTGGTGACTCAGGGTCTCACTGGGACGAGGAGGAAAGAGCTGGCTCCATCCCCATCCCGTGAGGCCCTGTGCGTCTTGTCACTCTGGGCCCAAACCTGACTGTCCAATGGCCTCTCAAAGATGGCAGCCACCTAGCCACCTAGGGGGCAGACGGAGGGACAGCATCCTGCCCCCCCCCCCCCCCGCAGTGGCTCAGCGACAGTAATCTATTGCGCGGTCTGGAGTCATTTCTGCCAGAAGCCGTTGGGTTTCAAGATTTGTTTCTGAGTCTCTGGGATCATGGCTGTTAAGTAGCTTGATCTGGATCCAGAGAGGCCGTTCATGGGTGGCATCAAGTCTGCATTTTAGCTGGGATGTTTTCAGCAACATATGATATATATATATATATATATATATATATATATATATATATATTAGGAGTTCTCTACTCATCCTTTTATATAAAGGACAAAGGACTAAGTGTTTTTAAAGGAAGAACAAATGTACCTATATCAGGATTGTGTTTGACTCATCTGGTCTGTACTGTATGTAAATAGCAAGCCTTTGTCATGAAACCCTTACTCCACTAGTTCAAGTATATAATAGATGGTAAAGACCTTTCAAATGATTATTGATATTGTTCTGTTAAAAGCTACTTATTTTTATATTTAGGATCCCACTTTTTCAAAATACAGATTTTTGTGGTATTTGTATGTACAGTGGTAGTATAGGGGAACAATATTTAAATGTTTGAAGTTTTTTTTTTTAACTGTTACTGTCATTGCAATGTCATGGGAGGAGTGAATCTTGGAAGAAATATACCTTTTCCTTATTCACAATCCTAGTTATTCCTTATCATTATTATTTTATAGCACAGCGGTAGGGTGTTTGCCTTACAAGCTGCCAACATGGCTGACCCGAATTTGATTCCTCCACCCCTCTAGGAGAGCCCAGCAAGCTACCTAGAGTATCTCGCCCGCACGGCAGAGCCTGGCAAGTTACCCGTGACGTATTCGATATGCCAAACACAGTAACAACAAGTCTCATGATGGAGATGTTACTGGGCCCGCTCGAGCAAATCGATGAACAATGGGAGGACTGTGACCGTGACTTCTAAAGTAATTCTACACTGATTCTATAATCATATAATTGTATAATTAGTGTAACAGTGCTATCCAATTAATTAATATACTATAAAAGAATTAATATAATTCTACAATTTTATAATTAATTACTGAGTAATTATATACTGAGGAAGACTCTCAGACAGTACTTAGGGGACCCAGGGTTCACTCCTGACCATAATCTGCCCCATGGTGGTGGTGGTGCATGTGCTGGTGGGGATTGAACTCGTGACCTAACACATGCTGAGGGCACCCACTGAGTTTTTAATTTCATCTACCGAATCCTTTATTTGTGACATTTCTTTTTGTAGCTTTCTTATTTCTGCTCTCATTTCTTCCTTCATTTTCTCTGCTATCTGTTCCACTGTTTCTTTCATTTCTTCCTTTAATTTACTGGATGTCTCTTCCATTGATTCCTTGAATTCCGTGAACATCCTCAGCATTTCCTCACGGAATTCTTTATTGGAGAGTTTATATTTGTATGTTCCCCCTCTTGAGGATTCGGAATTCTTTTCTTCGTCTTCTCCTCATAGTGGAGATTAGCACTGTTTCATATTTGTGCGTACCTCCTATTGAGGATTCGGGACTCTTTTCTTTGTCTTCTCCTTGTAGTGGAGATTTGCACTGTTTCTTCATGCTGTTTTGGTTGTATAGAGGTAAAACCTTGAAGTTCACTAGCACTATTTCCTCTTATTGTGGAAATGTATTCTGAATAAGGTTGGTCGATGTTGGTCAACCTTCTCCCCTTCTAAATATGTCCTTCCTCTAAGACATTATTCTGTGGCTTATGATAGGCAATGAGTGAAGCGTTGGAGGAGGTGCTCTTTTATATTGGGCTTGTACAGATTCTGGGGTACACTGGTTTTTTTTGTTGGAATGGGAGTAGGCCGGTGGATTATTGTCCTATTGTGTTTGAGGCAGCCAGAACATTTTCCACAGAATTAGGTGATGAAGGTTGGGATGTGAGTGAAGAGTGCTAGGAGTGGGAAGTATAACTGCGGCAGTGTGAACAGCCGCCTGCCACACAGAAGGCCACTCCCACTTTTGAAGAGGCCATGCCCCCTACATTGGAGGCCATGTCCCCAGTCAGTCCAGATGCTAGTCCATAGACCTGTTGGGGGGAGTAGCAACTAGTTGGGCTGGTACTAGCTGCAGAAGTGGAGGCAGGTGCCCCAGGCCAGGTCCCTTGGTAGGTGGCATTCAGGGTCACAGGTTTAGGTGGGGAGGGGGTGCCAAACAGGTACAGACCTGGGTGGGGGGTGTCGACTAATTGCATTGGTGCTCACTGTGAAGTGGAGATAGGTGCCCCAGGCCGGGTCCTGGTGGTGGGTGGCATTCAGGAACGTGGGTTTAGGTGGGGAGGGGACGCCAAGCAGGTACACACCTGGGGGGGGTGGGGAAAGCTACTAGTTGAGCTGATGCTCACTGAAGAAGTGGAGGCAGGTACCCCAGGCTGGGGTCCCGGCCGTGGCTGGCATTCAGGGGCACCTCTCTGGTAATTTTCAACGTAAAAATTATTCCAGCTGAAGGATTGTCTTTGGAGTGAGGTTTCATTGAAACAAAAGAGAGTTACCTGCCTTCTGGTTAAATACTCTTTTGTTCCTTCAAGGGAGGACCCCACAACGAGATATTCCTCAGGTGTCATTCTTTTGAGAAGGTGGAGTATATGATCTGTACTGTTTTACACTTAGAAATATTTTTGTCACATTCTTTTTTCTTGACTCTGAAATACAATTCTCATGGATGCAATCAAATCCTAAAGAGTCTGTGTATGTGATTTCTAATTATTCTTTTACAAGTGTTTTCCACTTCAGAGCCCTTCTTACCCCAATGAATATAGTAACACAGAATTTTAAACGAGCAAACTCAGTATTGGGAGTTTCACTGTACTTATTCTAAAGAGAAAATAAGTATGCCACAATGTCTAATTCCCCCCTGAGAGTATTGGTGAAAGTCAGACGCATAAAAATTGAGGTCCTTCTTATAAGGATATTTCATCCAGGCCCTCCTTACTTCTGGAAGACAGCATCACTTGCAATGGGACCAAATACAGGCTTTGGCATTTCACGAGCCCTTTCTGAAGGGAGAAGAGACAGCTCATCTCAGCAATGGATTTGTTGCAGACATAAGAAGCCAACAGGGATATGGAATGTTGCTATTATAGTTATTATATTGCTGTTGTCATTATTATGATCATGTTGAAAATTTACTTAATGGTAATTTTAGCCCCCTAAAAGATAAAAATCTCTGCCCAGAGGCCTCATTGTTGAGCTGAATATTTTCCCAGTAATTCCTTTTCACTGTCCTCTGGTGACTATTGTGGCTATGTGCCTGTGCTCTGAATAACTTGGTCAGATGAATGTTGATAGATCATGCACACAGAGGAATTGTTTTTCACATACTGTCTTTGGTAACACAGAGCATATCCACCCACCCTCTACATGATTATGCATATGTGTTCATCCTCTGAAATAAGATTTAGGAAACATTATACAATGCCCAGTACTGGAAGACACCTTCTTGTCTCTTCTTGGCCACTCTATGTTGAAGAGCTTAAACACATCTTAAAACACATCCACTCTGTTTATTTCTAGACAGTTCTGATAGAAAGTACCTTCTTTATATTGGTACCTTGGGTATCCCTTTTTTCTGTTCAGGTAGCAGAGTTCTTGAACATATAAAGCAAAAGAGATTTCTTCTAGTCTTTGCCACTGGTTCTATCTTCTTTATCATGCTCCTTAGCATTCGGGAGCTCTTTAATTACTTCTAGTTTTTCTATGGTTGCACTTTGGATCTCCTGATAATCATCTGGAGCTCATTTTCCAGTAAACAGACTGATGCTTAATTGGTTTCACTAATGTTTAGTGATTTAAAACCAAGAATGATTTATTGTTAAAATTCTGAGTGTCAGTTGGTTGGAGGAATTGCTCTGCTGATTTAATCTGGTTTAAGTCCACATAGGGCTCCACTCATATAGCTAGGTGGGGCTGAAAGAGGAAGCTAACCTTGTCGCTTGTCTGGCAGCTCTTGTTGACAGTTGCTTGGAACTTCTTGTTTCTTCTCATCGCTGCTGTTTCTTTACCAGACTTTACTGGTTGGTGTTCATACTTGGTAGTCTCCACATAGACTTTCAAGGGAGTTAAAATGAAGTTTGCAAGGGCTCTTATGGTTCATTGTTGAAAATAGCACCATATTCCGGCCACAATCCTGTTGAACAAAGCAAATCATAACGAAAGATTTGGAGCAGGGAGATATTTCTTGATGGGATATGACATGATGTTTAGTCTACCAACACCCTGTCTGCTAGAACACACAGGAGATACATATAGAAGATACAAACTATAGACAGAGGGTGAGAAATTTCCCCTTCTTTCTTGTCATTCTATTCTTTTATTTTTCTCAAAATCGGTATCTTTTTAGATAACTTGAATATTTATTTTCTAAAGTGTTTCAGTGATTTTGGAAAATAATTATTACAGAAAAGATGAAAGTAGAATTTTTACCATTATTCATATTGCATTGAATCTCGGTACCGAAGGAACTTAAGTATCTGAGGACATCCATTTTTGGCAACTGTTAGGCAATCATGTATTTCCAGGTTCAAAGTTTTCCTCCATCTTTTTACCAAGTACATAGTTGTTGAAGGGTCTCCATTCAATCTCCACTTCCACCACATTTCCTTATAGGAAACATTGGATCTTTATAAAGGAAGCTTTTTCCCCCAGAGTTGCTTTTCTTCCTGACATTAAATGACAACATTTGGTTAAACCCTATGGAAAGCAGTATGGAGAGTCCTCAATGAAAGTAAGAATAGAACTCCCATATGACCAGACAGTTGCACTTCTTGATACTTAGCCTCCAAAGACAGAAATGTTAATTTGAAAAGCTATGTGAATATCTATGCTCATTGTAACACTTAGTTTTGTGCACCATATTGCTAACTTGGTGGTTTCAGCCCCAATCTTCCTCACTCACCATCCCTGCCCCATTCCTGAAAATATGGATGTTCCAACTCCTTTTACTATATTTTGGAGAAAACCTACCCTCTTTTTATATTTTTTGGTTTTTTAATTTTATTTATTTTTTTAATTAATTTTATTGAATAACCATGATAACATGAAAGCTTATAACTTATAAAGCTTAGTTATAAGCTTTCATGTTTGGGTTACAATCACACAATGATCAAACACTCATCCCTCCACCAGTGCACATTCCCCACCACCAATATCCCCAGTACAGCCCCCTTTTCTCACCCTCCCTCTGCTTCCATGGCAGACATGATTCTCCATTATCTCTCTCTACTTTTGGGAATTATGACTTGCAATATAGACCCTGAGAGGTTATCATGTTTGGTCCTTTATCTACTTTCTGCACACATTTGTCATCCTGACTGATTCCTTCAGCCATCTTTTTCCTAGTGATCCCTTCTCTATTCCAGCTGCCTTCTCCCCTTTGCTCATGAGGCATTCTTCCAGCTATGGAGCAATCTATCTGTCCCCTGTATCTACTGTTCTTAGGTGTCAGCCTCATGTTATGTTTTTTTATACTACACAAGTGAGTGCAGTCGTCCTATGTCTGTCCCTCTCTCTGACTCATTTCACTTAGCATGATACTCTCCATGTCTATCCATTTATAAGCAAAGTTCATGACTTCACCTTCCCTGACAGCTGCATAGTATTCCACTGTATAGATGTACCAAAGTTTCTTTAACCAGTTATCTGTTCTAGGGTACTTGGGTTGTTTCCAGATTTTGGCTATTGTGAATAGTGCTGCAATGAACATATAGGTACAGATGTCATTTCTACTGTGCTTTTTTGCATCCTCGGGATATATTCCCAGAAATGGTATTCCTGGCTCATAAGGAAGACAGAGGACTGTCTAGTTTTTGAAGGACTGTCCATGTTGTTTTCCAGAAAGCTGGACTAGTGGGCATTCCCACCAACAGTGAGAGTGTCCCTTTTCCCCCACATCCATGCCAGCACTGGTTGCTTTTGTTCTTTTGAATGTGTGCCAGGCTCTGTGGTGTGAGATGATATCTCATTGTTGTTTTGATTTGCATTTCCCTGATGGCTAGCGATGTGGAGCATTTTTTCATGTGCCTTTTGGCCATTTGTATTTCTTTTTTGAGGAAACTTCTGTTCATTTCTTCTCCCCATTTAATCCTGTATCAGATGGGTATTGGGTAAATATTCTTTCCCATTCTGTGGACTCTTTCTGTATCTTGGTCACTGTTACTTTTGAAGTGCAGAAGCTTTGTAGTTTGATGTAGTCCCATTTGTTTATGTTTGCTTCCACTTGCATGGTCAGTGCTGTTTCATCCTTAAAGATGTTTTTAGCTTCAATGTCACGGCGAGTTCTGCCTACATTTTCCTCTATGTACCTTATGGATTCATGTCTGATATTGAGGTCTTTAATCCACTTTGATCTGACTTTTGTGCCTGGCATTAGACAGAGGTCAGAGTTCATTTTTTTGCAGGTAGCTATCCAGTTTTCCCAGCACCATTTGTTGAAGAGGCTTTCCTTGTTCCACTTCACATTTCTTTTTTTTGGGGGGGGGGAAGGGGGGTTACACCCAGCGATGCTCAGGAGTTATTCCTGGCTCTACACTCAGGAATTATTCCTGGCGGTGTTTGGGGGACCATATGGGATGCTGGGGATCAAACCCAGGTCGGCCGCGTGCAAGTCAAACACCTTACCCGCTGTGCTATCGCTCTGGCCCCCACTTCACATTTCTTGCTCCTTTGTCAAAGAATAAGTGGTCAAATATTTGGGGGTCTGTGACAGAATATTCGACTCTGTTCCATTGGTCTGCAGGTCTGTTTCTAGCCCAGTACCATGCTGTCTTAATGAGTACTGCTTTGTAGTACAGTTTGAAGTTTGGGGAGGGTGGTGCCACCCATCTTCTTTTTCCCAAGTATTGTTTTAGCTATTCATGGGGGATTATTGTTCCATATGAATTTCATCAATTCAGATAAAGTGGGTAGAACTGATCCATTGACCTAATTACTTGCACATAATTTTCTGAGGGGGTGAGAAATTTTCACATAGACAGCATGTATTCTCTGGGATTCCCTAGAAATAAATTTAAAATTTTATTTCAAATTTTCAGAATCCTCTGACCTGAATTTTGATTCATAAGTTTTTCCTCGCATTGAGTCCAATAAGGAAGCTGATGAATATTTGATGGTGATAGGTGTGTTTAGGTATTCCAGGTCTTCTTGGTTCAACCTTGGGACGCTATAGGAATCTAAGAATTTATTTATCTAGGAATTTATCCTCAAGGTTTTTGTGTTCCGTGGCATAAAGCTTCTCAAAGTACTCCCTGAGAATCCTTTGAATTTCTGTAATTTCTGTTTTAATGACCTCCTTTTCATTTCTGATTCAGCTTATTAGGGTTTTCTCTCTCCTTTCTTTGTGAGTTTTGCTAGAGGCTTATCGATCTTGTTTACTTTCTTGAAGAACCAGCTCTTGGTTTCATTGATCTTTTGGAATGTCTTTTTGGTTTCCATCTCATTAATCTCTGCTCTGAGTTTTATTATTTCCATCCTCCTGTTCTGATTGGGCTCCTTTAGTTGGTCATTCTCCAAGCTCTTAAGCTGTGAGGTTAGGTTACTTTGTGGGTTTGCTTCTCCTTCCTAAGGAATGCTTGTTGAACTATAAACTTTCCTCTTAACACAACTTTTGCTGTGTCCCATAAGTTTTGGTAACTCGTGTCCTCATTTTTGTTTGTTTTCAGGAATCTTTTGATTTCCTCTTTGATTTCCTTTCTAAGCCACTTGTTATCCAATAGTGAGCTGTTTTCTTTCCAGGTGTTTGATTTAGTTGTCTGTTTGTGTGTGTGTGAGATTTACTTCTAATTTCAGTGCATTGTGGTCTGAGAAGATTGTTGATACAATCTCTATCTTCTTAATTTTATGGAGGTATGTTTTGTGGCTCAGCATGTGCTCTATCTTGGAGAATGTTCTATGCACACTTGAGAAGAATGTGTATTCAGCTTTTTGAGGATGAAGTGTCCTGTATATATCTACTAAGTCCCTTTCTTCCATTTTTTTCCTCAGATAAAGTATTTCCTTGTTAAGCTTAAGTCTAGTTGATCTATCAAGAGGTGATAACGCGGTGTTGAAGTCTCCCACTAGTATTCTGTTGCTATCGATGTCTTTCTTTAAGTTAATGAGTAGTGTTTTAAGTACTTTGCTTGTCCCTCATTAGGTGCATATACATTTAGTATTGTAAGTTCTTCCTGTTGTACAGTTCCCTTGATCAATAAGAAATGGCCTTCACTGTCTCTTGTGACCTTCTTCAGTCTGAAATCAATGTGGTCTGATACTAGGATGGCTACCCCAGCTTTTTTATGGGAGTTGTTTGCCTGTAGGATTGTTTTCCAGCCTTTGATTCTGAGCCTGTTTGCTTTGACTATTGAAATATGTTTCTTGTAGGCAGCAGAATGTTGGGTTCAATTTTCTAATCCATTCTGCTACTCTGTGTCTTTTAATTGGTGTGTTTAGCCCATTGACGTTGAGAGAGATTATTATTATGGGGTTTTGCCCCATTTTTCTGTTGACATTTGGTGTATTTGAGGGGCCTGTCTTGTCTTAAAGTAGCCCACTTAGTTGCTCTTGTAACCATGGTTTTGAGTCTATGAAGTTCCTGAGCTGTTGTTTGTCTGTGAAATTGTATATTGTTCCTTCTGTTATGAATGAGAGTCTCATTGGGTAAAGTATTTTTGGTGAGGCATTTATTTCATTGAGTTTTTTCACTATATCCCACCACTGTTTTTGGGCCATGAGGGTTTCATCAGACAAATCAGCTGTGAATCTTAAGGATGCTCCTTTATAGGAAATTTCTTTCTTTGATCTTGCTGCTTTCAGAATTTTGTCTCTATCTAAGGTTTTGGTCATTTTGATGACCAAATCCAGGAAGGGGCCCTGCCGCTGGGAGGGTATCTGGATGAGTGAGCAGAGGGTGCCAGAATGGCTCAGCTTTGGGTTCGCGCAGTGTGCCTCAATTCCCATCCCCCCCAGACCAAAGATGAAAACCAGCCGTTCTCAGGGGATCTAGTAAGACATGCAGCCCCAGGAACGTGCCCTGCCACCGGGAGGGTACCTGGATCTCTATTTATATTTTCATCCACTATTAGTGATTTCTTCTGAAGATACACAGACAAGGCCTAATTCATTTTTTATCAGAAGCTTTTGTTTAATTCAACATAAATATCATGTATTTCACAAGTTTAGTCTCTTAATTTAACATTCGAGTAGCTTAATTAAATATTTACTGACAAATGTCATTTGATTGATACGAAAACATAATAGCACATTTTCATAGTCATACTTATACACAAAGAGCCTTTAGAGACAAGATAATGAGAAAGGAGTGTACTATGGTGTTATAGCAAGATATTGGAGGACTTGTTTTATTATAGACAGATTTTGAAGAATAGTTTTGTGGGGTGTGTGAGGTTGATTTAGAATTCTGTGTTTGCCTATAATCTTTAACATAGTTGGACCATGGAGAGATTTTAATACAAATTAAAAAGAAGTCTATTTCTGCAGCTTCATTAGGTCTAGGAGTACTGATTGGCTAAGTTTCCAGAGGTATATAAAAGCCTTCATCAGGGAAAATTTCTCTTTATTGTTGATATTAGATAAGTTTTTATTGAATTTTTCTCACATGGGCATGTTAAGATGTGAAATTCAGATAAAGTGGGTAGAACTGATCCATTGACCTAATTACTTGCACATAATTTTCTGAGGGGGTGAGAATTTTTCACATAGACAGCATGTATTCTCTGGGATTCCCTAGAAATAAATTTAAAATTTTATTTCAAATTTTCAGAATCCTCTAACCTGAATTTTGATTCTTAAGTTTTTCTTAAGTCCAATAAGGAAGCTGATGAATATTTGAGAAGGTCATCATTTAGGAAAAGCTTAGTAGGTTAATGAAGTATTAATCTTGATTATCTATCCCAGAATAGTTCAGAACTCAGGAGGCAAGAAGGTTAGGTAAGAGACATTTACTACTTCTGGCAAGTGGCAGTCATGAGAAGACTGTTCAGGAAATCTAAAGCATTTATTTATCCCTTTATTCAACTCATATAGTTATTTCCCCTCAATGTTGGGGGTATCAGGTCCTAAATCCAGCACCTCCTTATGCAAAAGCATGGACTCTATTCAAGGCCAATTATTTATTCACTCAACAAATATGTAAAGAAACTCTATCATGTGCTGTGCAGCAAATCAAACCTTTGAAAACCAGGGGTGAGAAAGCCAGACATACTTTCTCTGCTTAATTTATAATATCTCCTGTAAACTCATTTTTCTAATTCAATACATCTAGTCTAACAGGATTTTAGGGTGATGGGTATTATAGAATTCAAGGCAGCCAACAAAGTGAGGGGCAATTTGGTGGTATGGTGACGTTACTATCACTGAAGACAATCCCTGCACTAAATAAGAACTTGGTTTAAGTTTCTAACAAAATTATTCTGCAAGCATGGGAATAGAGGAGTCTAGAATTCAGAGATCAGAGAGATAGTAAGGAGTTAAGGCGCTTACCTTCCATGTGGCAGACCCAGTTCTCTGAGCACTGCCAAGGGTCATTCCTGACCATAGAGCCAGGAATAGCCCTTAGACACCCCCAGGTGTGGCCCTCAAACAAACAAAAATAATTTAGAATTCAGTGTTGTACCTATGTATCTGAACCTAGGATAAAGTCTTTTACTGGAAACAGTCTTAAAGGGAGTCAACACAGAAACTAGTGATATATTTTTTTCTTCCTTCTTTTGCAACAAAAGCAATGTGCAATGGAGAAATTATATGCAATATCTTCTCAGGAAAGCTGAGAAATGTAAAGCACTGTGAGAGTTCTGATATAAAGGGAAATCCAACTTTCAGGCTTACCCTCATTCCCAGGTCAAGAAAACATGTGCTAATTTCCTTTTCCTTAATGCTTGCTGATCTAACTGACTCAAGGCAAGAGGATAATTTAGATCAGTTCCTGATCTTAAGAAAGTCATCATCTGGAGGCTGGTACAAAGATACATTCACATTATCTCTTTTTTTCTTTATCTATGCTCCCCACCCCAACCCTCAACTCCTACCTGCATCATCCAGTGCTCCATTCCTTCCTCAAAGTTGCATATTATTATTATTATTATTATTATTATTATTATTTGTTTTGAATCTTACCTGGCTGTGCTCAAGGTCTACTCCTGACTTTGTTCTCAAGGCTGACTCCTGGAGGACAATTATAGGGTGTCAGAGATTGAATCCAGGTCAGCTCATGCAAGGCAAGTGCCTCTGTAGCTCTGGCCCTCAGGAGACGATTTCTGAGATAATAGCATGCTTTTCTGTAACCTCTCTGTGAGTTTCTTTTTTTCTATTTGTACAGTGATAATGATGAGACACATGATAAAACTTATATACAATATTGAAAAGTTGTAAGAATTAAATGATATCACATAAGTTATTTCCTAAACATAGTACCTGGCACCTGTCTGGAACCTAGTACTTGCCTTGTACCATCAAGCAAACTATTTTAAAATTATGATGTATTTGGAACAGGGATGTGACAGAGCAATTGCCTTGTATAGTGACCTACTAGATTTGATCCCTGACACCACACACATGACACATTTTTTGAGACAGTTTGATAAGAGAAATTAAAAATGTATTAATGTTAACATTTTACTCAGGTTGCAAGTTCCTTGGGCTATTTTTCTAAGATTAGTAGCGAGGAGTTCCAGTGAGGTGGGTTATTAGTAAATAAGTGTGTCCTTGGCAGATAAAGAACCCTCTTAAGAGAGGAAAGCGTTAGTCTGAAGAGGCTTCTTTTCTGGCTTGATACAAGATGTCCATGTTCAGAGGACAGCACCACTGCCTGGTAGAGATGTTCACTTTCTTCCCCGCATGTTCACTAACTATGATCACAAGCAGACAAATAAGCTTTCATGTCACATCTTCTTTGAACTCCAAGCTTAAGGATTGTTCTGCTTTAAGGCCCCCAGATGCTGTTAACAGACAAGGTCATCATCATGACCCCTTCCCATTTCTCTGTGGTTCTGACTTCCCAGTAGAAGATAAATGATTGATCTGTCTGTGGAGAAGCGAGAGAAGCATTTCTAATTAACAACATAAGCTGAAGGAGTGAGGGCTTTTCAAGAACGCAGAATGCAAATGGTGCTGCTCCCTTGGTGCCTGCTGCCACTCTGTGTGGGCGTGGACATGACAGTCTGTCCACCAAGGGTCCCTCTGAAACTGTTTCTGGGAATGCTTCTGGGACGAGCGGAGTAAAATCCTCTAGAGATTTCTTTTACCCTCCCTGTTGCATGTCTTCTTGACATTATACTGGAGACTGTAGCATAGCCCTTCACTTAAGTGTACTCTGGAAGGAAAAGCGGTATATTAATAGATTAATTTCATACAGACAGATAGACAAACACATACACACCTACTTATTTTTTTCTATTACTCTTCTAGGGCAACGAGTGGTTGTCAAATCACAGAGTGCAACAATATTACCTGAAAAGTAATTAATATGCAGATCCCTTGTTACCCCTATTACCATACTCCACAGACCTATGGGACTCAGTTTTCCAGATTATTATGATATATATGGTTTGGGGACTGCACTTTTTTTGCTTATTTTTTTGAGTGGTAGAGGGCACACCAGTCTGCTCAGGGATTATTCATTCCTGCTGGTGCTTGAAAGACCATATGCAGTGGTTTGTATCAAAAATGGATTGGCTCTGTGAAAGGTGAGCACCTTGTCCCCTGTTATATTTCCCCGGCCCTGGACTTCACTTTGATATGTCATTCTATGGGATAAAATTTAAGTACAAACTAATTTTATAGTGTCAAAATTAGAAGAAACTTCAAGGAGATCTAGAACAACTTTTTATTCTACTGATGAAAAACAACATGCCAATAAATTGGATAATCCAGAAGAAACTGAAAAAATGTACTTTTAAAAGATCTAAATAGGAATAGAAAACCTGAGTCAACCAATTATATTGAAATAAAATTAAGGACACACAAAAGAGTCTTGGAACTGAGCTTGCTGCAGAGATGCCTCTGGATCTTGCCCTAGGTCAATTTCACCGGGCAACACCGAAAGGGAGCAGGTGCTGTCCCTCGGCCAGCCCCCTAGGAATCCCGGTGGCCGTCATCTTCCAGAACCCAATGTTTTCATACTACCCAAGTCTGTGAGAGCAGTAATGGCAAAATGCCAGACCTCACAGGATAGGGCTTGAACTGGTCCCTCTTGTCCCCCCACCCTGGTGGGACTTTGAAATGACACCCACAAAGAGCTTCTGGCTACTATTAAGCCCCTTATGGCTATGATCCAGAGACACACAAAAGAATCTCTGAGCCAAGCAGCTCGCTGCAGAGATCTCTCCAGACCTTAATTATTAAAATTGTAGAATTTCAAAAGCGTGTGGCCACACGACATCATGTGCTATTCATAACAAGCAATACAAAATAAATTGTCTAGCATTGCCTTTTTGACAGGTTTAAGTGGTGGTGGGAAAATTCCAAATAATAATGGTGGGATTGGTGTAGAAATATTGAATGTAACCAAAGTAGGGAGAGAATATTGTGGAAATTGTCTACCACCCAGGCAGGGGAAGGGGTGGGATAGGGGGTGGGGGGTTCTGGGGACTTTTCATTTCATTTTCATTTCATCATCCTGTTATTCGTCGATTGCCTCGAGCAGGCCCCAGTAACGTCTCTTTCATCCTAGCCCTGAGATTATATTCAAGGCTCTTTAGGAGAATGAGACCCATCATTGTTACTGGTATTTGGCATATTTGGTAGGCCACGGGGAGTTTGCCAGACTCTGCCCTGTGGGCAGGCTACATTCGATAGCCTGCAAGTTTGTCACTGGGGACTTTGGTGATGGAAAATGTGCACTGGTGAAGGGACAGGTGTTTGATCATTTTGTGACCAAAACTCAAACATGAAGGCTTTGTAACTGTATCTCACTGTGATTCAATGATTTAAAGAAAAAAGAAGAAATGAAATTAAAACCGTTTAATAAACTCTCCCACCAAAAATATTCAAAACCAAATGACTTGTACTGGTGAATTTTATCAAACTTTCAATGAAGTTAATCTTATTCTGAAAAATAATTAAGAAGGGTTTAGTTAATTAGTTAAAAAGTTTACATTATCCTGGCACCAAAACCAGGCAAAAAAAATTGAAATAAGGAAAACTGCTGACCAATAGCTCTGGTGAGCACAAATGCAGAAATTTTCAACAAAATATTAACAAGTTAACTTCAAGAATATGTTGAAAGGATGATATACTGTTATCAAGTAGGGTTTATTTTAGGCATGCAAGATTAATTGAACATACAAATTAATTGAAATAATATGTTGTATCAATGAAAGCATAAAACTTTATTAATATCAACAGACATGAAGAAAGCATTTGACAAAAGTCAGCATGCATTTATGATAAAATACTTCAATGGAATAAGGCTGAAGGAACATACCCCAGCACAGTGTAAAAAGGTTGTGTCTTATAAACCTACAACTAACCACATAATAGCAAAATTTAAAATTGTTTAATTAAAATCAAAACAAGATTTATTCTCATCACTCTTTAATATTAAAAGACTAGAAGAGCAATTAGACAAAACAAAAAACCAAAATGAATCCATGCTGCAAAAGAGGTTATATAATATTTTTCATTTATAATATCTAAAGATCTATTTCTATGTATTATTTTATCATATTTCTACATATCTCATAATTATTGTTTAGTTTTCAGGATAATTCAGGAATTATTCAGAATACAGGAACTTTCAGTACTAAAGCTGCAACCTGTCTGGCAAACTGGGTGAATTGGTCACCTGAAGATCCAACTAAATTTGCGTGACAAAATTTTTCCTATCAAAGGAAGCTAACTTTGCAATAGTATAATATAACTTTATCATTATGGTGCATAATAAAACACACACACACACACACACACACACACACACAGAGGCACTGATACTATGGCTTTCAGCTCAATAAGACCCAATACCAGTCAGTGAAAGAGACCAGGACTTTCCAGTTAGTCTCAACTATTAACAATTTGACTCTGAAATCATCTTAAACTAGTCTATTTTTCTGCTAAGGTAAAAAGATTCCTGAATTTGGTCATAATACTGCGTCTCTGCAGCATTCCCTGTCCATCCTTCACTGAATTTTTCTTCACTCCTGCCTTCCTGATCCCTGCCATTGAAGATGAACTTGACGAGGACCCAGCACATTCAAAGCACCAAGCACTTCCAAACTGCAAGGAAACAGAAAAACTACAAATATTCTGAGGTCTATGTTTGATTGCCAGTTCTGAAATGGCCACTTGAGAAATTCTTCAACTCTTCGCATGAAAAGTTTGAAATAATCAGGGATGCCTACGCAGACCTTTAGCTCTTAGCTTACAAACATCGTATCGGATGAATCACCTTCCGGATCTACCAACCAGAGTCTTTGTTTGGCTCACACAACTAAAATTAGCAGCCCATTCATAATCCGTAATGGCTGGAGAATTATCTCATACACATGGGACAAAGAAGAGAGATCTGAAGAGAAGCCTCTTCCCTAAGTCTCATCCACGAGATTCTTCTCGTTAAAGCGGCTCTCTCAAGAGTCCAATTTGCTGCAATTATAGCAATCAAAAAAGCATTCAGCCTCCTCCCGCACCTGACGCGCCAGCTCATTCATTCTCTCCAACAGTGGTGGGGTGGATGCTAATGCAACTCCTATCCCCCTGGTGCCAGCTACAGTCATCAATACCAACCTTACTCCCACCCCCCACAGCTGGGGATGGTTCACAGTTCATAGGACTCAGTTGTGTTGATGCTTCATGGTAGACCTGTAGCCGTCTGGACCACATGGACTCCCGGGCTCTCTACAGAAAGAGGCTAATGAGCCGCTGATACTGGTGTAGATATTTCTACCCACAAAGGACTAGGAAAGAGCTGGTTATAGACTTACCTCTTTCATTTTGTGAGTTTCCAAGTGCTGCTAAAGAAGTTCCTGCTCTGATAACAGGTGCAGGTGTGGTGCCAGGGAGAAGCGGGGGCCTATCTGATTGCTGCATTGTGCCAGGCTCTATGGCACTTGAATGGGAGCTTTGTGAGTATACCGTCTCCCCAGATTGAGGGGACGGGCTCCTGCTGGCGAAGGAGTGGGAGGAGGGAGGTCTGTGGATTAAAAGCCTATAAACAGAGCTCTAATAAATCTCAGCTTCCTCTTCTCACCTGCTTCTGTGTTTTAGACTAATGGCTTGTGGGAGAGTAGAGGTGTTGATTATTGCTAATCCTCATGCCACTGCTAATACGAGCCCTTTTCAAGCATGCTATTCCTAGTAAGGCATTTGTAAATATTCTTCTGAAGGGCTCCAGTCTTGCCAATATAAGTACAAAGTCTGTAACTATTCCAGTATGTCTGGTATGAATTCTCTACATGGACAACTTTTGTGTTACTTTCTTGAAATACTCTGACTGCCCCAATGTGAACATTTTGGTCTCTGCCTTTGGGGTTGGATAATCAAGGCCCTTAGATAGCTATTCACTCTGTATCTCTCACTCCCCACTGAGAGCCTAAAATAGACAATACAATAGTCTCTTAACCATAAGAGATACTTCTCCAAAACTCACTTAGGTGCCTGAGTAAGTGGATTTTATTGGACCCTATAGATAAAAGTGTTTTCTACTTGTATATATCTGTGATAAAATTTATTGAACATAGTCAAAGACCAAGAAACAATCACCAGTCATAAACAGAACAATCATAACAATATCACTGTTAAGTAATACAACTTACATCGGTGTGAGCTCTCTTTATTGAGATAACGTAAATGTTTATTGTGGTTAAGTACAGTCTCTAAGTGCAGTGGAATTTTCTCCTAACTTTTCTTGCCTCTTCATTTGTAAAATGGGATAAAGGGAATAAGCTGATTCTTGAAAGAGTTCTTTTGAAAGAGTCCCAAATGAAATCATGCCCCAGGAAGGCTCAATACTTGATTGAGTTGGAGCTCAATTAAAGGTCATGATTATTTCATTACCATTTCTGTTATGAAAAATATTAGGATTTTTGTCATAGCTTTTTCCCCTATAGGTCTTTCTACATATTTTAATACTTGTCCACAAAATTTACCAGGCATCTAAGATGTAAATAGGCTACTGAGTGGGAGACAGGAGCCTCAGACTGGTTTCTGGTCACATAGTCCTTCTGACCACACAGCTAGGATGGTTATCTTCCATTGCGTGCCTTATTTCCTCTCCTCCCTCACTCTTCCTATCTTCCTACCCTGACTCCTCCTGTTAAAATTCACTCATTCTGGCTCAAACCAAGGTTTCACCTTCCATGACTCCCTTCTCTAGGTTGCTCCAATATAATCTACAGGTTTTTTTTTTCACCATAGACTTTTATTGCTTTCATATTGATCATGAAGATTAGAGGATACTTTTTAAAAGGCTTAACAATGCACTGTAGCACTGTCCTCCCTTGTTCATCAATTTGCTTGAGTGGGCACCAGTAATGTCTCCATTGTGAGACTTGTTGTTACTGTTTTTGGAGTATTGAATACACCACAAGGAACTTCCCAGGCTCTGCTGTGCAGGCGGGATACTCTTGGTAGCTTGCCGGGCTCTCCAAGAGGGATAGGGGAATTGAACCTAGGTTTGCCGCATGCAAGGCAAACTCCCTACCCACTGTGCTATCGCTCCAGTCCCTGGAATATAAACTCATTGATAAGAGTGCATGCTTAACATGTATGAGGTCCCAGGTTCAACACGTGTTACTAAGAAACTGTGTCCTATATTTTTGGTAACTTTCAGAAAACTCCTTTTGTTACAAATTCCACTGCATTATTTACTACATTAACAATACCTACTATAGAAATGGTTAGTAAACTATACCCCAGTGGTCAAATCTAGGCTGATTTCTCCTTTGGTCTGGTCTTGAGTTAAGAATGGTTTTGTATCTTAAGCAAGCGAAAAAAGTCAAAAGAATACTCTTTGCAAAACATAAAAGCTATATGGATTTTACATGTCTGTGTCAATAAATAAAACTCATTTGGAATATGACTGCATCCAATTATTTGCAATGTATTGTCTGCAGTTACCATCTACTGCATTAGAATTGAGTTGCTGTCACAGAAGCTAAGGGTCCACAAAGTTTAATTTATTTACTCTCTGGTCCTGCACAAAAAAAGTTTCTGACTTGTGCTTTAAAGTATAAAACTTCTTTATATTTATGCATTCATTTGTTTCCTCTAAGAGCTATGGTAGCATGCTCATTTTCAGAAGCATATGAGAAAGTGAAATCTCTAACCCAAGACTGTATAGCTTCAGAGTGGCAGAGCTAGTCCTCTGTGACCCACTTTCCTAGCCACCCTGAGACCACCACTGCTCCTCCAGAAAGCCTAGATTTCAAGTAATTATTGTGTCTCGTACGCCATTCTCTATCACATGCCTCACTTTGCATCTCTGAGGAGCTTCCTGAAGACACTGGAGCGTGAGAGCTTGCATTGGTACCTGCCATGTCATTGAAATGCGATGTATTGGTTAGCAGACGAAAGTCCTCAATGTTCTCAAAGAGATTCTATTCCTGGGTAGCCCTGAGCTGACTGGATCCACCAGTTCTCTGTCTTGCCAACCACAACTACTTCCTTGGCTGACCTTGATAAGGTTTAATACGTTGCTGGTGGCCAATGATTTCCTGCATCATTTACAAAGGAGCAGCAGCTAATCTTGGAGACAGATGGAGCTCTTGGCCTCTATCCAAGCCATTCTCAGATTGATGTTCGCCTGTTTTCTCTGTCCCAAGATTTGTAATGGCTATAACCGTTCTTCAGTCATTCCCCTCCAGTCCCAAGTCCCCTGATGTTTTCTTTTAGCTCATTTCTCAAAATATCCAGAATAGCAGTCTGAACCAGAGCTGAGGTCCCTCGGTGGCAAAGTCAGCTTTCTTGAGTTGCATTCCATGGCACCAAGGCCACAAACCAGAGCTCCTTCCCTCCCTCACAAAATTTTCCAGGATTTTGTTGGACTTACCTTACTTACTAAAGTACTTACTAAAGTATTACCTTACTGAGGTAATACCAAGTGCTCAAGAACGTAGTCAAATAGACAAATATTCTTACTATGTCTCTGTGGAAACATGCATTTGGATGGTGGAGAGTATATCAATCAGAATTCTCCAGAGAAATACAACTCACAGGTTATGAGCCAATAAAAAAACACTTTTTATAAGAAATTAAGCTCAGATAATTGCAAATGCAGAAAAATTAAAGTCTGCAGTGCTGATCTGTGGGTTCGAAACTCAGAAGAGCAGATGGTGCAAAAGGATTGTGAAGACATTGGGCTAGATAATTCCTTCTTACTCCAGGAATCTGTTCTTTGTGTTTTATTCAGGCCTTTAACTTAGGACAATCTGCTTACTTAAAAACCACAGACTAAATGTTAATCTTACCCAAATCTCCACATAAATTTATGATTATAGAAAGTATGCATAATACTCTTTCCACTGCCTCTGAAAATTTCTATATCATTTCCTTTTTTAATAAGTATCTTTAAGGAGGTATATTATAACACAGTGGGTAGGGCATTTGCCTTGCATGTGACCAACCCAGATTCGATTCCTCTATCCCTCTCTCGGAGAGCCCAGAGAGCCCGGCAAGTACTGAGAGTATCCCGCCCACACAGCTGAGCCTGGAAAGCTCCCCGTGGCATATTCGATATGCCAGAAACAGTAACAAGTCTCACAATGGAGAAGTTACTGGTACCCACTCGAGCAAATCGATGAACAACAGGAGGACAATGCTACAGTGCTACAGTGCATATTAATTTAGGACTCTAGTTTTAGGATTATGTCCATATGACGTTCTCTGCCCATAATGATCAAATAATAGTAGTATACCCTTTACGGGAGTAAGATTATCTAAATTATATTAAACATATTTCAGTTTCCACTCATTTAATTTCTCACATAGACTTATATCAACTGGTATAACAGTACAGTCATTTTTCAAATAGGGAAATTGAAGCCTGGTTGGAGTGAAGACTTTGTCAAGATTATCTGACAGAGTATATTTATTGGAGAGTCGGAAGTTCAGTCTGGGATTTTCCTGCTCTTTACCTTAGAGTTGTGGAGTTGGTAAGTGAAGAAAAAAGAATTCTGTAAGATTTTTTGGTTGTTTTGAATATTTTTAATCAAAAGTTTATGTAGACAAATTGTATGACTTTTATATTTAGTGGTTGTCATGATTAGCTAATCCACCTGGGTTAACTCTCTTGTCTTTGATTAGGATATTACACAACTTTCAACTCTGCATGTTGGAGAAAACTGAAAGTAATACAAAAATTTCTGCCAATTGAGATGAATTCAGTCTAATGGGATGAAATTGAGTTTTGCTTTCTAGGTACTGATCATCATTTTTTACATTTATTTCAGTCTTCTCTATATTTTGACTTAAAAATGTGCCTGCCGGGACTCCCGAAAACCACTGCCACTGGGTCCCGGGTCCTGATCCTAACACCATTCTCAACGAGAAAATAGTTTGGGAATGAAGATGGGGGTCCCAGGCCTGGGAGTAGAAACTGCCTCAGTATTTCCCATGAGACCTTCTGGTTTGATCATCTTCACTGAGGTAGCACTGAATTCTCTCTAATGTATATGTTGATTTATGAGTAATTGTGATTTATTCTTTATTTATATTAAGTATGAAGATTATGATATTATTTGATTGCAAATCTTGTTTTTTCTTTTTCGTGAAAAAAAAAAAGGAAAGGAAAGGAGGCCAGTGCCCAGAGGGGAGACACGGGCAGGGGCCCGATTGGGCTCAGCTCCACTGAAGGGGGGTGGGGCGGGAGGGGGCACGGGGCAGCCTGGCTCACTTATGGGCAGCACGATGTAGAGCGCCCACGAGCCGGCGGACTGCTCCTGTTACTCTGTGCCAGCTCCAGCGGCCTGGACTGTGCGAAGAGGGACGAAATGAGGCTGATGGCAAAAGGGGAGCCACCGTCACCCCACATTGTCTGCAGAATGGCAGACGCCAGGATTCACTCCAATTCCAGGAATTGCAATGAAATGTATAATAGCTTTCACCCTCCTCGTCCAGATAAAGCATGGAAGGGGGCACCCTCAGAATTGTAGGGTGATGGGGCTGGAGTGATAGCACAGCGGTGGGGCGTTTGCCTTGCAAGCGGCCAACATGGCCCACCTGAATTCGATTCCTCCGCCCCTCGGAGAGCCCGGCAGGCTACCGAGAGTATCACCCCCTCATGGCAAAGCCTGGCAAGCTACCCGTGGTGTAATCGATATGCCAAACAGTAACAGTTGTCACAATGGAGATGTTACTGGGCCCGCTCCAGCAAATCGATGAACAACTAACGGGAGGACAGTGACAGTGACAAAAATGTGTCAGATCGCCTTTGAATTCAGTGTAGTATCTATTAAGGGCTGGAGATATAGTTTAGGGGATAGGCACTTGCCTTGCAACAAACAACCCTAGTTTGACCCCTTGCACTATATACGACCTCCCAAGTACTGTCAGTGTCACTCATGAGTACAGACAAGAAGAATCAGTCCCGTCCCTAAGTACTGCTAGATGTGAGTGACCCAAAATTTAAAAAACAAATTAAACATCTATTAGTTCCCTCATTAATTAATGAGGTAAATAAAATATTTGGCATTGTGTATTTCGGTGAGAATCCTGATTATATGCTCTCTCAAAATATATATTTTTAAGAGGCCTTAATGTGAAGTGCACAAATAACTTAATTACTAGCATTGTGATGTTCCCATACCTCATTCACAGCATAAATTGATGCTCTTGTGAGTTTCTGGACATCATAGAAAATAGCTCACTTGGTAAAGTACTTTAGCGTTTATAAAGTTCATTTTCATCATTTAATTTGATTGCTACAATCAGCCTGAGGGTATTGCTCCCATTGCACAAATGGGAAAAAGGAAAATGAATGCAGTGGGGGCAGGAGGGATATGTTTCATAAAACCAAAACATTTATATTTATACCACACAGTCATGACATCAGTCTGAGTCTCTTCCGAAGTCCTATGTGTGTCCAGCCCACTTTCTTAAACCGTGTCATGTTTCTTGTTGAGAAATGCTATGGGCTCAGTCTGGACAGATCTCAGAGAAGAAATCGTTTCAGAATTTTTTTAAAAAAAGGAATTTGGATGTAACGGAAGTTTTGAGAAGCCACAGTTCCACCACCAAGGTTGTTATTCAGCTTCCCTTTTTCATTTTTTCTCTGGAGAACAAAAGCCGGTTTTACATTTTAATGGATTTAATTACTGAATGGAGATCTGAAAAGATAGAACAGGCAGGGAGGACACAGTGATGGTCTACTGAGCAGCATTTAAATTAATTTGGAGTTTTCATCCCTGTGATTAGTGTACTTATTAAGTATGAATACTTGAAGTTCATGTTAACAGTGTATTACTGGGAATTTGCAACATTAAAACAGTTCTGATTTCCTAGTATTTGCTTGTTTACTTATTAAGCAGTGCTTTCATAACTGCTATGGTACAGATGTAGAAAACCTCCCCCTGCATTCAATTTCCATTAAGCTTGACTTAATAAAAAATGATGTTTAGTTTTATTTAGTCGGTTTAATATTAATGTTGTCCTTATCTATTTTGGTGCTTTCCTTTATTTTCCTTTTCTTTATTTCCTTATTTTGGTGACATTCTCTCCTTTGTCCTGAGACCACCACGTAGAGGCAGATAAGATCTCTGAGCTTCTGGAAACACAAGAATGGAGGTAGAAAATTTCGGATTTCTATGAACTTGAACTTTTGGGACCACACTGGAAAAGCCTTATCTTCTTCGTTAGTGCCCGCTCAATAAAATAGTTTCAATGGTATGATTTCTGTGTTCTTCTAGATTTATGTATAATTTGGGGAGTAAATTGAAGTAGAAAATGACTAGAGTACCATAGAAATGTCTAGTTTGGACAATCATATCATTTATCCTAATACATTAATTCCTTAATATTGGGCAATGAGATCCCAAATAAGTTAGTGAGGCTAACTTAAAAAGTCTGTTAGAAGGTTAGGGTTAGAGCCTAAACCTGACAGAAAATTTCCAAACCCCAAATCTAGTGATATTTATTTTTTTATATATATTTTAAATTTCACTTTATTTTTTTATTGAATTGCCATCAGGTACACTGTTACAAAACTGTTCATAATCAGATTTCAGTGATAAAATGTTCTAATACCTGTTCCTCCACCAGTGTACATTTCCCACCACCAATGTCCCCAGTTTCCCCTCCAGCCAATCCACTATTCCCTCCCAGACTATCTCTATGGCAGGCAATAAAGAATTTATTTTTTTATCTCTCTCCATTTGGGCATTATGGTTTTCAATGCAGGTACTGAGATACTATCGTGCTTGTTCTTTTTCTACTTTGAGCCTGCAGTTCTTATTCAGAGTGATCATTTCCAACTATCATTGTCAGAGTGTTTCCCTTCTCTATTAGAACTGCCTTCTCCCCCAGCACTTGAGGCAGGCTTCCAACCATGGACCAATCCTTCTGGCCTTGGGTGTTAATCTCATACTGTATTCATTAATATCCCACAAATTAATACAATCATTCCATGTCTGTCCTCTTCTTCCTACTCATTTCACTCAGGCTGATACTCTCCATGTCCATCTATTTATAAGCAAATTTCATGACTTCATTTTTTTTCTGGTGGCTATGTAGTATTCCAGTGTATAGATGTACCATAGTTTTTTTCATCCAGTTATCTGTTCTCAGGCACTCTGTTTGTTTCCAGATTCTGGCTATTGTAAAAACTACTGCAATGAATAGAGGAGTGCATATGTATTTTTCTGCTGTGTGTTTTTGAGTCCCTGGGGTGTATTTCCAAAAGTGGTATTGATGGTTCATATGGGAGCTCAGATTCTAGTTTTTTGAGAAATGGTTTCCAAAAAGGTTGGGCCAGACGGTATTTCTGTCAAGAATGAATGAAAGTTCCTTTCTCACCGAATATGTGTCAATACTGATTGTTCTTCTTTTTGATGTGTGTCAATCTCTGTGGTGTGGGATGGTATCTCATTGTTGTTTTGATTTGCATCTCCCTGATGATTAGCAATATAGAGTATTTTTTCATGTGCCTTTTGGACATTCAGGTTCTTCTTTCAGGAAGTTTCTGTTAATTTCTTTTCCCCATTTCTTGATGGGGTTGGACTTTTTTTTCTTGTAAAGTTCTACTAGTTTCTTACATAATTTTGATCACTTGATCACTTGACTTCCCGTTAATCATTATTTGCTCAAGCGGGCGCCAGTAAGGTCTCCATTTGTCCCTGCCTCGTGCTAGTGTAGCCCAATGGCGTCTGTTCATTCTAGGAACACGAAGAGCCTCAAACCGATTGTTCAGGATCTTGATAAAGAAGTCTGACCATCTGGTAGGTGGGCGGCCACGTGGTCTTTTGACGTCCTGTGGAATCCAGTCGGTAACATCTCTAGTCCAGTGGTTGTCTCCAAATCTCATTACATGTCCAGCCCATCTGATTTTTGATGACTTGGCAAACGAGACAGTGTCCCTGATTCTCAATGTCGACGGAGGTCAGAATTCCGGATTCCTTCTCTCACTGGAGTGTAGTGTGGTACTCCAAGTATAGCTCTTTCGATTCCTCTTTGGGAGACCCGAATAGCGTTCTCATCCTGTTTTCGTAGGGCCCAGGTCTCTGAGGTGTATGTCAATGCAGGAAGAACAGTGGAATCAAAGAGATGTGCCTGGAGTCAGAGGTTCTTCATCCTCTTAGCTATTTCTTCGATGCTCGTGAAGGCTTTCTAAGACACTCTCTTCCTCCTGTGCAACTCAGGTGCCAGGTCATTCATCATGTTGACTTCTTGACCTAGGTACACATAACTGTTGCATTCAGAGATGTTAGTTCCATTGAAAGAGAATGGAACATCAGGAACGAGACCGTTTCTAATAAACATTGTCTTTGGAACATCCAGCTGTAATCCAACCTTTCCACACTCATGGTCAAAGTTGGTCAGCATTTGTTCTGCTTGGCTAATGTTTGGTGTTATTAGAACGATGTCATCAGCGAAGCGGAGGTTATGTAGTTGCCGACCATCTATCTTCACTCCCATTCCTTCCCATTCCAGTCATCACATGACGTTCTCAAGGGTGGCACTGAAGAGTTTCGGTGAAATGGTATCATCCTGCTGAAACCCTCTCTTGACATGGATGATCACTTCCTTGTAGAATGGTGAGATCCTGGAAGTGAATCCATAATACAGCTCAAGGAGGATCCTGATGTATTGAGTTTGAACGCTCTGTTTGGCTAGGGCTTTGATGACTGCTTCAGTATCAACAGAATCGAAGGCCTTCTTTAAATCAATGCACATTAGACAGAGCAGCATCTTGAACTCCCGAGAAACCTCAATGAGCTTGGTTATCGTGTGAATATGGTCAATGATGCTGAATCCTTTGCGGAACCCGGCTTTCTTGCATGGTTGTTCTTTATCTAGTGTTCTCCCAATCCTATTCAGGATGACTTGAGTGAATAGCTTCTAGACAACAGACAGCAGGCAGATTGGGCGATAGTTGCCAATGTCATGGATGTCTCCCTTCTTGTACAGTAGAACAGTCCTTTTGGTTTTCCTCTGGGACTAAATCTTGCATTCAGACAGGTAGCATGTGAAGAGCCGAGCCAGTGTATTGATGAGTACTGACAGCAGGTTCTCCAGGTGTTTGGGTCTGACCTTGTCTGGGTCAGATGCTATTTCCTTCTTTACTGACAAAATGGCATGTCGGATTTCGGAAAGGAGAACGTTGGGAACAACATATCAACCATGCAGAATTTGGTATGTGGGCATGTGGACGTGGCTATTGAAGAGATTTGAGTAGAAGTCATGAATAATCTTCTCCATTGCCCTTCTGGAAGATGTGATAGGCCCATCAGAATGTCGGAGGGCAGTTATCTTGGTCTTGTAGTTGGCGAAGAACAAGCGGGTGTTGCGAATGCTTTTCCTGGCTTCTGCTGCATCTGCCAGCACTGCTGCTCTTCTCTCTTTGAGGTCTTCCTTGATTGCTTCTCTGCACTGCTTTGCAAACTTGGAAGTTTGCTTGCGGTTGCCTGAGGCTTGTGCCAAGGCATGTTGGTGAATGAGCTCAAGAGTTTTCAGTCATTCGAACTTGGGACTTGGCTTTCCCCGTGAATGCACCCCAGGTGTCCTCTGGGATCTGGGATGCTCACCATCCCTGAGCCTCTTCCTGTTCATCCCCAACGCTGTGCCTGGTCTTCTTCCACCCCCAGGTCAGTCACTCAAACCCGAGACTTGGATTCCCCCACAAACATGCCCCAGGCATCCTCCAGGATGGGACGCTCACCATCCCTGAGCCTCTTCCTGTTCGTCCCCAACGCTGTTCCCGGTCTTCTTCCACCCCCAGGTTGTAACCCCCACAGACACCAGGTACCAGTTGTGGCGTGGCCTCTGTAGAAGTGGCCATGGCCTCTTTAGAAGTGTATGTGGCCTAATTTTGGGCGGCAGGTAGTTTACCCATACCCAGCAATCTCATGAACATCTCAGTCTCCATACCTCCATACCAACATGAAGAAACAATGCAAATCCCCATCATGAGGGGAGGACGTTGAAAAGAGTCCAGAAGCCTCACTAGGTGCTACTCACCTAAGGGAACTCTCTAAGAAAGAATTCAGATATGAAGTAATGAAGATGTTCAATGAATTCAATGAAACAGTGAGACAAATATCCAGTGCATTAAAGGAGGGCATGAGGGGCTGGAGAGACAGCACAGCAGGTAGGGCATTTGCACGCGGCCAACCCGGGTTCGATTCCCAGCATCCCATATGGTCCCCTGAGCACTGCCAGGAGTAACTCCTGAGTGCAGAGCCAGGAGTAACCCCTGTGTGTTGCCGGGTGCGACCCCCCCCAAAAAAAAGCAAAAAAAGAAGATAATAAAGGAGGGCATGAGAGAAACAATCGAGAAAATACAGGAAGAAATGAGAATAGAAATTGGAAAGCTATGCACAGAAATGTCACAAATAAAAGATTTGGTAGATGAAAGAAAAAATTCAATCTGTACCCTCAACAGTAGAATGGCCACAGCTCAAGATAGAGTCAGTGAGGTGGAAGATCAGCTGCACGAAGCCTACAGGCAACAACAAACAATGGCAAAGGACCTCAAAATAGCTGCAGAACAAATCAGAGTCCTAGGAGATGATTTCAAGAGGAACAACATTAGAATCATTGGAGTACCAGAAGGTCAGAGAAACAAACCCAATGAAAAAGCCACGGTTATACAAATCATTGCTGGAAAGTTCCCAGAGCTGGACAATACAGCTATTCAGATTCAAGGAACCTGAAGGGTACCAGCTAAAAGAGACCATAACAAAAACACTCCAAAACATATCATAGTTAGAATCATGGATGCCATGGATAGAGACACAAGATTGCAAGCAGCAAAGGCAAAGAATGAAATCAAATACAAAGGAGCTCCCTTTAGATTCACAGCAGACTTATCAGAGGAAATCCTCCAAGCTCAAAAGCAATGGTGGGATATAGTGAAAAAAAAAAACTCATTGAAATGAATGCTTCACCAAGAATACTCTATCTGGCTAAACTCTCACTCAAACTCGAAGGAATGGTACACTATTTTGTGGATAAACTGCACCTCAGGAACTTCATAGACTCAAAACCAAACTAAAAACAAGGGCTAAAGGGGCTACCCTAAGACAAGACACACCCTACAAGCACAATGGACCCTTACAGAAAGATAACAAAAAAAAACCATAACAATAATCTCTCTCAACGTCAATGGTCTAAATTAACCAATTAAGAGACACAGAGTGGCGAAATGGATTCAGAGGTAAAATCCAACATTCTGCTGCCTACGAGAAATTCATCTGAACAGTCAGAGCAAACAAAGACTCAAAGTTAAAGGATAGAAAACAATCCTGCATGCAAACAGCTCCCTCAGAAAGTCTGGGCTGGCCATACCAGTATCCGACAACATAGACTTCAGGTTGAAAAAGATTAGAAGGAACAGCAAAGGCCATTTTCTATTTATCAAGGGATATGTACAACAGGAAGAAATCACACTCTTAAATGTAAATGCATCTAATTAGGCACCAGCTAAATACTTTAAACAACTGCTAACAGATTTTAAGGAGGACATTTCTAGCAACACATTAGTAGTTGGGGACTTCAACATCACCTTATCACTTCTGGATAGATCAACAAGAACAAAACTCAGCAAAGAAATATTGACTTTGAAGGAAGAAATTGAAGAGAGGGGGATAATACACCTATAAAGTGCTTTACAGCCCAAAAAGAAAGAATACATATTCTTTTCCAGTGCACACAGAACATTTTCCAAAATTGACCACGTGCTAGGCCACAAAACATACCTCAATAGAATCAGGAAGATAGAAGTAGTATCAGCAATCTTTTCAGACCATGATGCACTGAAAATAGAAGTGAATTACACACAGACAAGGAGAACCAAATCAAACATCTGGAAATTAAACAACTCAATGTTGAACAACGTCAGGAAGGAAGTCAAGGACAAAATCAAAAGATACCTGGAAACAAATTAGAATGAAGACACGAGATACCAGAATAAATGGGATGAAGCTAAAGCCATGTTAAGGGGAAAATTTATAGCTCTGCAAGCATTTCTCAGGAAGGAAGAAAGGGCCCAAATAAACAACTTGACTTCACAGCTCAAGATCTTAGAAAAGGCCCAACCAAAGGAGCCCAAACCAGGAAAGAGATCATAAAATTTAGAGCAGAAATCAACGAAATGGAAACAAAAAAAAAACAATCTGAAAGATCAATGAAACCAAGAGTTGTTTCTTCGAGAAAATAAAGAAGATAGATAAACCACTAGCAAGACTCACAAAGAAAGAGAAAAAGAGAGAACCTTAATAAACCAAATCAGAAATGAGAAGGGGGATATCACAACAAAAAACAAAGAAATTCAAAAGATCATCAGAGACTACATTGAAAGTCTGTGTGCCATGAAACAAGAAAACCTAGAGTAATGGATAAATTCCTGGATTCCGATAATCTCCCAAGGCTGAATCAAGAAGATCTAGAGTACACAAATAGTCCTATTAACATCAAAAAACTTGAAACTGTAATCAAAAGTCTTTCCAAAAATAAAAGCCCAGGTCCAGATGGATTCACTAGAGAATTTGTCCAATAATTTAAAGAGGACCTATTTCCAGTTCTTAAAGCTTTTCCAGGAAATTGAAGAAACAGAAACTCTCCCAAACAGTTTCTGTGAAGCCCATATCTCTTTAATACCAAAAGGAAACAAAGACACTACAAGAAAAGAAAACTAAAGGCTGATATCCCTGAAAAACATGGATGTGAAGATTCTCAACAAAATACTAACAAATAGAATTCAACAACTCATTAAAAAGATCACACACCATGACCAAGTGGGATTCATCCCAGGGATGCAAGGATGGTTTAACTTTCAGAAATCAATCAACGTAATCCATCATATCAACAATAGACCATAACATAAAAACCATATGATCATATCAATAGATGCAGAGAAAGCATTTGACAAGATGCAACACGTTTATGATGAAAACCCTTGACAAAATGGGTATAGAGGGGACTTTCCTCAATATAGTTAAAGCCATCTACCACAAGCCTACAGCAAGCATCATCCTCAATGGGGAAAAACTGAGAGCATTTCCCCTAAGATCAGGGACCAGACAAGGATGCCCACTCTCTCCACTGCTGTTCAATATAGTACTGGAAGTACTTGCAATAGTGATGAGGCAAGAAAAATATATTAAGGGCATCCAGGTAGGAAAGGTAGAAATCAAGCTCTCACTATTCTCAGATGATATGATACTATACTTAGAGAACCCTAAAACCTCTACCAACAAACTCCTAGAAACAATAGACTTGTATAGTAAAGTTGCAGGTTATAAAATCAATACCCAAAAGTCCATTGCTTTACTATATGCAAATAGTGTGAGAGAAGAAAGTGACATAAAAAAAAATCCTGTTCACAATTGTCCCCAGAAAATCAATTACCTAGGAATTAGCTTATCTAAGGAAGTAAAGGAACTGTACAAAGAACTACAAAATGCTGCTTCAGGAAATAAAAAGAGGATACGAGAAAATGAAGATATCCCCTGCTCATGGATTGGGAGAATTAACATTGAAAAAAATGGCAATACTACTGAAAGTATTGTACAAATTCAAAGCTATCCCTATAATGATACCTATGATATTCTAAAAAGAAATGAAGAAAAAACTCCTGAAATTCATATGGAACAATAAGCACCCACGAATAGCTAAAGCAATTCTTGGAAAAAAGAAAATGGGAGGAATCAACCCCCCCCAACTTCAAACTCTACTACAAAGCAGTAATAATTAAAACAGCATGGTACTGGAACAAAGGCAGAGCTGCAGACCAATGGAACAGGGTTGAATATACTGACATATCCCCCCAAACATAGGATCATTTAATCTTTGATAAAGGAGCAAGAAATGTGAAGTGGAGCAAGGAAAGCCTCTTTAACAAATTGTGCTGGCAAAACTGGATAGCTACATGCAAAAAAATTGGACTCAGATCTCTGCCTAACACCACGTACAAAAGTAAGATAAAATGGATTAAAGATTTCAACATCAGACCGGAAACCATAAGGTACATTGAAGACAAGGTTGGCAAAACCCTCCATGACATTGAAGCTAACGGTATCTTCAAAGATGACACGCCACTGGCCAAGCAAATCTCTGTTTTCTCTGTGAAAACGGAGGTAGACAAATGGGACTATCTTAAGCTAAGAAGCTTCTGCACCTCAAAAGAAACAGTGACCAAAATACAAAGTCAGTATACAGAATGGGAAAGGATATTCTCCCAACACCCATCCAACAAGAGATACAAAGTACTGGTTGAATTCCACAAGAAGAAAACATCCAACCCATCAAAAAATGGGGAAATAAAATGAACAAAAAATTTCTCAAAGAAGAAATACGAATGGCAAAAAGGCACATGAGAAAATGCTCTACATCACATCTACATCAAGGAGATGCAGATCAAAACAACAATGAAATATCATCTCACACCACAGAGACTGGCCCACATCCAAAAGAACAAAAGCAACCAGTGAAAGGGACTCTCCTTCACTGCTGGTGGGAATGCCGACTGGTTCAGCCCTTTTGGAAAACAGTATGGACAATTCTCAAAAAATTAGAAATTGAGCTCCCATTTAACCCAGCAACAACACTCCTGGGAATATATACTGGAGAGGCAAAAAAGTAAGTTGAAATGACATCTGCACTTCTATGTTCATTGCTGCACTGTCCACAATAGCCAAAATCTGGAGAAAACCCGGAGTGCCCGAGAGCAATGACTGGTTAAAGAAACTTTGGTACATCTACACGTTGGAGTACTATGCAGCTGTTAGAAAAGATGAAGTCATGAAATTTACATACAAGTGGTACTACATGGAAAGTATCATGATAAGTGAAATGAGTCAGAAAGAGAGGGACAGACATAGAAATATTACATTCATCTGGGGGAATATAAAGTAACAAAATAGGAGACTAACACCCAAGAATAGCCGAGATAAGTACCAGGAGGTTCACTCCATGGTTTGAAGGCCAGCCACACATGCTAGGGGGAAAGGCAGCTCAGAGGGCGAAGGAAAGCCCAAGAAAAGGATGTTGGGAGGATTCTCCCAGGATGGGATATACATGCTGAAAGTAGACTCTAGACCGAACATGATTGCCACTCAATGCCTCTTTTGCAAACCTCAGCACCTAAAAGGAGAGAGAGAGCAAAAGGGAATGTCCTGCCACAGAGGCAGGGTGAGATGGGGGGTGAGGGGTGGGATGGATACTGGAATCAGTGGTGGTGGAGAATGGGCACTGGTGCGGGATGGGTACACGATCATTGTATAACTGAAACCCAAGCAGGAATGTCTGTAAGTCTACAACTTTACCTCATGGTGTTTCACTAATAAAAAAATTTTTTAAAAGGAGTTTTCATAGACTCGCATCTTTCTCTCTCTCTCTCTCTCTCTCTCTCTCTCTCTCTCTCTCTCTCTCTCTCTCTCTCTCTCTCTCTCGGTGTTTCTTGCACAGTCATGGAAGTGCTGAACCAGTCAATCATATTCCTCGTCACTGTTGTCAATGATGGTATCTTCCCATGTTGCCGCCACAGTGCTAAAGAGCTCCCAGTTGATGGTTGTTCTGGGAGTTCTCTTCTTAAACTTTGCAGCCCTTTCTCCCCACTCTGTGAAGTAGAATTTTGCATGAAAGAGATGGTAGTCCGATCCCATTTGGAATTTTGGGACAACAGCGACATTGGTCAGGCAAAACTGTTGATTGAATATGATGTGGGGCTGGAGCGATAGCACAGCGGTAGGGTGTTCGCCTTACAAGCGGCCAACATGGCCGACCCGAGTTCGATTCCTCCACCCCTCTCGGAGAGCCCGGCAAGCTACCGAGAGTATTCGATATGCCAAACACAGTAACAACAAAGTCTCCAATGGAGACGTTACTGGGCCCGCTCGAGCAATTTCGTTGCGGGACCATTTACGGTGAGAATCCCATGTCCAACGCTTAGATTTGGCCTTATGGAACTGTGAGTTACCATAGATGGTCTTGTCGACATGATGAACTCAGTCTCTCAGCCTGTTCATTCCATTGAAGGCCATAGGTCCCAATGTGGAGTTCTTCAGCTGATCTTCTCGGTCCTGTCTTGGCATTAAAATCACCAGTAATGATCTTGTAGAAGGTGTGGTCTTCTTTATAGAACTTTTCCAGCTCCATGTAGAACTTCTCAATTTCTCCTTCATCATAATTGGATGTTGGTTTGTAGACAATGAAGATAGAAACTGCCGGCAGTGAGCCACATCTATTCAAGTGTAATCGTCCGATTTGGGTTGTTAGGCATTCGAATGAATCAATGCTCAAAATCAAGTTTGTGTTGACAAGGACACCAACACCACTGACACCTCTTTTGTCGCATGTTCCGAGGAACAGTTCTTCTCCAGTGTCGAAAATGGTGTCATGTATTTATGTCTTCTCGTATTTTTCAGACCAATGATGTTGTACTTGACCTTTCACGCTTGTACCATCAGTTCCTTGATGGATGCATCCGATGCCAGGATACGTGCATTGAAAGTACAGACAGCCAATTTTTCTTTGTTTTGGCAGCCTAGTTCAGCCTTGATCATCCTCTCCTTCCTCATCCTTCTTTACGCTGCGTCTTGGTGCTCTTTCGGGGTCAGGGGTAATGAGACCCATTGTATTTACTGGTTTTGACATATTGAGTGCGCCATGGATAGCTTGCCAGGCTCTGCTGTGCGGGTGGGATATTCTTGGTAGCTTGCCAGGCTCTCTGAAAGGGATAGAGTCTTTTAGGGTGGCCTCTAATTACTCTTGCAGGTGTTCCCATGGTTCAAATCATATTTTAACTCTATCAAATATGGAGCGGTAATCTTGGAAGATGGGTATCCCTAAATGTCTTATGATGTGTTGCATGGAAGCATCCATGCGGTCCTGAAAGCATCCTTGAGAGTGGTCGCGGCTGGGTAGTGGACGTAGTGGAGGTAGTGGAGGTCTTCTGATGAGGTATTTATCTGGTACCGGTAGGGTGGGTCTTCTGTGTGTAATTCCTGGGTCACTGGAGGTTGGTGGAAGCAGACAGGGCAGGGTAGGGTGAGGCTTCTAGTTTTAATTCCTTGGTCTCCAGAGATTGGTGGGAGCAGGCAGAGGATCTCTGTTCCCGGATCTCGTTGGGTCTGGAGCCCAAGGTCACAGAGTTCCGCTTACCTGGTTTTGTGGGGCTTCACTCATGTGTGAGTCTCGGCCCAAGTGTCCTGAAACCGTCCTGGAGCGTGCCAGCAGCTGGGTGGTGGAGGTAGTGGTATCAAAGATTAAGCGATCATATATTTGAGGGATATGTGTCACGATATTCAACTCTATTCCATTGGTCTGTGGGTCCATCTTTATTCCAATGTCATGCTGTTTTAATTGCTTCTGCTTTGTAGTACAATTTGAAGTTGGGGAAGCTGATGCCTCCCATTTTCTTTTCCCCAAGGATTGCTTTAGCTATTCATATGTTATTGTTCCATATGAATTCCTGGTGTGTTTGGAATTTCAAAGCTTTTCTTTGAAAAATGGCATGAATATCATTATAGGGACTGTGCTCAACTTGTATAATGCTTTGGGGTGTATTGTAATTTTTGACAACGTTAATCCTCCCGATTCTTGAGCAAGGGTTGTGTCTCTATTTCCTCATGTCCTCCTTTATTTCTTGAAGTAGTGTTTTATATTTTTCTTTGTATAGGCCCTTCATTTCTTTAGTTAAGCTAATTCTGAGGTACTTTTCTTAGGCGTGATTGTGAACAAGATTATTTTTTTAAATATCTTTTTCTTCTTTCCCATTACTTGTGTATAGATAAGAAAGCCATAGACTTGTGGGTACTGATTTTGTAATCTGCCACTTTATACAAATCTATTGTTTCTAGGAGGTGTTTTTTGTTTTGTTTTGTTTTTGTAGAGTCCTTAGGATTTTCTAAGTATAGAAGAATCGTGTCATCTACAAGTAGTGAAAGCTTGACTTATTCCTTTCCTATCTGGATTCCCTTGATGTCTTTTTCTTGTCTAACTGCTATGGAAAGTACTTCCAGGACTATATTGAATAGAAGGGGAAGAATAGACAACCTTGTCTCATGCCTGATCTTAGAGGGAAAGCTTTTACTTTTTCTTCATTGAGAATAATGCTTGCTATGGGTTTGTGGTAGATGATTTTGACTATATTGATAAAAGTTTCTTCAACTCCCATTTTGTTGAGAGTTTTTTTTTTTAATCACAAATGGGTGGTGGATCTTTTCAAATCCTTTCTCTGTGTCTACTGATGTGATCATATGGTTTTTATCTTTTCTTTTATTGATAAGGTGTATTATGTTGATTGACTTGTGAATGTTAAACCAAACTTGCATCTCTGGGATGAATTCTACTTGGTTATAGTATGTAATCTTTTTGATAAACTGTTGAATTATATTTGCTGGTATTTTGTTGAGCATTTTTGCATCTGTGTTCATCAGGGATACTGGCCAGTAATTCACTTTTTTTGTGGTATCCCTGTCTGCTTTTGGTTTCAGGGTGATATATGCCTTACAGAAACTGTTTGGAAGTGTTTGTTTCTTCAATTTCCTGGAAAAGCTTGAAAAGGATTGAAAGTAGGTACTCTTTAAAGGCTTAAAAGAATTCACTAGTGAATCATTGTGGTTCTGGGCTTTTTATTTGGGAATACTTTTGATTACCATTTCAATTTCCTGGATAGTGGTATGTCTGTTCAGGCATTCCAAATCTTCCTGGTTCAGCCTTGGGAAGTTATAGGAATCCAGGAATTTATCCATTTCTTCAAGGTTCTCTTGTTTTCTGGCATAAAGATTTCCAAAGTAATCTCCATGGATCTGGGACTGGAGCAACAGCACAGCGGGTAGGGCGTTTGTCTTACACGCAGCCAACCTGGGTTCGATTCCCAGCATCCCATATGGTCCCCCGAGCACCACCAGGATTGATTCCTGAGTGCAAAGCCAGGAATAACCCCTGAGCAACGCCGGGTGTGACCCAAAAAGCAGAAAAAAAACCCCTCCATGGATCCTTTGGATTTCTGTTATGATGCCCCCCCTTTAATTTCTGATTTAGTTTATTTATTAGGGTTCTCTCTCTCTTCTCTCTCTCTCTCTGTCTCTGTTTCTTCAGTTGTCTTGATAGTAGTTTGTCAGCCTTGTTTATTTTCTTGATAAATTCCTGTCTTTATCTATGGTTTTCATCATTCTTATTAGGATGTATCTTGGGGTATTTTTATTTGGATTTCTTTTAGCTGGTGCTGTTTGGGCTTATTTGCTTCTTTTCAAATAGAGTCAATTTTAAAAGATTCAGTATAGGGATAATATAGGAGAATTCCACCCTTCCTTTCTTCCTTCATCCCTTCCTTCCTTCCTTCCTTCCTTCTTCCCTCATTCCCTCCCTCCCTCTCTCCCTTCCTCCCTAACTTCCCTCCCTCTCTCCCTTCCTCCCTAACTTCCTTCCTTCCTTCCTTCCTTCCTTCCTTCCTTCCTTCCTTCCTTCCTTCCTTCACCTCAGAGTCATACTTAAAAAGTAAACATCATTTTGAAGTCCTGTGTATTGTTCCTATGTTGTTGATAATATTTTCAGTATATATATAATATTGATTATCTATTGGATTCTTTGAACTTTATTTTCTCCTCTACTGATGTATTACCATTTAAATTTTAATTATATCAGTTTGACATTCTAAATGATTTGCTTTTAATCAGAATCTCTATACCCCTTCCTAGCAAAACCATCAATAATACTTACCCTAAATCTCACAAAATTGGTTGTCAACATTTTAAACTTTCTCATGAATGTTTTAACAGTTTTTGCTCACTTAGATTTAGGCACATATATTTAGTTTTTTTCTGGGGTTATAGATCACTGTCTCAACATATGGAAGTTAACACTTCATTCCCTTCCAATGTCTAGGTTTGATGAAAAAAATGTTTTTAGTCCAATATATGATTTTTGTCGGAGAGCCCGGCAAGCTACCGAGAGTATTCGATATGCCAGACACAGTAACAACAAAGTCTCCAATGGAGACGTTACTGGGCCCGCTCGAGCAAATCGACGATCAACGGGAGGGCCTTTACCTTTACCTTATGATTTTTGTCAGTAATTTCTACTCTTTCTTCAGTAACTTAAAAATATTCTTGTTTTCCTGTCCTGAATTTTACTTTAAAGTATAGAAATATACAATTATTTCTTCATTTTGCTGTTCTTTATGCAATATAAACTTTTAATCTGAGGTTTTATGTCTTTCTTCAATATTGGGAAACTCTTATTCTTTAGTATCTCAAATACTTTTTCCCTATTCTCTTTTCTCTCATTTAAAATTATTATTAAAATATTATTTCTACATTTTAGTTACTGTCTGAAGATCTTTTTTCTAAAGACTAGCTGTGACTATATTTTCTATATTTTCTGTCTGTAACTGTATCTAATCTTCTCTCTAAATTGTTCCAAGTTCTCAGTTTCAAGAATTTTGGTTGTTTCATTTGTTTTGTTTTAGAAGTACTATTTGCCTCCTTATCAAACCTTCCTGTTCTCTCTTTACATGAAATTTTTCTTATAATTTAATAGTTAATTTTACATTAACTATATGAATAACTTGATCCTGTTTCTAATATGCATATTTTCCTGTTCTATGCATTTATCCTCATTTTCTCCTTTGTGTGTTTTGCAGGTTTTGAATATGACTGTATTTTCAGTGACAATAAGGAAATGAGCAGGAATTCAGTATGAGACATACTGAGATCATGATCCCTCATATTTTGGCATTTGTTTTCACTAGTGACCCCCAAAATGTCAGACCCCTAGAAACATTTTAATTAAGGTTTTGAGGCTTAATGTTTTCTACAACATACAGATGATGCATTTATGTACTACACTAAACCCCAGCATAATATGGACATATAGAAGTTCTTATATCTCCAACACAGAATTCCAACAGAAAAAAAAACAGCTCTTTTATAACAATACCTCTGAATTAGCACAGCGGGTAGGGCGTTTGCCTTGCACGCAGCCAACATGGCCGACCCGAGTTCGATTCCTCCGCCCCTCTCGGAGAGCCCAGCAAGCTACCGAGAGTATTCGATATGCCAGACACAGTAACAACAAAGTCTCCAATGGAGACATTACTGGGCCCGCTCGAGCAAATCGATGATCAACAGGAGGGCCTTTACTTTACTTTTTACTTTACCTCTGAATTGATACAGTAGGCTGAATATCCAGGTCCCAATCCTTGAAATATACTGTTACCAAGTATAGTAAAAAAAAAATTTCAGATTTAAGGATCTTGACATGTGGAAATAAGCCTGATTTATCCAACTGAACCCTGAATGCAATTATAAGTAGTCTTATATGAGGGAGACAGAGGAAAATTTGACTACAGAGAGGAGAAGTCTTAGTGATAATGGAAACATATTGGAGTGATGCATTTTGGTAAATTTGAGGGGTCATAAACCAAGAAACACAATGAATATTATAAAGAAACTGAAAAAGAATTTATCTGGTTTTATATAGTCTCCTCTGGAAATGTGATCTTGCTGGCACTTTGATCTTGATTGCCATGCTTCACATATAAGAAAAAAAATAAATGCTTGTTATTTTCAATCCACCGAACTTGCTGCATGTGTTGTAGTAGTGAAAGAAAAGGAACACAACCGACATAGTTTTTCTAGAACTCCTTGAAGACATAGTAGACATAGTAGTTCAGCAGTCTACAGAGGCTTTGACTGGATTTTCCAGGAAGCTAGCAGTGAGGATGTTAATTCTATCAAGCCGGGAAGAGAAAATGATAAGATTCTACAAACACTCTGATTGCAAATCAGCTTTGATAGCGGGAGTAAACAACATGATTCCATGATTCTAAGCCTCCTTTTTTGCTAATCAATTCAATTATTCCAAATGCTATATGATAGTTGTCAGGGACAGTGAAATTAAAGGTGTTACCTGCATTACAGGTGTTTTATAGAAGCAACTTGAGAAAACTATTCAAGTTCTAACTTCAATATTCACATCAACAAATTTAACTAATAGTGTTTTTTTATCACAGAATCATAGCAATTACATAGCATACCAAGTGCTTGGAATGTGTGTATGTGTATATGTATGTACAGATACATTATTCTTACAAATGTGTTCAGAATCTATGGAACGGTTTGACCCCATGACTTGTCCACAAATTACAAAATGATAACTGAATGATTCAAGAAGATTCATAGGAATGTTTGAAGATGTGAAAAGAAACATAAAATAAGATTTTGTCATCTCCATCACCAAAGATCTAGAAAACAGCAAACTCTAGTTTTGTTTATTTATTTATTGATTTTTCATATGTTTTTGTTTTGTGTTTTCATTTTTAGGTCACACACAGCAATGCTTAGAGTTTATTCCTGGCTCTGCACTAAGGAATCATTCCTGGAGGAGTTTGGGGGACCATATGGGATGCTGGGGATTGAACTCAGGTTGGCGGCATGTAAAGCAAATGCCCTCCCCACTGTGCTATAATTCAGATCCCAGAAACTCTATTTTTGGGCAAAGATGGTGTTAGTTTAAAATAGAAGATACTAATATTATTGCTATGTTGCTCACTTAATAAGCATATATTAATAAGTAGTTCCTATCCAAATCTAGTTTCCAATACTGCAAAAGACACAGACATCAATAGCCTACAAATTCCCATTTGTTTAACACCTAAGCTAACTGTTGTAGTAGTTCACAACATAAAAAGTGAATCTTACAGTCATCCTCTGAGGTGCAGAAACCATAACTACTTATAACAATTTACAAATAAGATAACAGACCCTTTGTTTTAACAAAGATAAGACTAAGTCTCACTTTAACAAAGATAAGCCTGACAATCACACTAGTTTCTTTACTCAGTGTAATTGTCCCCCACTCCAATCATAGACTATCAGAGAGAGGGGAGTAACACAAGATAAATAAAGTCACACAGGATATAAAAGCAAAACCAAGAACTTTGGGAGGTAAAAAGATTATGATATGACTAGAGGAAAGGAATGTTTTATAAGACTAATCCTCGGGGATCTTGGTGGAAGGATACTAAAACATACCCATTTAAAAATTCTTGAGCTTGAAATAGTAATAGACAGCAATACAAGTGGTGAAGATATGAGATTAAAATTTTTTAAGCAAATAAGCGTGCACCCCATTAGGTGTGTAGAAATGATGGGACAGCAAATAAGCAACCTGATTTAAAGAAAGCTGTGCTTTATGTAGCCAGTAGTGCCATGGTCTAACTCTGAAATCCGAGGTGGCCTTGACTTATCTGCTTGTCCCTCAGCCTTAGTTTCTCATGCAATTCGGGAATATGAAATAGCCTTGCTCTCTAACATTCTAAACCTGAACAAGTCAAGCAATTACAAAGAATTTCTTCTTATCCATTAGTCATATTCTTTTTTTATTGCTTGACTTGTTTTTCTCCTCTCTTTTCCTCTTCTTTCTCTTCCTTTTGAGTTGTTTCCTCCTCTCCCGTCTTTTCATGGTTAGTCTCCCTCTCACGTTCTCCGTCTGCATATTTTCTCCCTCATTACCTAAGCACATGTAAATTGGGCATGTTGCTGATGCGGAAGCAATTTTTTTAAATTGGTTAAAATGTGCCAACGTCAAATATGACGAATTTTTCCACTTTTGGATTCCTCATGATTTTAATCATCCAAAATCAGTCATTTAAGAAATGATAGCATGGGGCCCAAATTCCCTTCTTCCCCTAGCAACAGCAATTTTTTTCTGGACCTTTGATGGCATGCGTGTGTGTGTGTGTGTGTGTGTGTGTGTGTGTGTATGTGTGTGTTGTGATCATCAAAGTTGTTTATGAGTTTGGACACTAGTTCACCAAATAGTACCAAGATTTCCTTTGTTTCAACACAGGATGAATATTGAATATGGGATTAAATAGACCCACATCTTGTGTCTACAATCAGAATGGGAGTTGGGGATTTGTAGCAAGTGAGCATATATCATGGCTATAAGTGAAAAAAAGAAGTTTCCATGGTGTGCATGTAATTTGTGTGATGTGGTGAAAAGAGAGGTCAAAGTCTTAAGAGAAGAGCATACTGCTTTCCTCTCAACCCACCTCCAATCACCTGGGGGAAATGACTGGGAGGTTCAGGACTGAGCATCTGTATAGTACAGACCGTACTTCTCACAAGCTTCACTCAGCAGTAATAAAAGTGAACCTGAGTTCCTCTTCATTTATAGGCTGTGAGAATTGATCCCTGCCACCTGACTTCATGAGGTGTCATGAAACTTAGGCTTTGGTGAGTGAGAAATAGCTCATTGGAGAAAATAGAAAATAACTCCTAACTTCTACTCAGGTTTTTTGACAGATCTGTCACCTTTCTGTGCTAAAAAGATCTTCAGGAGGACAAGAATGGTGAAGTAAAATATTTTTATTTGGCGATTAGGAGGAAGGAAAGGCAGAGAGTAACGCATTTAAAAAGAAATAAGGAACTTCTACAGAATGGAGAGAGCCAAGAGTATACATATCACGTTGAGAACTGCTCCACTTGCTTTCACAAGGTTAGTTTTGTGGGTTTTCTCCCAAACTGTCCTCATATGGAGCTTTCTATGTGGAAAACAATCTGTTGCTAAGATGCGCTGGAGCGATAGCACAGCAGTAGGGCGTTTGCCTTGAACGCCTCAACATGGCCAACCCGAGTTCGATTCCTCTGCCCCTCTCGGAGAGCCCGGCAAGCTACCAATATACCAAACACAGTAACAACAAAATCTCCAATGGAGACGTTACTGGGCCCGCTCGAGCAAAGATGTTATCAAGAGGAATAATTTGAATATTTGGCGAACTATTTTCATGCTTTTATCTCAGTCCTTCGCTTCTTTGGAGTTTCTCCTCTCCAGAGGGAATCCAGTTTTCTCCAGGATAGTGCTGACAATTAGAGTGTTTTCTTCTTCTGTTCCTGAATTCACAAAATGGATCTCTCCTTCATTATTCTTTTTCTATCTTAGGTACAGTAATAGAATAACTTTTTTAATCACCTGGTGGTTTCACAACTTTCTGAGAACTCATTTTCAATCTTGTCACACCACCTGCCACCCGCAACCAATCTATGTGCTTCAACTGCACAGTGGTAACTGTTTTGGTCTAAGACTCAGTAATGCAGGAGATCTGGGTTAGATCCTCATCATCACGGAAAAAAAATGTGGCATGGAGACTCAAGTCTGATAATTCCTGCAATACGGTTGGAGGGGCGTCTGTTAGAATATGATTTAGAGGACATGAGTTGGCCTATTAACTGCCTATGTAAAGCCACTAATCTCTACCTTGGGATTCATATATTCAGGAATATCTGAGTGAAAAGAAATGAAGAGAATCAGTTCCCAGAGGGATTTTGAATTAGTTTACTCAATTAGACAAAGTCAAAAAAGTCAAAGACTTTTACTAGTCTTTTACATCTGGCCTGGAGCCAAGCTTTACTTGTTTTTTAAAAGAGAGAAAGAGGAAGAGAGACAATAGCAAGTTCAGTATGCTACTTGTTTTTTGTTTGTTCATTTTGCTTTTTTGGGTCACTCCTGGAAATGCACAAGGATTACTCCTGGCTCATGCACCCAGGAATTACTCCTGGCGGTGCTCAGGGGACCATATGGGATGCTGGGAATCGAACCCGGATCGGCCCCATGCAAGACAAATGCCCTCCCCACTGTGCTATGGCTACTTTTTTTAAAAGTGCAATAAAACAGGACCCAAACAAATGGGAATCATTGAATGTCATAGCTCTGGACAGTTAGATTATCTTTCCAGGAACGGGGGGGAGGGGGTAACTAGAGGGGAAATGTTCCTAACAGGCAACAGTATATGGCCCTCCTTTTGGGGTTACTGATCTGATATAGTTTGAATGGATTGATAAGAGAAACAAGAATCTTCATTTCTCTGGAGTAGTCTAAAGTACATTTTTAAGTAGACAGATTTGTGATGGAGTAGAATATATAAAATTACATGAGAAATTTTAGGGAAGTAGGAATAGAATTGTATCCAGAAAAAAAGCAATGAATTACATGCACAGTTTTATGTAAAAGCTCAGATGAATAAAATGGTTTTCTCAAGGTCCTGCTAATGAGCCAAGGTACACAGAGATATCTCTGACTCCAGGTCCAGAGATCTTTCCATTATACAACTACAGGGTAATAGACTTTTCTCTGCAATTGATAGTAGACTAGCAGGGAAGTGGCAAGGTCTATAGCATGTGGGCAGAGCACCTGGAAAATTTCCAACATGAGATCTCTGTCCATGTGGAGAATGCAAGACAAATATTAAGGGAAAACAACATAGGCATTGTTTGAAGGGAACCAGGCTGTTTTTCCAGGAGGATCCAGAGACAGAAATCTGAAGGTAAGGACAAGGAAGACTTAAAAAAAAACGTGATCTTTAATTATTGTTTTAATTATAATTTTTCTGGGGGAACTCATACCCAGGGTTCTGTGTTCAGGATTCCCTCTCGATGTTACCCTGGGAGCTGGGGGACATGTGATGTTAAAATTGAGCCTGGATCTGCTGCATGCAGAGTATTGAGCTACTGTGTCATTGGCCCCAAGGTGGGCTTTGACTGCAAACCATGGGAGGTACCTAGTCACTCGATTCGAGTGAACACATCAAAGAGCTCCAACAGCCTGTTCTCTGAGAGCTGTTGCATCCACTTAACCCACCAAGACATTAGAGAAACTGATGGTGTACTCTGGCTTGTTGCATACATTTAGGAAAATATTTTTTCTTCACACTGGAGCAATATTACAGCGGGTAGTGAGTTTGTCTTGCACATGGCCGACCTGGGTTCTATCCTAGGCATCCAATATGATCTTACGAGCCCTCCAAGATTGTTCCCCTAGCAGAGAACCAGGAGTAAGCCCTGAGCATAGTTGGGTATGGCCCCCAAATAAAAAGAAAATATTTTTTCCTCAATTGAAGATAGGACTTTCTTTACCTGGAAGAAGAGATATGGGCCTTTTCTGAAAATCCAAATGAGGAGGGTGCCTCTACATCTATAAAAAGTGCGGGGTGCCCTGCCAGACCACTCCTCTGGCCCACGGAGGTGGCCCTAGAGTCTGTAGGTGCAAGGAGAGACCGACCGAATGCACACAAGACACAAGAGACATAATGCAGTTTAGAAGCAGAGAGAAAAAGGGACAGGACAGAGCAGACAGGACAGCAGAGAGGATAGGACAGGACAGAGCAGACTCAGTACCAGATTTGCGCAAGTCAGGACCTGCTTGTTCAGGGTCACGTAGGCCAAGACAACCATACATAACACAGGCACGTAGGCCCTTGGTCAGTTAAAGGCCGGTTTCCCACAAAAAAGCACTTTATAAATGTGTGTCATACCATCTTCACCAAAAATTTGATTCTCCTATACATTTTACATGCTGATATGAAAATAAAGGACTATAACAAAGTGCCTTTAAATTTGAACAAACATTGGCTCATCAACATCATCATCAATTGAGAAATTTGCCTGTACCAGAGTCCAGAGTTTTTGTTGGGCTCATACTGACAGAAATTTAAATATGCCCATTCACCAAACCTTGTGGCTTTTGAGGGAGATTGCTATGTGAAGGTTGGGTTTTCCTTCACTAGATCCATGGTCAGAGCGAAGTAATTAACTTCTCTGGCTTTCAAAAAAATTCTCATCTGCAAAACAAAGACACTGTTTTTGTCTTTTGTTTGTTTGTTTGTTTTTGTTTTTGTTTTGTTTTGTTTTTGCCAGATCTCTAGCACACACTTTCCTGACACACGCCGTCCTGATGTGATACCTTGTACCCTTACAGGGTCCCCTAGCTTTGTCAGGGGTGACCCCTGAACATGGGGCCAGGAGTAATTCCTGAGCACTGCTGGATATGACAACAATGTCCCATTCACACCACCCACTACACACACATGCGCACACACAAACACACAAACACGCACACACACCTCAATACCTATTTCTGAATACTCACTCAGATTGAACTAATATCCACACCAGCATTTTGGCATTCAGTGAAAAGTACTGTGTTATCTGTTATCAGTGGTACTCTAAAATGCAGTAATTATCTATGATAGATGAGTGATTTGATTCATAAACTCAATTGTGCATAAAAATGTAGATTCTCAGTCCTATCCCATTTTAAGATATTCTGAGGTGCAGATCTGAAATATGTATACTAGCAAGCACCCGTGATAATTCTGATAAAGTGGCTCACTAATCATATTTTGGAAGATATTGACACATTTAAAGTTTAAAACATCCTTTTGGTTCACAGCTTTCAAAACAAAAGGTAGGTTTGTTTCTAAATATTTCCAATTTTTCTTTCTTATTCTCACTACTAACTACAAGTGCTAGTTAACAGGTATTTAAAACATATTGTTAGTCTCATGTTTGGCTATTTCTTAGAGGAGTGACTCTCAGCTTTGGCAGGATATTAAATCTCTTGGAAAACGTTCAATGATTTTAGTGTACATACTATATCTCAGTTCAATTAAGTCAGAGACTGTACAGAGTTAGACAACAGAATTTGGAGAAACTTGCTGATTGATTTCAATGTATGCTATATTCACTTTCCCAGTTTCTCTTCAAATTTTTCTCAACTAATCTCCATCCTCTGTTTTATACATGGCTATTGCCTCTCACCAAAATTCTGGGTTCACTCAACAAGTGTTTTTTTTTTCATTAAATTTCTTTGGTATATAAATACCTCTTATCTGCGTACACTAGGCATTGCTGTCCTACCCCAACTCCGTCCAGTTTTGTCACATTTGTAGGATACTAGACTATTGCTCCAGTCTTTGGGAACTGTGGGAGGGTAAGGATCAGAGAAACATATCTGCCTGTTGTGCCCAAGTTTTGCGGAGAGACCAAGTCTACACAATAATAAAAAAGGAAAGGAACTTTATTACTAGTTCAAGCCATTGCTAGCTCGAGCTAGGGTCCAAGTCTCATCCAACACAGTGGAGTCTTGACAAGGACCCCGAATCCAAATCACAAGCAGTTTATATAGGGTCTGTGTTAAGAAGTTTATATACTGGTCTATTTTTCAGCATTGGCCCTGTTACAACAGTGGTCAGCAATTAGACAATGGTTAATAACAGTTTCTAAGGAGGGTACAGTGACCCCTCATGACTGGCCAGACCCAACTGCCCAATTCCTTATCGAGGCATATCACCCAACTGGGAGTTTGCCAGAAACTGCAAGTCCTGCTTTGACGAAACAGAAACTGAGGCCTAGTTGAGACTTAATGTTAGCTGCACTTGTCATGGCCTCAGTTTCGCCCTCACATGCCTTTCTGTCTTTCAAAAGTTTCATTCTCTACAACTGCAGTCTTTTTCCTGTTCTTATATATTTATTTATCAGTTATATATTTATTTACAAGAAATCATGCAGAAGTTTCCACTTATATAAACCCACCTCTGACAATTCTTGCCAAGACAGAATGATCCCCCAATTTTTATATCTCTAAAATAATGATTATGTTGCATTAAAACACTCTATCTATACAATGAGATATTATGGTCACAACAACCACCAGAACTCCTTCTGGTAAGAAAGCTGAGTTTGCCACAGAGGCAGGGGGGATGGGGGGATGGGGGTGGGGGGATATTATCCATGGTGGTGGAAAATGGGCACTGGTGGAGGGATGGGTATCTGATCATTGTATAATCAAACCCAAGCACAAAAAATTGTAAATCTACAACTGTACCTCATGGTGTTTCACTAATAAAAAAAAAATTTAAAAAAAAAGAAAGCTGAGTTTACTTGTAAAATTTGTGAGCGATGTGGATAGAGTTTCATACCTAGGGGAATATAGAACAGAATAGATTTTGCTCGAAATCAGAGAGACTGTTTATTGCTGAAGAGGGATTAAAGAGACATATATTCCATGTGGTGTGACTCACATACATTTCCTTAAAATACTGAATAAAATATTTAAATCATGACAAAATATTTGATAAGAGTAGATTTCTTTCATGTGAGTTCCAATACCATCCACCCCACCCCCACCCCAGCACACACAGCAAACAGTAGATCTCTTGGCTCATCTCTGAAGGGTTTTGGTTGAGGGTATTGTAGCTAAAGACACTTATCCATTCATATAGTACCATAAGTAAGCAGAGTTCTAACAGAAATTTTAGGAAAGACATTGGAATATCACAGATTGCGGTATATGGGCTAGGGCCAGGTATATCCAGAACTCCCCAGGACCCAGTAGCTCCATCTGCTACTGGAGTCTATCTGCTATGTCTGTTGAAATAAATTTCCTGTTGCCAGGATCTGTCTCCAATGCCTCTGAGTTTTCCTTATGCTTGGCATAGTTTTTGGCACATGGTATGCTCTCAGCAAGTGCTTGGAGGACAGACAAAACTGAAGTTTATTACATAGGTTTTCTCCTCTGTTTAAAAGGAGCACTAGGGAATGTGTAGCACTGTCTGTTCTGTAGGATGAACTAAACTCTCATTCCTTTACCTCTTACTTGATAATTGGACTTGTATATCCGAACTCTATTTCCCAAAATTTGATCAATTTGAGCTCAGGATGACATTTCAAAATCCCTTATTCCCAAACACATACATCAACAAAAACACCTCCCACTACTTACAGTTTCGCTTTGTTGAAATATAATGATACCAGTCAGATAGCAATGTGTATTCAGTGGAATTCAATTTTCCGGTCACTGGCTCCATCGATCAGTATGTTTGCAAAGGGCTGACTCAAGATCAATCCACCTCTTATAAAAGGCTGTGAACCACCCCCATTATTTCTGCATGTAGAGAAGATTGTTAGGTGCCAATGATAGAATTCTGGAGGAGAAGTTTTTTGTTGTTTTTATCTTTATTGAAATCCTATCATGGACCAGGAGTTTTTATTATGTATTTCTATTTAATCTTTACAATTAAAATTTTATGGGTGAGGAACCTGGAACTTAGAGATCTTTGGGAGAATTGTATGTGGTCATGGGGATAGTAACAAATAGAACTACTGATATTGATATTGATGGAAATCCGAATTCTCATGGGAATTAAATCTGAAAGACATGCCTTTTACTTTGAATCTAGTTCGAGTCAGGACAAAACTTTTTGTGACTTATAACAGTTCTATCAAAGTCTGTGGACAAAAACTACTGCATCTTTCAGAAACTGTCCAGAAACTTCAGAATTGTGTCAATAGGTGTTCATTGACCTATCCCTACCTTCACTGCAGGCAGTGCATAGAAAATCTCAAATGAATAATGCTTTTAAAAATCCCTATGTAAAGTTTGAGAAAAGTTGAAAATGTGCTTTTAAAAAAAAATTCTAAGCGTTAACAAATGGATCAAATTCTGAACCCAATTCAAGTGGAATCACTTGATCACTTGACATCCTGTTACTCATCGATTTGCTCCAGCGAGTGCCAGTCACATCTCCATTCGTCCCTGTCGTGTGCTAGTGTAGCCCAATGGCATCTGCTGACTCCAGGAACATAAATAGCCTCAGGTCTTGACAAAGAAATCTGACCATCTTGTAGGTTGGTGGCCACACGATCTTTTGACATCCTGTGGAATCCAGTCAGTAATGGCCCTAGTCCAGCAGTCATCTCCAAATCGCATTATGTGTCTGGCCCATCTTATTTTCAACGCCTTGGCAAACGAGACAGCATCCCTGATTCTCCATCATCGAAGGAGGTCACAACTCTGGATTCTTTCTCTCACTTGAGTGAAGTGTGATACTCCAACCATAGCTCTTTTGATTCCTCTTTGGGAGATCCAAATAGTGTTCTCATCCTGTTTTCGTAGGGCCCAGGTCTCTGAGGCATATGTTAATGCAGGAAGAACAGTGGAGTCAAAGAGATGTGCCCAGAGCCAGAGGTTCTTCATCCTCTTAGCTATTTCTTTGATGCTCTCGAAGGCGTTCCATGCTGCTCTCTTCCTCCTGCACAACTCAGATGCCAGGTCGTTTGTCATGTTGAGTCTTCGACCTAGGTACACATAACTGCTGCATTTGGAGATGTTTGTTCTGTTGAAAGCAAGTGGAACGTCAGGAACGAGTCTGTTTCTCATGAACATTGTCTTCGTGAAATTCAGCTGCAGTCCGACATTTCCACACTCACAGTTAAGTCGGCCAGCATTTGTGCCACTTGGCTAATGTTTGGTGTTATTAGAACAATGTCATCAGTGAAGCAGAGGTGGTGTAGTTGCCGACCGTCTATCTTCACTCCCATTCCAGTCATTGCATGATGTTCTTGAGGGTGGCACTGAAGAGTTTCGGTGAAATGGTATCAGGTAGAATAACGTATCACAAATAATTCCTTCCCAGGTTGGGTAATCCTTTAACGGTGTAACTTTAAAAGATGGGGAAATCTGGTTGTTTACATAACCTTATGAAAGGACAGGTTCACGTATTAGGCCCATTGTGAAAGTGCAGTAAGTGGGATAGACACTGTGATTTCCCATTCACAGATAAATAACTTGAGGCTCAGAAAGTACACATAACATCCAATTTTACCCCATATGGTCCCGTGAGCACTGTCAGGAGTAATTCCTGAGTGCAGAGCCAGGAGTAGTCCCTGTGCATCGCTGGGTGTGACCCCCTCCCCCAATAGTGGTGTCAATGGGATAGAACCTGGGCATTTTACAGAGCTGGTCAAGATCATGGTTTCTATTAAAGTTTGATACACGTGAACATGCTCTCATTGCAGCCAGGTCTTTAATTACTTAATCTTGAATAATATTAAATTATTCTAGGAGAAAAGACCAAGATAGGTACAAAATGTGTTAAATACAATCCAACTGAACTCTCAATAAAGAAACTTCAGGAAGACATTCTAGAAGACAGTCAAAGGCCATATTTGTTTCAGTTTCTAAAAAACCAATATAGATTTCAACATTCAGTTTGTAAAGAGATTTAGATAATCTTTAATCCTATTAAGGACTAACTCTATTCTCAAGTCAGAAGATAAAGTCCAATAACACTGCAGGTAAGAATAAACATTCTATGTCAAACCGTATGTTATTTTTCTGCCACCCAAGCTAAGCATCCGATTTCTTTTGGGAAAATATCAGAATTTTAAAATATGTGTGCACTTCCACATATATAATGCTTCAAGTCCTGATAATTATAAGACATATTTAAAAATAAATATAATAATTTTTCTAGAAATTTATTAACCAGCCTGTTGATAATTTATATTCCAACTTTAAGAAAGGCAACCAACATTCTAGAAACCAATAATGTACAAAACAACCTCAAAAATGAAAACCAGGGACTGGAATAATAGCACAGTGGGTAGGGTGTTTGCCTTGTACACAGTTGACCCGAGTTTGATTCCCAGCACCCTATATGGTCCCTTGAGCACTGTCAGGGGTAATTCCTGAGTGCAGAGCCAGGTGTAACCCCTGTGCATTGCTGGGTGTGACCCCCCAAAAAAAAACAGAGAGGGAGGAATATAAAGAAAATGGACATAAGGACTCTTGTATCAACATTGTCATATCCACCACATCAATAATCTCTAAGACATATAATGTGTGAAATAGCATAAAATATTTTTATCCATTAAATTTAGACTCTCATTATTATTGAACATCTGAGATACATATAAATATCATCATTTAACAAATAAACAGGGGGCTGGAGCAATAGGACAAAGGGTGGGACGTTTGCCTTGCAATTAGCCAACCTGGGTTCATTACCCAGAAACCCCTATGGTCCCCCAAGCACTGGTAGGAGTAATTCCTGAGTGCAGAGCCAGGGGTAAACCCTATGCATCACCAGCTGTGACTCAAAAAGTCAATAATAATAATAATAATTAAATAAATAAAAATAAACAGAAGAGTAAAACCAGATCTAGAGCTCTATTTAGGAGCTTATAATTTAGAGTTTACCTTTGCACCATCAATTTTACAAACATTTTAGCCTCCATTATATAATGCTTAACATAATAAACAACCATTGAAAGGGCTTTGGTTTACTCATTCAACATGTATGTACAGACTCTGATAAAAAATATAATCTTTATCAGCTTATAAAAATTAAACAATATCATTTGTGATATATGTGGGAGGAGAATGATAATTCTGTCTTGGGCAGAAAAGATTGGGGCCACTTTAATAGTATTCAGGGGCTGCTGCCAATGTAATGTTTTGGGGAATGACATGGTGCTAAGTTAGATGCGGGGTCTCCTGCAAGCAAATATTCACTCCACTCTGGTAAACTAGCACTGTGACTCAGGATATTTATTCCTTGTTCACCTGGGTTCAATCTCCTGAATCCCATATGGTCCCTCAATCAAGCCAGGAGTGATTCCTGAGCACAGAGCCAGAGTAAGTCCTGAGCACCACAGGGTGTGGTTCATTCCTCCCTATGCCCCCGACAAAAAGCCAACCATTAGTATTTATAGCTAACCTCTACTAGATTAAGAAAGGCCTGTTTATTCCTAGCTTGCCTAAGGTTTTTATACTTTGTTCATAGTTTTCCAGTGATGAATGAACATTTCATTTATATTGAATGTTCTATGTCTATTCAGGATTTTACATCCATGGAATTTGCTATTATAATGTTTTATTAATTAATGTAGATATTCAGATACTTAAGAATTATCTGTAATGTTGTGATTTTAAATATAAAGCAATATTTTTTAAGATTAAAATATACTTATAGACCTGTTCAGCCTTCAGTATTTTTATTCTCCTTTTTTCACTCTTATTGAATTGTGTATTTGTAGGATTTGCATATTTAATGTAAATTTTTAATGCATAGAATTATTTTAATCGACATAGAATAATTCTATGCTAGATTATCATCTAATTAGCATACAATGATTCATACTGTAACTTAAAAAATTATATACCCGTAAATAAGACAGTTTTTGAAAAAATTTAACTTAGCAGTGATTTACATTCTATGGAATTTTAAGAATTTATACCGAAGTTTTAAGACTACTCAGTGTTCTAGGTTATTGGGTTCCCTCGCTCCCCAGCAAGAATAATAGAGGGAACTCACTTGAGAGACCATGTTATTCAGTACCCTCATTTTGCATATCAGTAAACAGAGATGGAAAGTGTATTATTCCATGGTGGCTCAATTGTGGAGCTTACTTTGAACTGTTACTGTCATCATGTGTTATCGTTAGAAAAATGCTATTGTCACTAAGTTTGGAAAAGGAGGGAGCTAAAGCCTAATTTCAATACTCATTGAAGATTTAAGTGAGCAGTCTTTGTTAATGCACTCACTGACTACACTCTCTAGTTGAACTCTACCAGACAGTCCATCTCAATGGCATTAATTCAGGTGACATTACAGTTCCTCTTTTGTGCTTCTGTTTTTATCAGCACTTGAGGAGAATTTTTTTAGTAATCTCCAACTCACTGAAGTTGCTCAGCTCTCTCCATTCAAGATATTTATCAAGATCAATCAACAATTCATTAAGTAGTTTAAATACAATACTGTTTGTTGAACAGCTTCAGAAGTGCTAATGTAATGAATATTCCTTCAAACTCAGATCTTCAGCATATGAAAAAGGTGTGAAAAAAGATGTGGACCTACAGAATCTAGACACTTCAACTTCCTCATAGGAGAGAAAACTTCCTCATAGGAGAGAAGGGAGTATGATTTATTTGCATGATAATTCTCAGAAGGTTGAGTCCCAGAAAAAGATGACAAAGAATCATAATGATTCAAAGCCAGATGATTAGGACTTTTGAGTAAATCAGTGCTAAGTCTCCTGTGGGAACTGGTATTGGAGAGGATAGTCAAACCCAGGATGAGTAAACCACTCACACTTGAAAGCTGCCTCTGAGTATAGTAGTTTTCAACCCAAACTACTTGCCAAAAGAAATACTAAAGCTCAGTTTATGTGAACTGGGATACTCAGAAGAGAGTAAGAACTTGGACAGGCAGGGTATGATCATTCAGGTAATGAGCAAGTGGACTCGAATGAGTGCAGCTACATAGGGATGTGGTCCAGATGGATTGCTTGTTTAAGCTCCACTCCAGGACTAATGGTGGGAGGAGAAACAGCAATTTACCCCCAACAATGAGGGTATTATACAGACACCTGCAGAATGTCTCAGACTCATTTCAGTGGTTAGTTATTTATAACTACTGCAGTCTCAGCAGAAGCCTGGGGAAGAAAAGTCTATTTATATTGACTGAGCAAGTGTAGCAGGAAGCAGGTGAAGATTAGAGCTAAAGTGAGGGGGATTTCTGGGCCAGAGCCCATGTTGGTATAGTAACTCCCAAGCCCAAGAGACAGAAACACCATCAGGCTTCTCATAGATGCTCAGCATCCTCCACATCTCTAGGTTTGACCCAGAGGAGAGAGTCCGAGGTCAACTTCCCACCAAAGTGCAGGTGAGGAACAGACTGGAGCTCATGCTTGGAAAATCACTATACCTTCTGTAGCATCACAGAAGGTCAATATCTGGCAGAGAGAGAATGCAGGCTACCTATCTGGGCATCTTTCCCTGATTTTCTATTAGGCTTCCTGACAGGTACTCAAGACCATCTGTGCAGACCAGAGATGACTACAGTCCAGTTGTCCCAATCAAATCAGCATTTATACTTAATAGAAGCATACCATTGATGATGAAAATTTTGCTTCTGAACACAAAGTAAGTTTATGTATCATGATATTATAAATTTTGACCATTGATGCTTGGTTTCTAAGGTAGAAGAGGAAAAACAATTAGGAGGATGGATATGAAAAGTTTTGTATTGGGCCAGAGGAACATTCGTTTCAAACACTGTCTCAATCTATGAAAGAAAGTCTTTCTATTTTTTTTTTTTAATTTTATTGAACCACCGTGAGATAGTTACAAGCTTCCATGTTTGGGTTACAATCACACAATGATCAAACACCCATCCCTCCACCAGTGCACATTCCCCACCACCAATATCCCCAGTATACTTCCCCCACCATACTCCTCCTGCCCCCAAGGCAGACAATATTCCCCATACTCTCTCTCTACTTTTGGGCATTATGGTTTGCGATGCAAGTATTGAGAGGTTATCATGTTTTGTCCATTATCTGCTTTCAGCACACATCTCCCTTCCCAACCGGTTTCTCAGGCTATTATTTTCTTAGTTATCCCTTCTCAATTCCAGCTGACTTCTTCCCTTTGCTCATGAGGCAGGCTGCCAGCTATGGAGCAATCTTCCTGTCCCATGTATCTGCTATCCTTAGGTGTCAGCCTCATGTTACCTTGTTTTATAATACACAAATAAGTGCAGTCCTTCTATGTCTGTCCCTCTCTTTCTGATTCATTTCACTTAGCATGATACTCTCTATGTCTATCCATTTATAAGCAGATTTCATGACTTCATCTCTCCTAATAGCTGCATAGTATTCCATTGTGTAGATGTACCAAAGTTTCTTTAACCAGTCATCTTTTCTAGGGCAAGAAAGTCCTTCTACAGCTTCTGCACCTCCAAAGAAACAGTGACCAAAATACAAAGACAGTCTACAGAATGGGAAAGGATATTCACTGAATACACATCTGACAAGGGGTTGATATCCAGGATATATAAAATACTGGTTAAACTCCACAGTTTAACTGCAGTCTTCTGCCCCCGCACCTGGGTGTTCCTTCCTGGGGCCCCTTGGAGGGGAGCGGGTTGAGCTTTCCTCCTCGCCCCGACCAGGGCTCTGGCAGCCGAAGACCTCCAGGACCAGCCACCACCATGCTGAGACCACTCTCCGCATACATGAAGGTACTGGCAGAGGGACAAAGCCACGCGGGTTCCGGGGCCGAGACCTCCAAGCCTACTCGGATTGGAGTCGAGCATCTTCCACCCAGATCCTCCAAATTCCAGTAGGCGGGGGTCACACCCACCACCTGGCCCCCTAGCGCCGTGTAATCCCATCAATGGCCAAGACTCAGAGACTATAAAATCCAGATCCCGGAACCGCGCGGCCGCATTCGCAGCTGCGCGACATCTTATCAGAACTTTTTTTTATGACATCTTATTGTCTCATTCCTACTTTGGACAAACTTGCAGGCTATCGAATGTAGCCTGCCCACAGGGCAGAGTCTGGCAAACTCCCCGTGGCATACCAAATATGCCAAATACCAGTAACAATGATGGGGCTCATTCTCCTAAAGAGCCTTGAATATAATCTCAGGGCTAGGCTGAAAGAGACCTTACTGGGGCCTGCTCGAGGCAAATCGACGAATAACAGGATGATGAAATGAAATGAAATGAAACTCCACAAGAAGAAAACATCCAACCCCATCCAAAAATGGGGCAATGAAATGAACAGAAACTTTCTCAAAGAAGAAATCCGAATGGCAAAAAAGCACATGAGAAAATGCTCTACATCATTAATCATCAGGGAGATGAAGATCAAAACCACAATGAGATACCATCTCACACCTCAGAGACTGGCCCACATTCAAAAGAGCAAAAGCAACCGATGCTGGCGTGGATGTGGCAAGAAAGGGACACTCCTTCACTGTTGGTGGGAATGTCCACTGGTTCAGCCCTTCTGGAAAACAGTATGGACGATTCTCAAAAAATTAGAAATTGAGCTCCCATTTGACCCAGCAATACCACTCCTGGGAATATATCCCAGAGAGGCAAAAATATATAGTCGAAGTGACGAAGTGACATCTGCACTTGTTTGTTCATTGCAGCATTCTTTACAATAGCCAGAAACTGGAAGAAACCTGAATGCCCAAGAACAGATGACTGGTTAAAGAAACTTTGGTACATCTACACAATGGAGTACTATGTAGCTGTTAGAAAAGATGAAGTCATGAAATTTACATACAAGTGGTACAACATGGAAAGTATCATGCTAAGCAAAATGAGTCAGAAAGAGAGGGATAGACATAGAAAGATTGCATTCATCTGGGGGATATAAAGTAACAAAATATGAGATTAATACCCAAGAATAGCTGAGATCAGCAACAGGAGGATTACTCCATAGCTTAGTGGCCAGCTGGGCATTCTAGAGGAAAGGGCAGCTCAGATAGAGAAGGGAACACCAAATAAAGGGTGTTTGGAGGATCCTCCCAGGAGGGGAGATGCATGTCGAAAGTGGACTATGGACTGAACATGTTTGCCACTCAATGCCTCTTTTGCAGACCACAACACCCAAAAGGAGAGAGAGAACACAGGGGATTGCCCTGCCACAGAGGCAGGGGGGGATAGGGGGATGGGGGTAGGGGGGATATTATCCATGGTGGTGGAAAATGGGCACTGGTGGAGGGATGGGTATCTGATCATTGTATAATAAAACCCAAGCACAAAAAATTGTAAATCTACAACTGTACTTCATGGTGTTTCACTAATAAAAGAAATTTTTTTTTAAAAAAAAAAGAAAGAAAGTCCTTCTACTTGAAAGAACGGGGCCACCCCCCAGAGGTGCTCAAGAAATTCTTCTACCTCTGTGCTTGGAGACCATGCTGTCAGTGTTCAGTGGATGAAACCAGATTGTCCATATGCAAGGTAAGTACCTCAACCTCTGTACTATCACTCCGATTCAGAAATCTTACATATTTTCTAATAATTGAATATTTCAAAAGCATTATGGAATTTTCTGATCACAGCAACTTAGAAGCATTAGGAACATGCAAACACAGAGTACATTTTATAATCCCCATTTTACAATTATAGAACTCTCACTTCAGAAAATGGAATTACATGCCCAGTGGTAATCAGTGGAAGATTAGGATGCCAGACTGATTCCTAAGTTTTGAGAATCCCGGATCCTGGGGTTGTATGAAAGTAAAAATTAGTAATAGACACTGGCTGAAAAATCTGCACGATGGAAGTCATTTGAGTTAACTGCAGTAGGGGAGACACTTCAGTGTATAAATGGCGTTTAGCTCCACTGAACAAAAAGCAGAAGGCTTTTTAAATGCAGGAGATGCTGAAGGAAAAGTACCGAGGGCTATTAGGGGTGGGCGGTCAATGTGATTAGGCTGTCTGTCTGCTGACTGCTGTTTATCAAAGTTAGGCTCCCACCCTCCACAGAGACGGACACCTCTGCTCTGTATTTCTTGATAATTACATTTCAAAATGATGACTCTTATGTCTCTGAGGAAGTTTGAGTTTTAGAAGACACATCTCAAGGGGACAGAGAAAGGATTTACAATTGCAGGTCTTCTAAAATAAGTTAAAACTAAATAAAAGGAGGTCAGGGCTTATCATGAGGTTTTGGCTGGAACAAACACAGGGTAAATTTTTCCGGCAGCATTGAGTTTTCTCAGGCAGGCATTCATTTATTTTTTAAATTTTATATATATACATATATATAAGTATTTTATTGCAGTAACATGGTTTGTAACAATGTTAATATTTATTATTTTAGTGCATAAAGCTAGTGCATCCCCCCCACCACAAAAGTGCCAAAAATCTTCTAGGACTGTCCTTATGATGTTTCTAGTTGGCCACGTCCCTCAATTTTCTCTAACCAGTTCTTTCCACTCCTCACCTCTAGCTAGGTAGCCTTGATAACTTTAGTTCTGTTGTCAGACTCCAAGAGTTTGTTCTGATTAAATATTGTTTGTTCCCTTCCTTTGTTTCATTATATGCCAGTAAGAGTGAGATTATCTGACATTTGTTCTTTTCCTTCTTATTTTGCTTAACATGATATCTTCTAGTTCTGTTCAAGTCTAGCAAAAAACAAGATTTCATGTTTTCTTATAGCTGAGTAAGGAGCTAGAATTGAGATGATAGAGCTGTTCGGGAACAGTTTTTCCTCAACGTGCCCAGACTCTGCGCACTGGGTCCAGGCCGATATCGGGCAAAGGATGACGGGTGAGTGGAGAACAAACTCCGAGAGACAGCTGATGGCCGTTCACTCTATTGCCAAATACACACATATTTTATAGAGGGTCTCAGCTTAAGAGGATGGTCCAATCACAAAAAGTTTAGCATTACTAAACTATCACCTTTCCAACTTTGCTTTGCCCCAGCCCAGTCCCAATTAGGGCTAGAACTGGATGCAGTTAGGTGACAATTCTTAGAGGATGAGACTCAACACCAGATACCTGGTGCTTGTAAAATGCACCCAGACACTCCCTACTGGGTCCTTATGCAGGGACAGGTCTTATCTGCTATGCAGGGACAGATCTTATCTGCTCTGGTGCCTGTTGCCATGCTCCACATAGAGCCATGTTAGAATTTGTTCAAGTCTCTTATTGTAGAAGACAGATAACTCACTTATGCTAAGAGCTTTGTAGTTTCTACCTATCCCCTTTCCATGTGCTCACTCAATTTCAGTGTTGAATGGAATATGTATAAGACATCTAGGGGGTATTTTCCACATACTAACTCTCAAGAGATGCCAAGTTTTGTTTTAGTGTCTTAAAAACCCAATGTCCTAAGTAGCAACTAAACCTACTCTCAATTTTTTTCCATCTTAAGCTGAAAGACTATCTCCTCACTTCCTGCCCTGTGTCTAAGAAGTACCATTGTGTGTAACTGTTAGAGAACTATGACCTTGCACCTTAGACAGAGTCAAACTTTCCAGTAAATCTATTCACAATAAGCTCTGGAAAGCTTGGTGAAAGACTCAGGGGGGAGCAAAGATATTATTATTATTTTCCACTGTTTGATTCATATAGCATTCATTAGATGATTATAGCTGTTGGGATTTGATGGATGGAGCAGTCTGTCTTGTCACTATATTTGTGAGCTGTTCTGTAGCTACTCAGTAATTACCATGCAGCAAAGTAGGGGCATGTTCAAGAATGCTAATGAATTATCAGTTTTCTTTAAGCCTCATTAGACTTCTTGATAGGAAAACCTCCCATTGACAAGATCTCATCCAACATGATTTTCCAAAGTCCCTGGTCGCTTGTTAGGCACAAAAATCAGCATGCTTGAGGTAGTTTGGAAACCATGCTGATTTCTTGCTGTGCCATTGTCTCATACTTTTGTTTTTTCTAGAACTTTACATGTGTCTGTCGTGTGTTTATTGTGAAGACAAAGTAGAGTAGACTGAGTTCTCTGGAGGAAGTGAGAGAGTGGCAAATATATATATTATAACAATTCTATTACAGAATTATTTAAGACTTATCTTGAGATAATCCCTTTCATTTTTAGATCTCTCTCCTCACACAAGTAAATGGCAAGCAGGCCCATCGAGTTTTACCAGTCAAACGCTTACTTATGATCCTTTATTATTCTTCTCCCTCAGTGTTTATATCCAATGCATTATCACACCCACTTCCAAAATATACACTGATTCAATCCGTTTTTCTCTGTTTTTTCCTATCATTTATCTGTGGCCTAAGCCCTTGCCATCACCCTCCTGGTTGATGGAAACCATTGTGCCCTTTAGTTTCCATCTTCCTCTTAAAGCAAATTGTCCTCAAAGTTGCCAAAACAATTTTCATGAAGATTAAAATCTTATTTTATTACTCTTCTACTCTAAATTCCTTGGCAATATCTTGCTGCAAATACAATATAATTCAAACTTTTTTACATGGTCCTTACAGCTCTATGAGAACTGGTCAGGGCAACCCCTAGACCTCATATCCTAGCACCTCCTCTTATTCCCTATATTTTAGACTAGTACAGCTCATTTCCACCTCCAGAGCTGTTATCTTCTTTCAGTTCTCTCCGCCCAGATCCTTTTTTCCTCTGAGCTAGATTCTTTGGGGACTTAGATTTCAGCTTTTCAGAGCAACTACTCTAAGAATAATCTTCTACCTTTGGAAAATTTTTGTTTGATCACTCTGCCTTATTTTCTGTAGAGAATTTGTCATTGCTTATGATTACATTATATTTTAATGCCTATTGTTTATAACCTGCTTTCCATGACTTGAATATAAACATGAGGGCCGAGATCTTCTTTCTGGGTCATTGCTATATCCCTAGCACCTAGAAGAGTACCCGGTACTTATCTGGAAATTACAAAACTGTACTGAGCAGATAAAAGAATGAAAGAATAAATGAGTGAGTAGATGAATAAATCTAGTACAAATTCATTTTTTCCCACTTATTAATATTACTATTATGTTTTTGGCAGAGATTGATGCCAGGGTTTCATAGTGTGTACAACATAAACTCTATCACTGAGCCAAACCCTTAGGATTCCCCTCATATTTCTCTTTATATTGCTCATGGACTGTTTCTGGCACTGTGCTCAGCAGTGAGCCCTGGCATTGCTGTGGGACCAAATGCTGTGCCAGTGATCGAACCAGAATAATTAATGAAGTAACCACAGGTATGATAAGTGCCTTACCTCCTTTCCTATCTCTCAATCTGTCAATCTTTTTTTTTAAACTGGGTTGCCTTTACTTTTTTATTTATTTATTTATTTATTTATTTATTTATTTATTTTGAATACCCATCCCTCCACCAGTGCCCATTTCCCACCACCACGGATCCCAGTATCCCTCCCACCTCCCATCCCCCCACCCCCCTGCCTCTGTGGCAGGGCATTCCCCTCTGTTCTCTCTCTCCTTTTGGGTGTTGTGGTTTGCAAAAGAGTTAAGTCTGATTTTCAAGGAGAAACGTTGGATGATTTACTTTCCATTGATCACTTTGTATGTAAGGAGATGTCGCGCAGCCGCTTGTGTGGTCGAGCAGTTTGGAAAGAATGCCCACTTGCAGGCTCATAGTCATCGGGGTTCCATCTGGAGAAGGCGGGATGCAGCACCTACCCCATCTGGGACCTCCCGGTGATATCGGCTCTGTTTTGGACCTGGAGCATTCTCTGAGAGCTGTGGCGACCCCCAGCCGGTTTTCTTCTTTGTTGTGCTCTCTGTCAATCTTTTTTCTTAAATGAAAGAATACTCAAATTGAGAGTAACTTGTCCAGTGTAGCACTGTTGTCCGTTGTTCATTGACTTGCTCCAGTGGGCACCAGTGACGTCTCCATTGTGAGACTTGTCGTTACTGTTTTTGGCATATCAAATATCCCATGGGGAGCTTGCCAGGATCTGCTGTGCAGGCGGGATACTCTTGATAGCTTGCTGGGCTCCCGGAGAGGGGCAGAAGAATTAAACTCCGGTTGGCCACATGCAAGGTAAATGCCCTGCCCACTGTGCTATCACTCCAGCTCATTTTCCTGATTCTTACGGTTAGGAGCTTTCCAACACAGCAAACTGCATCTCAAAGTAGTAAATAACTAGTGTAATTTTGTCTACTGTGGGGACAAACATAATTTTGTCTAACATTGTATGGGGAGATTTTTAGTTGTCTCGACTTCAGAAAGATTTAAATTCTACTGGTATCTTTAGTAGAATTTAAGGGTGGTGCTACCATACCATGATAGGTCGTGTCCCACAACAAAGAATTATCTATCTCAAAACTCCAATAGTGCTGAGTAATACCCCAAGTAACACTTGGAAACAAAAGAACTTTCCCTATATTTTTCCTCTGAGAAATCAGTTTTTTTTTCCAGATGCCCTCAACATCTGAATAATAGTTCTCCTTCTAGGAAAGATGCTGTTGGTGACACCCCTCCTCCCCCAGATTTATTCTTTGCCTCATTCAAGTAAATCCCTCAATAATCATAGCAGAACATTCCAGAATTATGTTCAATTAATATTAGGAGTCAAGCTTGTTAAATTTTTGGTTGCCCAGGTTGCCATATTGCTCATTCACATTCATTTTCACAAAGTTTTAACATGCTTTCATTTCCAGGAGACACTTTTCTTAGTGCAGGCAAGATACTCTCAGTAGCACCCTGGCAAGCTACTTGTGACATATTCGATATGCCAAACACAGTAACAATTGTCACAATGGAGACATTACTGGGCCTGCTCAAGCAAATCAATGAACAATGGGAGGACAGTGACAGTGACTTTTCTTAGTCACAGGTTGAATACCTATCTTTCTTGCCATATTTACGTAGCATTTAACTGACATTAGTAAATTTGATGTAAGGACCAAGATGTCAAGTAATAGGGCACAAACCTTGTGTCAATGAGACCCTGAGTTCAATTCCAGACATAGCAGACCCTTCAATTCTCAGGGGCCCTGAAGACTGTCTTTCCCCTCTCTTCATTAATGGAATTGAGTACTGTCAGGATCACCCCAGCATTTTGCGGGGGGAGGGAGTTTATGGCTACTCTCAATGATACTTGGCCATTCTAGAAAGGCATATTTCTCTGCCAGGCTGCATATAAAACCAGAGTGACAACATAGAAAACATTGTAAAATGATCATGGCAAAAGAAAGGAAGAAAATTTCTCCCTCCTTCCACTAGAGCCAAAGGTAGTTGGGAGATAGGTGTGGTAATTGGCATATCTTTGCAGAATATTTCCTCTCTTCTGTGGATGAAGACAGACAAGCGAACCCAGCCATCCACCTTGAAACTGCCTGAATGTGTAATTAATTACTGAGTTAGTGGCCAGAGTTCCAAGAGCAAGAAGAACACTGTGGTCTCTGCAAATCCCTAAGCCTGTGACAGGGACGGAACAGGCAGTAGTTTGTGTTTCCAGCACCCCAAGGGAGATAAGGAGAACAAAGTAGCAACCTCCAAGCTGTTTTCCCTGGAAGCAGCAGGCTTTGTCTTAAAGCCCAGTGTGCTATTTAACTCAACACAGCTGCAAACAAACAAGATTACAAATGAATGATAGAGTTACTTTTAAATTAGAACTTGAAAGAAAGCTTTATATTTATTTATTTATTTATTTGGTCACTGCCTGCAAATCAATAGAACTGCCTGCTGGAGAAAAACAATTTTACACACTAATTTTTCCCACCTTAGTCCGGATTTCCCTGTTTGAAACAAAGATCACCATTTAAAACCCAAAAGACTAAACCAAAAAATTATGTATTCCATTCTATGGATGAGGAAACAAACAGCATTTTTTAAAAAATGGTAAATATATACCTACCATGTATCCAGTCATTCTGATGCAGGCAGGTAGGTTAGGGAAGGGCTCCCCCACATCATGGCAATGAAATTTCTGGGAAATAAAGCTACCAGTCCATCCTAAGTCTGACCCACCTTGTGGATACAAACCTGGTAAGATCTTCTCCAGCAGCAGACCCTGAGGAGTCTGGACCTCTCCCTATAGAAATGGCCTAAAGGAAATTACTGGAGAAACTTCAGTTCTTTCCTTTAATCTGATTAATCCTCAGCTAGCCCAGACCACCCTCAGAGAGAAGATCCTGCAGGAACAAAGGTCAAGAAAAGGAGTTTCAAAGTTGACCACTCCTAATTCTACCCACTTAGCAACAACCTTAGCAATGGACTCTTATCTAGCTAGAAAGCCCCATGTGGGGGTCACTCAGTAAACCCCTATAAAAGGGAGGGTATGTATATGCAGCCTGAGCCTATGTGCTGCTTGCACCCATGTGGTCGAGCACATGTGGAGCCCAAGCTGATGTGCACATGTGGTGCCTGCAGCTTCCCTCTTGAGATGTGTACTTTCCTATGTGCTGGGATATGTGTAGGGGCTCTCTCCACCCTGGGAAAAGCCCGCATTCTCCCTTGAGCATGTTACTGTCTTTCTCTCTCTCTCTCTCTCTCTCTCTCTCTCTCTCTCTCTCTCTCTCTCTCTCTCTTTTCCCTCTCTCCCTCTCCTCCCAACCTCTTTCTTCTCCACACCTTCAAAAATCTCCAAATAAAATCTGTTCACTTCACTGCTCGTCTACTCCTGAAATTCTTTTTTGTGAGGCAAGACAAGGACCCGAAACTCTGGATTAGGAGAAAATGACTGGCTATCTCCTCTTGCCTCACATAAGCCATTGTGGGACCCACTGACATCAATTCTACTCCTAATTATTCAAGAGAAATGAAAATTATTTTATCCACAACACGAGTTGTATATAAACATTTATAAGAGTTGTGTTTGTTTGTTTGGGAACCACACCTGGCAATGTTCAGGGCTTACTCCTGTCTCTGTGTGCAGAGAGTGGTTTCAGGGGACCACAGTCAGTGCTGGGGTTGAACTCAGGTTGACCACATGTAAAGCAAGCCCCTGCTCACTGTCTCGGGTCCCATTTGTAAGACTATTATTTGTATTAGCCAAAAACTGGAGTCCACCTCAATGTCTAATATATAATTAGAATAAGATAAGCAAATTTTGGCAAATCCATATGACAAAACAATATTTAGCAGTAAAAATGAAGGGATATCAAAATATTGATAATGCCACAAAAGGAATAAATTTTAAAGTAATTAAAGTATGAGAGACCAGCTAAATAAGAGCACATATTTCTGTAAAATTCCATAAATTATAAATTAATCAATAAAGCAAACCATCAACAATTTTCTTTAAATAAGACTTTTAAAAAGAAAACATTGCAAAACCTTATTTGGAAATTTTTGGGATTGATGTTTATCTTTGCAATCTTAATGGTGGTGTGGTTATATGAGGTACATCCATGTTGAACATGTTAACCTAACACATTTAATGTGTGCTGTTTACTATACATCTTCTAAAACTTAATAAAGTTGTAAGAATAATAAAAGATGAAAGAAATAAAGATATAAATCATATAACAACAATTTCAGCAGAATTCTCAATGGAAAATGTTTTAGGAAGTAAAGACACTGAGGAATTGGTGGGATAAAAGTTTTTTAAAAAGTCGTTTTATTTTGTCAGAAAGCTTTGACTCCACAGCATTCAGCCAACCATCTTTCCAGCCCATGTTGATTCAGACTGGTTTTATGAAAGAGATAACTTAAGAGCCTTAAGTAGTGGTTTCAGAGTGCAGATTGTAGTACTATAATGATAGTTAACAGCCAGATATAGAAATTAAGCAATTAAATCAAAGGCTTAAAAATATCACCTTGTCATTTAACAGGCTTTCAAGTAGAGTTGATGTTCAAGACACTTGGAGAATGTATTTTAATTCTCTAAACTGTGTTGACAATATTAGGGAATAGTTTACCTCCCATCCAGGAGTGTTGAGTTTATCATTAACTCTTTTCTTTCCATACCCTAGTTACATCCATGGAAGATGTTTTCTAAATTTCTCCTTAAGAGATAACTTGCTACAAGGCACACAGTTAACTGACAACTTCAACCTGCAGCATCTTCAGATTCATCACAGTATCTGACTGAGGTCATTCTTTAGTAACTCCAAATAAATTTTAAAGATAACAATTTCTGCCTGATATGATATTCCTGTCATACAATCATGGAATAAAAATTCTGTGATGGATTAAAAGATATTATCCATTACCAACCCAGAGAATTACCAAAATCTGAGGCTATTCCTGTCCAGTCATCCTGCTATCTAACTATTTCACAGTTATTATATTCGTATCATGGTCTTAACCACTTCTTCTCTCTCTTTCCTCTCACTTCTGATCCTTCTCAATTGGTACTTTTAGACATTGTCTTCAGTATTTTGTTGTACTTCTCTGTCCTGACATCCAGTTTCTAGCAACTTTGCACTGACATTCACCTTGTTACTGCTTCCCATCATATGTGTTCTTCATATTCACCATAATTGACCTAGGTCAGGCTATCTTCAGTCAATTTCCCAGAAACTTTCCCTAAAATATTGTGAGATATCAAAATGAAGTTGTCACCCAAATGGAGAGAGAGAGTAAAAGAGAATGAGCCTGCCACAGAGGTGGAGGGGCAGAAGGTAGGGGGAAGGGGGGATGGGAGGGATACTGGGAACATTGGTGGTGGAGAATGAACACTGGTGGAGGGATGGGCACTCAATCATTGTATGACTGAAACATAAGCACGAAAACTTGTAAGTCTGTACCTCACAATGATTCATTAAAAAATAATTTTTTAAAAAAATGAAGTTGTCGTGCCAGTGTTACTCTAGGAGCAGAGCAGAGTGATTGTTTATGTGTGGCCTGAATATCTGCAAGAGAGAGAGAGCGAGAGCGAGAGAGAGAGAGAGAGAGAGAGAGAGAGAGAGAGAGAGAGAGAGCAATCTATACTTCCATAAAGAACAGAATGCTATTTGGAATGGGTGGTGAAATCTGACTGCTAGGCATACTCTGATAATTAACTGGCATCTAATGTTCTTTGCTCAAATGTTATCTTTTTCCATCTGAAACAGGAAAAGTTTTCTTAAAGCCTCTGTTTTTCTCTGCAAAGAATCAGACAGGCAGTAAAAACTATCATTGGTGAAGTGCTTGAGGCTCCTGAGAAGCTCTAAAAATCTATCTATAGATGAAAACGCTGACCTGCCACTATTCCCATATGTGCCTTTCATTTTTACTCCAAATAAGGCTGACTGGCATCATCTGGTGTTTAATGCTCTCTAATCTTGTTTCTCAACACTCCCTCTCATCCTACATATGTTCCAGCCAAATGGAACCACTAGCTTATCCCAAAGCACAGTCTGTGCTTTCTCACTTCAATAATTCTACTCAATCTCTTTTCCTTTGTTTCTCCTAAAATATCTTGTCCAAATTCTAGTCATCATATAAAGCCTAACTGAAATATGATAGGCCCTAAGAATTCTCAGAAGTATTTTCTTCTTTAGCCACCATTTCACAGTAATCTCTTTGGTATATTTTTCATGGACTATTGTTGTCCATTGCCTTGTGCTTATTATGTAAATATCCCATACCCTCTACAAGCCTATATGCCCCTTGTTCATCTCTCTGATTTCCACCCACCCCTAAACCTCTCTCACAAACTTCTTAAGCCTTGATTCTCAATAGCTGTGTTCATTTCAAGGTGTTGATAACTTCCTTATGTTCTTTGCATCTTCATACTGTATCTCTTTGTGACCCAATCCTCCTTGGGCTGCTGGAGAGAATTTTATACCAGTGGTCTTCAACAACAGACCCATGGACCAGTGCTGGTTTGCAGGTATAAAAAGATTGAAAACCACTGATCTACTGCCTTGGCTCTGACTCTGTTCTGTGGACTAGAATGTGTGACAGGTGCTAGACTGTAGGTGTAAAAACAGCTTGAGGAATGCTATTCTTCATAGTTTTTTCCAGGAAACCAAGTATTTTCCTTAGTAAAGTGTATTATAAAAGCCTGTGTGGGATGCATTGTTAACAGAGTGTTCTGGTTAAACTGGCTAAAAGAATATATAAACAGGTATCTAAGTCTTCATGTGAGGGTATATATGATCATCAATATAAAATAAACTTTCATTCAGAGTCTACGCAGAATTTCAGGAGTTGCTGCAGGGATGCACAAAGAAGAGGCGTTGATATAAGTAATTCTCATCCTATCACTAAGATCAATTCATTTTATGTTCAATTGTTCTGATCTTTACAGAATCATTTATTTTGGGGCTAGAGTATTTAGCACAATTGTTAGGGCGTTTGCCTTGCATGCGGTCAACCCGGGTTCGATTCCTCCATCCCTCTTGGAGAGCCCGGCAAGCTACTGAGAGTATCCCACCTGCATGGCAAAGCCTGGCAAGCTGCCCATGATATATTAGATATGCCAAAAACAGTAACAACAAGTCTTCCAATGGAAACATTACTGGACCCGCTCAAGCAAATCGATGAACAATGGGAGGACAGTGCTACAGGGCTACAGTTCTGATTCTTTACCATTATTAGCCTAGCCCCTGGGAAATTATCACTTATACTATCTAAAATAACAGTCAAAATTGTATGGAGTTTCATCGAGCTTCTGTTGGATTTTTGCAATATACAGTACCCGTGACTTATTCAATATGCCAAACACAGTAACAACAAGTCTCACAGTGGAGACGTTACTGGGACTGCTGGAGCAAATCGAGAACATAAAGAAGTGGGAGGACAGTGCTCACAATGCTCACAGTGACTAATCTTTTAGGGCCTCTCTATCTCTTTATCTCTGTTTCTTACTCTCTTTCTTTCTCCATCCATAACTAGGATCAAGAAACATCCCAAGTCAATAAACATTCTATGAGACCAGGAGCAGAGCTGAGCGGAGACGGATAAATAGAACCTAAAATTTGCACTTAGAAAACACATTTTGAGCCATGAAGTTGTTATTTTTAGGATATAAGGTTTGGTTTTTTTTTCTGGTTCAAACTTTTCTCACTCCCTTGAACCCTCTAACTTTGCCATTCTTATTTCAATATTCAGTTATGAAGATGTTTTGAGTTAAACTAACATCTACCCACCATGTCAGTTCAGTGGCTCTCTGAAGGTTCATCACCTTGAGCAGTGTTGAAAAAGTTCATGGTAGCAACAGCCATTATGTTGACTCACCCACTGGCCCTGATCAAGCCTAAGTCAAGACTAAATCTCTGAAGTGTCTGATTCAAGACTAAATCTCTAAGGAGATGCAAGCCAAGGAGTTAAAATTCATGGACACACAGGTCCCAGAGGCTGAAAATTCTGGGAGCTCTCAGGAGGCAGATGGGATGAGTACACACCCTGCTGAAGCTCCTGGAACCACAAGCACATCCCACTAATGCGGCCACACCAAGGGCTCTACTCTACCAATGGCTCAATGGAGTTGATGCTGTAGTCTCTGAACCCCCAATGTGACACCTGCTAAATTCTGAATTTTGATATTCCAATTCCAGTAGAAGCATGACAAATTTGATGGGAAAACAACATAGAAGCCAACTAAACTCAACAAACAAAAACAATAACAGAGAGCTCAACTAGCAAGAGTTTAATAAATTTTTAGACAAGGGCTTAACAACCTTGTGATGAAATATAACAATTTTCACATAAAAACTTGCTTTTTAAAAAATACTTATTATACTGGGATTCGTGATGGTGGGAAATGGGCACTGGTGGAGGGATGGGTATTTGATCATTATATAATTGAAACCCAAGCACAAAATTTGTAAGTCTACAACTGTACCTCATGGTGATTCACTAATAAAAATAAAATAAAAAATACTTATTGATTTTAACATTGGAGCTTTGTTATCTAATTCATTTAAACTCTTGAGCTGTAGTAATGGTTGTGGCTTCTGTCTACTTTAATAGCACTGTCCTCCCGTTGTTCATCGATTTGCTCGAGCGGGCCCAGAAACGTCTCCATTGTGAGACTTCTTGTTACTGTGTTTGGCATATTGAATACGCCATGGGTAGCTTGCCAGGTTTTGTCGTGCGGGCAAGATACTCTCAGTAGATTGCTGAGCTCTTCGAGAGAAAGTTCAGGGTAAATCAACAGCATAACACACTTACAACTTGTGAGTTAAGACACAGCGAACAGGAAAAGTTGTTCTCTAATGTCTTATTTATTCAGGAATCTAGTTTCCCGAGGTATTAGACAACCAAGTAAAAAAAATTCTAACCGGCAGTTCAGAGTCTCAGGCAGAGCATGGTGTCAGATGTCAATTTTCTCAGCTCTGGGTAATTAACTCTAGCTGAAAAGGCAACACCCTCACCCCACCCCAACAGAACAGGAACAAACTTCATGTTTGTCTTCATTTGCAAAAGGTTTCAAACAGTAGCCGTTTTAAAAGACAGACCAAATATCCAACAGCTGCTCCTAGTCACGGCTTAAAACTGGAATGCTGCCAGACTATTAATTTCCCGAAATTCTAGTAAGACAAGGTTGCATGAGAGATTAAAAAAAGTCTTTTCTTTGGATAATAAAGGATAATAAATCTTCGATCATTTTTTCAGCATCTTCTCAGAAATGCAGTCAAAATAAAAGCGTCACTGTGGATCCTGTCTCAATACTTTGAGAGAACTTGAGAAATCCATTGCCGGTAGAGTCAAAACCTCATCTTGTCAACAGTTCTTTTTTGTCAACAAAAAAATGCTCTGGGATTTTTCATTAGTCTGATCTGTCATTATCAAGATACTCATACATTTATTGTAGAAAGTTGTTAACTTTTAAAGAATTGCTCCTAAACCACACTTGAATAGTTAGAAGTACTCAGATTGGCTGTATGGAACCAATTCAGAAGACCTGAAAAAACTGTTCTTTGTGAAATTTTGTATTTACCTTAAGAAAAAGTATAATATCACCCACTTCTTACAAGACATCTTTAAAACTCATCTTAGAAATGTGGATGCATTAGGCTAAGTGAGGTACAGAGACAGAAAGAAAGGGAGAGAACAGAATGAAGATGGTCAGTGCAAACTAAAAGTTATAAAACAACTATACTGGTGTTCTGGAGATATAAAGTGCAACTGATAACTATAATTTACATTACTATCTGATAGATAGCAATGTAGTTATAAGAATAAATTCAAAATCTTCTCACCACCAAAAAATTTCTCTTTGTTTTATTTCTTTTTCTTGAATTGTATTTATGTGAGAAAATGAATGGAAACTAAACCTATTATAGTAATCAAGTCACAATATAACTAAATCAAACCATCATCCATTTTCTGTCTTAAACTTATGACAGATGTATATCACTAATTTCTCAATAAAGTTTGGGGGAAAGGTACAATTTAAGGGCCTAAAAAGAATAAGAAAACCACACAACTGGTATCTATGTAAGTTTTAGCACACTTTCAGATACACAGAAAATAATAATTTTTGTCAGGTGAAAACCTATATTTATGAGTATCACTGTAGCAGTGTTCTCCCATTGTTCATCGATTTGCTTTAGTGGGCACTAGTAACGTCTCCATCGTGAGACTTGTCACTGCTTTTGGCATATTGATACGTCATAGGGAGCTTGCCAGGCTTTGCCGTCCAGGCAAGATATTCTTGGTAGCTTGCCAGACTCTCTGAGAGGTACGGAAGAATCGAACCCGGGTTGATCACCTGGAAGGCAAACATCCTACCCGCTGTGCTATCGCTCAAGGCTGAAACTCACCATCAGTTCAAACTCCCTCCTTGTGAATGGCTCCTAGCAGGGAAGAGTTTACCTGGAGGAATAAATGAACACGGGGCATTGCTAAGGAAGAGGATTGTTCCAGGATGATAAATTTTTTTGAGGAAACCACCAAGTCCAAATACATGTAAAAAATTTAAACCAAGCTTGCTCTCTTTCCGTTCGATTTACATAGAAGAGAACTGCAAGATTCCAACTTTTCTTGCAGACTGTCACTGTCACTGTCCTCTTGTTGTTCATTGAGTAATATTTTATTCTGTATACATACCACAGATCTTTACCCAACTCATATGTTGTTGGATATCCTTATCAATCCATCTCTCAGGTGACACCCAGAACAGAAAGAGAAGTCCGAAGGGGGCTCTTGGGTACATTGGGTCACTGAAGTTCTTTCTTTTATTTCCCTCACTAAAAGGGATATAGGTTTTCATTTTTCTTTCACAATTGGCTTTGCCAGTCTTTCTTTTTTTTTTTTCAAATTTTGCTTCCTTTTTCTACTACCTTTCTGAGTACTTCTTAGAAAACTCTAAGAAGTTGATGCAAGCATCTGGGTGTTGCTTCTTGTGCTCCTCGTATAAGTATATACAAATAATGCATGGGAAGACATTTTTCTTCTGACCTTCTTAAAATCATTTTGGGCTGGAGCGATAGGACAATAGTAGGGCATTTGCCTTGGGCGCAGCCAGCCCGGCCGAGCCGGGTTCGATTCCTCCTCCCCTCTCGGATAGCACGGCAAGCTACCGAGAGTATCTCGGCCGCACGGCAAAGCTTGGCAAGCTACCCATAGTGTATTTGATATGCCAAACACAGTAAAAAGAAGTCTCAAAATGGAGATGTTACTGGGCCCACTTGAGCAAAATCGTTGAACAAAGGGAGGACAGTGTTTGTTTGTTTGTCTTCAATTATTTTTACTCAGTGAGGCCCAGGGTCAGCTAGTATTTGTTCAGCTCTTACTTGCCCCAGTATTGTCTTTGTGGAGTTTAGAGCACTGCAATAGTTGTCCGGGACAATCCAGTTTTAGCATTGACATTCTCCCAACTCAGAACAAATCAGGTTAGTCACCTTTTGATAGTCTCTCAGGCTTAAATACAAATTTAATTTTTGCAGACTGATATTGTTAGCTTGAAGATTCTGATGCAATGGGTCTGGAGTGTGGACACCTTTGAGAAACAGTAGTATAGCATAGCATTATGAAAGTTTTTCAAATATATAATCTTTTTCTATTGGGGCCTGCCACTGAATGCAAACTGAATATTCTATTAATTACTAATCATTTGTACACACTCCATGAGTTCCTTACCCCTCAATGCAATCTGGCTTTTATCTTAAGCCCCTGCAATCTGCCAGGGATCCAAGCCATAATTGGCAAAGGTAATAAAAATTATACATTTTTCCACCCAATATCCATCTTTTACAGTTTTCCTCCAACACAACATGAGAGGTGATTGAAAATTAATCTAAGGTATTTTAAAAACTGTTTCCCATTTCATATATCTATAAGCATTTTAAGAATACATATTGTTACTCATCCTTGATCCTTTAAACATGAAGCATGATTCCTTGCTAAATCTAGCTTTTTCATAAAGTCGTCATGGTTCCTACTCTAGGTTTCATCTCACTTTTCTGCAGTTAATTGTTATTTCAAATTTTGAGGAAATAGAAAAATAACAGTACCAAAGACATTTAAAGCTCTAGGAGCTGGGGCTAGAGCAATAACACAGCAGGTAGGGCATTTTTCTTGCATGCGGCCGACCTGGGTTTAATTCCCAGCATCCGATATGGTCCCCTGAGCACTGCCAGGAGTGACTCCTCAGTGCAAAGCCAGGAGTAACACTTGAGCATCGCCAGGTGTGACCCAAAAAGAAAAACAACAACAACAACAAAAACTCTAGGAGCTAGAATTTGTAACTGGGATTTCAGTATGCTAAGTTCATGCCTCAAACACTCTGCTTGTGGGACCGGAGTGACAGTACAGCAGGTAGGGCATTTGCCTTGCATGTGGCCTATCTGGGTTCGATTCCCAGCATCCCATATGGTTCCCCAAGCACCGCCAGGAGTAATTCCTGAGTGCAAAGCCAGGAGTAACCCCTGAGCATTGCTGGGTGTGACCCACAAAGCAAAAACAAACAAATAAATAAACAAACACTCTGCTTGCTTATTCACTTTCAAGGTGATACCTCTTGGATGAGGTCACCAGAGCCTTTTTGGAATGAGAATCAGATTCCATTCACTTCTTTCTGTTTGGGTTCCAGCAGCCCTCACACCTGACCACCACCACCATCCCATCAGGCCCTTTCCCACACCTCAGACCCTCTTTCTGTTCATCAAACTTACCAGGCCAATATTCACACTCTGTGCCCATAACTCTGCTCACGATGCTTGTGCTCTGAATTAAGTGAATACATAAGTGGCCACAGGACAGCTCTATTCATTGTGCCTCATACTGCACACAATACTGTCCCCTTGTCACTGATGGAGGACCTTGCATGGAAGAAAATAAATATCAAACAGTACGAAAAGGAATATGATGCATGAGAGAGAGAGAGAGAGAGAGAGAGAGAGAGATAAAAGAGAAAGAGGGAGAGAGAAGGAGAGAGAGGGTGAGAGAGAGAGAGAGAGAGAGAGAGAGAGAGAGAGAGAGTTGTGGCACGGAGATTAAGAATGGCTGGATACCACAGCACCCAAAGGGAGAGAGAGAACAAAAGGGAATGCCCTGCCACAGAGGCAGGGTGGGATGGGGAGATGGGGGGTGGGAGGGATACTGGGATCAGTGGTGGTGGAGAATGAGCACTGGTGGAGGGATGGGTACTCAGTCATTGTATAACTGAAACCCAAGCACAAAAATTTGTAAGTCTACAACTGTACCTCATGGTGTTTCACTAATAAAATTTTTTAAAAAATGGTTGGATATATTATTCACAATAGCCAGAATCTGGAAACAACCTGAATGCAGATGACTGATTAAATAAACTATGGTACATCTACATAATGGAGTACTATGCAGTCACCAGGAAAACTGAAGTCATGAAATGTGCTTATAAGTGGATAGACTTGGAGAGAATCATGCTAAGTGAAATGAGTCAGAAGGAGAGGGACAAATATAAAATGATTGCACTTTATTGTTTTGTGGGATATAAGAAAAAAAAAACATAGTATGAGACTAATACCCACAGACAGAAAAAAGGGCCAGGACGATTGGTCCACAGTTAGAAGCCTGCCTCAAGAGCTGGAGGAGAAGGCAGTTGGGATAGATAAGAGACCACTTTGACAATGATAGTTAGAAATGATCACTCTGGGTAAGAACCGTGAGCTGAAAGTAGGTAAAGAAACAAAAATGTTAACCTTCCTGTACATGTATTGCAGACTATAATGCTCAAAAGAAGAGTGAGAAAGAGAATTAAGAAAATCACTTGTCATAGTGGTAAGGGGAGTGGGTGGTGGTAAAAAGTAAAAAAGTAAAAGGCCCTCCCGTTGTTCATCGATTTGCTCGAGCGGGCCCAGTAACGTCTCCATTGGAGACTTTGTTGTTACTATGTTTGGCATATCGAATACGTCACGGGTAGCTTGCCAGGCTCTGTCATGTGGGCAAGCTACTCTCGGTAGCTTGCCGGGCTCTCCGAGAGGGGCGGAGGAATCGAACTCGGGTCGGCCATGTTGGCTGCATGCAAGGCAAACGCCCTACTGCAGCACTATAGGAAACTGGGGACATTGGTGGTGAGAGATATGTGCTGATTGAGGGATGCCTGTTGGAACATTGTATGACTGAAACCCAACTATGAACAGTATATGTAACTGTATATCTCATGGTGATTTGATTTTTAAAAAAATAGAAAAAAAAGAAAAGAAACTAAAAATGACTGGGTATATCTCCAGGTTTCATATTTATACCATGAAATACTATTGTTTGTCTTAAACAATAAATGCCTTTTAGATACATGACATTATATTATGGACTCATCTATTGAGGCTAACTAAAGAAAATAGTTTGCTGAGTTAGTACACTTGTCAGAAGATCCTGAAAGCAGTACTATCCTAGAATATAAGATTAAGTAAAAGCTTATTAAAAAATTAAGTTTTTGCAGACTGGTGGATGGATGGGTACTTTATCATTGTATAACTGAAACCCAAGCACAAAAATTTGTAAGTCTATAACTATACCTCATGGTGTTTCACTAATAATAAAAAAAAGTAATAATGTAAAAAAAATTAAGTTTTTGTTAAATAAATGTTAAATGCAGACTGATATAATAAACACAGCTTTTAAGAAATATTTTGTTCTTCTTTTATAGTGACTTTGTTTTCAGAAAAGGAATTGAAACAATGAATTTTATAGAAAATAATGAGCAGCTTGATGGTAAAATTGATGCTTATGTAAGCTTTTCAGGATATAGCACTGTCTTCCCAATGATCTTCGGTTTTCTAGAGTGGGCACCAGTAACATCTCTATTGTGGGACTTGTTGTTACTATTTTTGGCATATTGAATAAGTCACGGTAGCTTGCCAGGCTCTGACATGTTGGCAGGATACTCTCAGTAGCTTGCTGGGCTCTCCAAGAGGGGAGGAGGAATCAAACCCAGGTCAACCGTGTGTAAGGCAAACACCCTACCTGCTGTTCTATTGCTCAAATCTAAAATGTAAAAGTCACATATTTTGCCAAAGCATAGTTGAGATATTAAGAAAGAAAAAAGGTCAGACACAAAAGAAGTTGGATCCCTGGGAGAGCTTGCTTAAGCACTCATCATGACTGGCCTAGGGCCTGCTTTCAGAGTAGAGACTTAATATAAGCCTGACCAGAATAGATGAGAAACAACCACATAATGTTGGATTCCTCTAAGGAAAATCGCCTAACTTGTAGAAGGAGAATATAGGCAACATGCTTGACTTGACTTTAATTCTGGGTAGAGCAAGAAAAAATAAAACAGCATCCTCTGAGAATTTCCAGACTCAGGCAGTGTTTGAGGGTTTGAGACTAGAAGGCAACTTACTTGTGTGTCACTAGAGACTTAATTAGGGACCAAAGAGATTGAACAGGGGGGAACGTGCTTGCCTTGCCCATAACCAACCATGATTTTATCCTTGGCACCCCATATGGTCCCCAGAACACTGTTAGGTGTGATCTTTGAGCACAGAGCAAGGAGTAAGGTCTGAGGATGATGAGGAGAGCTCCCAGCCTCTGAAAAAAGAGAACAAGTAAAGTGGTCATGCAGTGCTTCTTTATGGCTGGAAGGAGCAAAGGTAAACCTTTCTCTGGGCACTTGTACACAGACGATCCAGGTTCAATTCCCAGCATCCCATATGGTTCCCAGAGTTCTTTCAGGAGTGAGTCCTGAGGACAGAGTCAGGAGTAAGCCCTGAGCACTGCTGTCTCTGACCCAAAAATAAAATAAAACAAACAAACAATTTTTTTTCTGTAAATCACACTTCAAATTCAGACTTCCAAGGAATTTTACTCAGAAGACTTGAGGAACACAAACACCTACAAAAATCTGTCCATATGGGACATCAAAAACAACAAACAATTGTGCCTTTTGCTTTAGTATGGCTAATATTGGACTTAAAAATCAATATAAAATAAATATAATTAAAATGACTAAGTGAATAAAATGAGTATTGAAATAGATGAAGATTGCAAAATTTTACTAGACAGAATGAAAAGAAAATCTAATTATGGAAAAATTCCATACAGAGAACTATAACTTAACATTAGTATATTGATTCTAAATTTGTTTTCTTAGTCTGAAATGCTCCTGCCTCAATATGGTAGGAAAGAAGATATCTAACAGGTAAAAATAGTCCAATAAAACATGAAGAAGAAATTGTAACGCTATTGGAGGAAGTGCAACCTCTAACGAAATAGCAGTTATTCACTGCAGGGACCAGCAAAAAGGAAACAATGAGATAATTAAGGGTAATAGCCAAGTGGATGTCTTAGCTAGAAGACCACTCTTAATTCTTGTTCATTTATGGGACTTATGCCCCATACAGAGAAAGTTTCTATTAAGCCAGAATACTCTGAAGGAGAGGAACAATAGACATTATAGCAAGGTTATCAAAAGGCAACGATGGACGGTTTATTAAACAAGGGAAATTACTTATTTCTGGTTCAATGTAGTGGAAAATAGTTAAAGGATTACCTGAGGTTTCCTGCTTATAAAGAAATGCTTTAACAGCATTGGTAGAAACTGTCTTCTATGTGAAGGAAATAAACAGAACAGTAAGAAAAGTAACTGAAAGCTATGCTTTGTTTGTGGACCTTGTGGGAACCCTGGGCCTCCTCTCCTGGTACCACCTGTTCAGCATGTAGGAAGCTACCCAAGGGAGGACTGGCAGCTCAGCCTCACACCAGTACTCAAATACTCAGGGTACAAATACTTGTGCATTCTTACTGACACCTTCTCTGTGTAGGTGGAAGTTTTCCTCACCCATATTGAGAAAGCCAGAGAAGCGTTTAAAGGGTTACTTGAGGAAATAATTCCTAGATTTGCTTAGCCGGGTAACACTTCTTTTACTTCTACCATTACCCAAAATTCAGCATCTGCTTTAAAAATAAATTATAAGGAGGGTTGGAAAGATAATACAGTGGATAGAGTGCTTGCCTTGTCTGTGGTTGGCCCTGGTTTGGTCATCAGCATCCCAAATTGTTCCCCAAGCACTGCCAGGAGTAATTCCTGAGTGCAAAGCCAGAAATTAACCCTCATGATTGTTGGATGTGACTCCAAACCCTAAAAAAATAAATAAATAAATAAAATTATCAGCTCCAAGCAGCCTGGAACTTCCACTAACAGGAAAAGTAGAGAAATTTAATTATACCCTAAAGAAAATATTGAGAAAATTATGCAAGAAACTTCTGAGTCCTGCTCTCTTGCCGATAGCTCTCCTCAGATACAGAATAGCATCTAGAGCAAAACTTCAGCTTAGTCCCTTTCAGTTCTTGTATAGTAGGCCCTTTGATAAAAACAGAGTTCTTATTGGACAAGTCTTACAATGGAGACGTTACTGGTGCCCACTTGAGCAAATTGATGAACAACTGACACCTTCTCTGTGTAGGTGGAAGTTTTCCTCATCCATACTGAGAAAGCCAGAGAAGGGTTTAAAGGGATACTTGAGACAGTGCTACAGCGCAGTTCTATTAATTTAGGACAGGTGCAGAAAGCAATTCAAGAATATGGAAATGCCATTTCACTTCACCCAAATAGGAAATTAACCAAAATTCAGCCTGGTAGTTGGTTCTTACTGATGTAGGCAGGCAGGTAGATAGTGAAGTCCCCCTCCCTAGCCGATAGCAGTACATGTCTGGGGAAGTAATAGCTCTGAAGTTGCAAGAGCCAACAGGAACTAAGGCCTGATAAGACCCTCACCTGGACCCTGAGGAGATTAGACCCTCCCCCCATGAAGGAAATTCCTTAAATACCCTAGGACCTCTCCCTTAATCTGACTAACTTTAGTGATTCAGCCCAGAGAAGACTTTAGAACATTCCAGACCAAGACATCCTGAGAAGATCACGATCATGATCACGACCATCCTGTTGGTCATTGATTGTCTCAAGCAGGCCCCAGTAATGTCTCCTTCGTCCTAGCCCTGAGATTTTTTTTAAAAGGGCCATATTAAAGGCTCTTCCAGGGTTAGGAGAATGAGACCCATCATTGTTACTGGTATTTGGCATATAGGGTACGCCACGGGGAGTTTGCCAGACTCTGCTGTGTGGGCAGGTTATATTCGGTAGCCTGCCATTTTGTCCAAAGTAAGAATGAGATAATAAGATTTCCTGCTGCCGGGAATGCGGCTGCGTGCTTCCTGGAGCTGGGTTTTATAGTCTCTGGGTCTTGGCCATTGATGGGATTAAACGGCGCCAGGGGGCCAGTTGGTGGGTGTGACCCCTGCCTACTGGCATATGGAGGATGTAGGTGGAGGATGCTCAGTCCTGATCCGAGCAGGCTTGGAGATCTCAGCCCCAGGACCCGCATGCCTTTGTTCCTCTGCTGGTACCTTCATGCGTTTGGAGAGTGGTCTCAGCATGGTGGTGGCTGGTTCTGGAGGTCTTCAGCTGCCGGAGCCCTGGTCAGGGCGGGGAGGGAAACTCAACCCACTCCCCTCTAAGGGGCCCCGGCGAGGACAGCCAGGCATGGGGACAGGAGACATCCTGAGAAGATAACTCTATAAAAGTCACCTTGAACAAAGTAAGGGTGTGCATATGCTGCACGAGCCCATGTGTGGCTTGTGTCCACGTGGCCAAGCACATGTGTTGCCCACATCTTTCCTCTTGAGATGTGTACTTTCAAGCTTTTCTGTCTAATGTTGGCATGTGTGTAGGGGCTCTGCTCCCTCTGCCCTTGGAGAAGCCCGGGTTCTCTCTTGAGCACGTTACTCTCCACTCTCTCCCACTTTCTCTTCCTCGTTCCCTTCAAAACCTCCAAATAAATCTGTTTTACTTCACTGCTTATCTACTCCTGAAATTCTTTTCTGTGAAGCAGGATAAGAACCCAGTAAGGATCCTGGGTGGTGGAGGTGGATTGGAAGAAAGTGACCATCTTTCTCCTCCCTACTTCACATAAGTCACCCATGGAACCCACTGACATCATTACTATAAACCCTTTATGTTGGATCCCAGTCTGATCAGCAACTGTCTAAATGGAAGATACCAAATTATCTTCAGCACTACCACTGGTGTGAAACATATTGGATTTTCTAGTTGGGTTCATCTCTCCAGGATAAAACCAGCTCCATCTATGTTAGCTGGTGACCAGACTGACAGAAAGAGATCAAACTATTGCTCTGAACTCATCAAGGCTTAAAGCTTCTCTCTTCATAATGACCCAACCCCAAAAGCTAAGTTATATGCCTGTTAACTTTGAAAGCTTCTTTAAAGGTGGCTAGTGAAAGGGGAAACTTACATTTTCTTTTATTGGCATGCAAAAGGAAGAGCAAAACCTTATGTTTTAGCTGTTAATTTCTAGTTATACACTCTGCCTTACTTGGGCCTCCTTAAAACTGCCTTCTTAAACAGTCTGTCCTCCTCGGGCCTAATGTTTTTAAAAGTTGTCTAATTTATCTGATTCATGTTTTATGCTGACAACTCTAAAACCCAATAAACCATTGCCTGGACCACATTTGATTCCTAGTCAGCATGATGTCAGTGGACCCCACAGGTGGCTTGTGTGAGGCGGGGAGGAGAAAGACCATCATTTTCTCTCCACTTGCATCTGTCACCTGGGACCCAGGGTTACTGGGTTATTGTCTCACCTCACAGAAAAGAATTTCAAGAGTAGACAAGCAGTTAAGTAAAACAGATTTTATTTGAACGTGTTGAAGGAAAGGAGGAAGAAACAGAGGGAGAGTGGGGAGTATGTGCTCAAGGGAAAACCTGGGCTTCTACAAGGGTGGGGAGAGCCCTTACACACATCACAGCATTAGACAGGAAGGCATGAAAGTACACATATTAAGAGGGGAGATGCGGGTGACACATGTGCTTGGGCGACACATGTGCTCAGCCCCATGGGCTCTGGCAGCATATGCACGCCCTCCCTTTGTTCAAGATGGCCTTTACAGGGTTTCTCCAACCTACCCCCAGGGTGGGGTCTTCTACCTAGGTCAAAGTCCCTTACTAAGGAGGTTGTAAAAGGGGTAGCATTGGGAGTGGTGATGGTGTTCTTTGAAATTCCTTTCCTAACCTTTTGTTCCTAATGGAACTCCTGCTGGAGGGGGGGGCATCCAGTCTCCCCAGGGTCTGTTTTAGACTGGCATCAGTTCTCCTTGAGGTCAGGTCTATTTACTTCCCAAAAAATGTACTGCCATTGCCTTAGGAAGGGACCTTCGCTATCTGCCTGCCTGCCTACATCATCTTAGGACTTTTACTTCCCAGCAATTTCATTGTAAATTTGTGAGGGACAGGCTCAAAATGGACCACCAGAATTAATTCAGCTTAGTTTAACAGGCCCTCCCGTTGATCATCGATTTGCTCGAGCGGGCCCAGTAACGTCTCCATTGGAGACTTTGTTGTTACTGTGTTTGGCATATCAAATACGTCATGGGGAGATTGCTAGGCTCTGCCGTGCGGGCGAGATACTCTCAGTAGCTTGCCAGGCTCTCTGAGAGGGGCGGAGGAATCGAACTCGGGTCGGCCATGTTGGCTGCGTGCAAGGCAAACGCCCTACCGCTGTGCTATGGCTCCACAGTAACAACAAAGTCTCCAATGGAGACGTTACTGGGCCCGCTCAAGCAAATCGATGATCAACGGGGGGGGGGGGGGGGGGGGGGCTTTACTTACTTTACTTTAGTTTACAGGAACCCGCATTGCAAAACAATTGGTTTTTCTGCCCCTGAGCAAGGAATTCAGATACAGGTGCCCCGAGTTGCAAGTCATGAGAAGGGCGGGGGTGTCAAACCAGATGTCTCTCACAAGACCCATGTCACAAGACCCAGGACTGCCCTAAATCCCGTTCCTAAGTACGGACGAAAATGCTGATCTTTAAACTATAGGCTAAGAAGTGATGTACCCTTAATTGGATTCGTTAGGAAAGTATCTGTTATTACAAATCTATTGGCTATGACATGCACAGGCTCTGCTGTAACGGCCGAGGAGGGCCTATATAAGATCTTTGAAGAAACTCGGGGTCTTGCCTGACGGCTTGACCCTGACTAGCCAGCTCAATAAACTACTTGCTTGCTGATTGCATTCCTGTGTGGTCCTTGCTTGCGGTCGGAGATCCAGAATCGTGTCCTAACAAATTCTGGTGACTTTCTTCTCTAGAAGTTTCATTTCCATGGGGCCCTTCCCTGTCTATCTGCCTGTCTACAACAAGCATGAAATTTCACTTCCTTACGTAGGCAGGTTCTGCATCCATTTGTCAGCATGAAGTGATGGAAGATAGACTTTCAACCATGTATCTCTAAAGATGAAAGGGGACAAAATCTCTAGAGGGAAAGATATTGTAGGTAAATAGGTAAGGGGGACCCTAGGAAGGAGCTTCGGGAAAATAATAAACTTATAAAAAAAAAAAAAAGCCTAGCCCTCAAAAAGCCATTTCTTTGAGATGCAAGACCTGAGCTCTTTGGAGATGCAAAAATCCAAAGCTTCACCCAGAGAAGGATGCACTCCTCAGAACAGGAGAAGCTACAGAAGAATATAAAGGTCCTAATTAGATTATGAAAGGACCACCAACAATGCAGGGCTTTCTCTGTGACAATTCCTGGATTAACATTTAAACCTGCAGAGAAGTTCATTTGGAAGAAATATATATGGCCATCTAAGGAAATTGTATATAACTTCCTCCAAAAGCCACTGGAAACTTGCTCTTTCAGATCCCTGTCTTTTTCTCTTGAATACTTATTACTCTCTTTTCCCACACATCTTTCTAGGTAATTTTTTTTCAATAAAAGCTATTTTGCTTCATTAAAAATAATAGTAGTAATCAGAGGGTTAAATGTTATTAGGCATAGAAGAGGGAAGAATTTTTAAGCTCCAAGATTGATTTGATAAAATTGTATTTAAACGTTTTTCAGGAAAAAAGAATTAGGATAATGGAAGACAGAAAATACTTGAGTTTTTTGGGATCTGACAAAATACGACAGAACCCAGGTTTAGAACATCAGGTAAATCCCAAGCAGGATAAGCAAAAAGAAATCACAATATAACACATTGTAAAGAAATGGAGGAACTCCAATTACAAAAAAATAAAAAAATGTTAAAAGCTCTTGAGATTAAAAACATTTTTTACTAAACTGAGAATTTACTACATCACTGCAGCAATCAAAGGTAGAAAACATTTTTTTAAAAGTGCTAAATGAAAACATTTGTCAAAACAGTGTTGTATATGTAACAGAGTCATCTATCAAGAATGAGAGAAATGAGACATTTCAGACAAATAAAAACGGAATTAACCTCCAACACTGACGAAATGTCTGGGTGGCATTCTTTGGAAAGAAAAAATTCTAAGAAAATTACAAGAAATAAAAATATCACCAAGCAAAGAACTCTGTGGATTTGTAGACAAAACTGAAGATCTTTTGTGTCTGAAGAGATTGTACAGTGGGTAGCACTTTTGCTTTGTATGCAGCTGCCTGGGTTCTATCCCTGACACAAAATAATCTTCCATGAGCACTGCTAAAAGTGACCCTTGAGCATCGAGCTAGGAGTAAGCACTGAGAAAAGCTAGTGTGCTCCCAAAATTGAAAAAATCCCCAAACTGAAGAAATTAATTATTCTAATTTGGCTAGTGGTCACAATATTGGCTATATCGTCAACAATATTGGTATGTGAGGTAAAGAGAAGAATTGTCTTGGGCATTATACTTTTCTTTTTTTAGTCAGAAGGATGATAAATAAACATTTCGGTTTCGGGTTTGTTAAGTTAAATGGATTTGTTAAAATTAAGCCAGATAAGTAAGATATAAAACATTTAAATTGGAGATGTCAATTAAATTGACTGGGGACAGAGTCAGTCTAAGATGACAAGAACAGAGTATTTTAAAGCAAAATGAAAAAGAAAAAATGGAAAGTTTGACATAAGATAATAAAGATGAATTCAAATTCATCATTTATCTCAAGGTGGGTGAACTAAACTCTAATGAGAACACAGGGATTTTCAGATTTTCAGATTTCAAACTCAGCTATATGAGCCACACGAAAGAAACTACCCAAATTTTAAAGAACTGTAGCACTGTAGCACTGTCCTCCCATTGTTTATCGATTTGCTTGAGCAGGCACCAGTAACGGCTCCATTGTGTGATTTGTTGTTACTGTTTTCTCATTGGCCATCACATGAGCATGCCCCATCAGATCATCAGCCTTGGCCATTCAGGATTCGCTCTTAGGCTGGGACTGGAGCCATCCTCACCTGAAGCACAGGAGGGGTTGGGGGAAGCGTGGTTGCCAGAAAAGAAAACTTGAGGAAGGTTTAAGGAAGGATGAAGGAGCAAAAGCACAGCAGGTAGGGCGTTTGCCTTGCACACAGCCGACCTGGGCGACTTGAGTTTGAAACCTCCATCCCTCTCGGAGAGCCTGGCAAGCTACCGATAGTATCTCACTCTCACAGCAAAGCTTGGCAAGCTACCCATGATGTACTTGATATGCAAACACAGTAACAACAAGTCTCACAATGGAGACCTTACTGGGCCCGCTAGAGCAAATCGATGAACAACGGGAAGACAGTGACAGTGACAGTGACAGTTTTTGGCAAATCGAATATGCCACGGGGAGCTTGCCAGTCTCTGCTGTGCGGGCGGGATACTCTCGGTAGTTTGCCGGGCTCTCCAAGAGGGACAGAGGAATCGAACCTGGGTTAGCCGTGTGCAAGGCAAACGCCCTGCCCGCTGTGCTATTAAGAACAGAGATATTAAAATAAGTTGAAGAAAAGTTCTAGAGAGGGACTGGAACAATAGTACAGTGAGTTGGGCGTTTGCCTCGCACATGGCCAATCAGGGTTCAATTCTCAGCATTCCATATGGACCCCAAAGCACTGTCAGAAGTGATTCCCGAGTGCAGAGCCAGTAGTAACCTCTGAGCATCATGGAGTGTGATCCAAAAGGGAAAAAAAAAATCTAGAAAATCTGGTTAGAATATATGTCAAGACATAAATATATTACGAGAGTTGTAATATATATAAACAAATTGGTTTATTAAATGTTTATAAAAGGCCTTAATTCTATAAGAAAATGATTCCAAAAATATAGGGCATTTAATATTAGTATGGAGTATGACATAATTTTTTATTTCAGCTGGAATTGTTGCACAAAATTGGCCTCATGTTAGACTAAACAAATTCATTAATTTTTTAGGAGTTTCATTGTCTGATTACAGGACAAGTAAGTCGGAAATTAATTTCCGTAGAAGATGAGACTAGATAATTTGAAGTAGAAATATTTTAAAAGTTAAGTATATCATATATTTACACTTATATAAAATTTCAGGGCTGGAGTGATAGCACAGTGGATAGGACATTTGCCTTGCATGCGGCCTGACCTGGGTTCAATTCCCAGCATCCCATATGGTCCCCTGAGCACAGCCAGGAGTAATTTCTGAGTGCATGAAACAGGAGTAACCCCTGTGCATTGCTGGTTGTGACCCAAAAAGCTAAATAAATAAATAAATAAAAATAAAATAAAATTTCATAAATCTTACCATTTTCTAGAACACTTTATTTTATTTTTCTATAATGTAGAAAATATTTGATGAATAAACAATTTATAGCTGGGTTACCTAGTATCATTAGTACTTATATGTGCATACACATATTCACTTTTTGGTTAGTGGAATTAATATAATTTTTAAAGGGGCTGAACTTAAAAAAATTAAGTTTTCTGTATTAATCCAGTCATCAAAGACTTTAGTAATTAATATTTAAAATGAACTATAACATAATTTTTTTAAAATTTCAGGGTGTGATTTTTTTATTAATACAATATATTTTCTAAAAACTATAGTTATTAAACCTTAAAACATAGTTTTGGGGGATGCAGAATCAGCCTGTGCTGAGACCCAAGCACCCTCCTGGTAGTGCTAAGTCAATCTGAGGGGGTGATTCAATGCTAGGCTCTTGTACAATACTTGGGCCCTGAGGTGCTAAGACTTCCAGGGGTACAGCTAGTAGTTCTGGGGAGTGTGGAGGCAAGCAATGTCAAATTCAGCATCTTGCATAAGCAAGGTATGAGCTTCTGACCCCTAAGCTATCTCCTCAGAGTTCTTCATTCACATGGGTTCAAAATACCCCAGGATGTTTCCAGTGATTCCCATGGGCATTTAACTATAAGTGGATTTATGTGGTTGGGGCCCATACTGGACAGTGCTCAGGACTTACTCCTGGGTCTGTGCTCAGGGACTATTTCTGGAGGGGCTGAGTGGCGAGGTGAGGTTGCTGATATCAAACTTAGGTCAGCTGCGTGCAAGACAAACACCTACCTGCTGTATTATCTTTTTGGTCCCAACTTTAATGTAGCACTGTAGCACTGTCCTCCCGTTGGTCATCGATTTACTCGAGCAGGCCCAGTAACGATTCTATTGTGAGACTTGTTACTGTCTTTGGCATATTAAATACATCATGGCTAGCTTGCCAGGCTTTGCTGTGCCGGCGAGATACCCTCAGTAGCTTGTCCGGCTATTGAGAGGGGCAAAGGAATCAACTCTGGTGGGCCAACACAGCTGCCTGCAAGGCAAATGCCCTACCCACTGTGCTAACTAAAACTAAGTATGTATAGAGTTAGCTTGGAATAGAGAATCATTAAAACCTGATGTCCGGGATCTGGATTTTATAGTCTCTGAGTCTTGGCCGCTGATGGGATTACACGGCGCCAGGGGGCCAGGTGGTGGGTGTGACCCCCGCCTACTGGAATTTGGAGGATCTGGGTGGAAGATGCTCGACTCCAATTCGAGTAGGCTTGGAGGTCTCGGCCCCGGAACCCGCGTGGCTTTGTCCCTCTGCCAGTACCTCCAGGTGTGCGGAGAGTGGTCTCAGCATGGTGGTGGCTGGTCCTGGAGGTCTCCGGCTGCCGTAGCCCTGGCCGGGGCGGGGAGGAAAGCTCAACCCGCTCCCCTCCAAGGGACTCCGGGAAGGAACACCGAAGCGCGGGGGCAGAGACTGCACTGCTCTCGTCCGGGATCTGGATTTTATAGTCTCTGAGTCTTGGCCGCTGATGGGATTACACGGCGCCAGGGGGCCAGGTGGTGGGTGTGACCCCCGCCTACTGGAATTTGGAGGATCTGGGTGGAAGATGCTCGACTCCAATTCGAGTAGGCTTGGAGGTCTCGGCCCCGGAACCCGCGTGGCTTTGTCCCTCTGCCAGTACCTTCAGGTGTGCGGAGAGTGGTCTCAGCATGGTGGTGGCTGGTCCTGGAGGTCTCCGGCTGCCGTAGCCCTGGCCGGGGCGGGGAGGAAAGCTCAACCCGCTCCCCTCCAAGGGACTCCGGGAAGGAACACCGAAGCGCGGGGGCAGAGACTGCACTGCTCTCGTCCGGGATCTGGATTTTATAGTCTCTGAGTCTTGGCCGCTGATGGGATTACACGGCGCCAGGGGGCCAGGTGGTGGGTGTGACCCCCGCCTACTGGAATTTGGAGGATCTGGGTGGAAGATGCTCGACTCCAATTCGAGTAGGCTTGGAGGTCTCGGCCCCGGAACCCGCGTGGCTTTGTCCCTCTGCCAGTACCTCCAGGTGTGCGGAGAGTGGTCTCAGCATGGTGGTGGCTGGTCCTGGAGGTCTCCGGCTGCCATAGCCCTGGCCGGGGCGGGGAGGAAAGCTCAACCCGCTCCCCTCCAAGGGACTCCGGGAAGGAACACCGAAGCGCGGGGGCAGAGACTGCACTGCTCTCGTCCGGGATCTGGATTTTATAGTCTCTGAGTCTTGGCCGCTGATGGGATTACACGGCGCCAGGGGGCCAGGTGGTGGGTGTGACCCCCGCCTACTGGAATTTGGAGGATCTGGGTGGAAGATGCTCGACTCCAATTCGAGTAGGCTTGGAGGTCTCGGCCCCGGAACCCGCGTGGCTTTGTCCCTCTGCCATTACCTTCAGGTGTGCGGAGAGTGGTCTCAGCATGGTGGTGGCTGGTCCTGGAGGTCTCCGGCTGCCGTAGCCCTGGCCGGGGCGGGGAGGAAAGCTCAACCCGCTCCCCTCCAAGGGACTCCGGGAAGGAACACCGAAGCGCGGGGGCAGAGACTGCACTGCTCTCATCCGGGATCTGGATTTTATAGTCTCTGAGTCTTGGCCGCTGATGGGATTACACGGCGCCAGGGGGCCAGGTGGTGGGTGTGACCCCCGCCTACTGGAATTTGGAGGATCTGGGTGGAAGATGCTCGACTCCAATTCGAGTAGGCTTGGAGGTCTCGGCCCCGGAACCCGCGTGGCTTTGTCCCTCTGCCAGTACCTCCAGGTGTGCGGAGAGTGGTCTCAGCATGGTGGTGGCTGGTCCTGGAGGTCTCCGGCTGCCGTAGCCCTGGCCGGGGCGGGGAGGAAAGCTCAACCCGCTCCCCTCCAAGGGACTCCGGGAAGGAACACCGAAGCGCGGGGGCAGAGACTGCACTGCTCTCGTCCGGGATCTGGATTTTATAGTCTCTGAGTCTTGGCCGCTGATGGGATTACACGGCGCCAGGGGGCCTGGTGGTGGGTGTGACCCCCGCCTACTGGAATTTGGAGGATCTGGGTGGAAGATGCTCGACTCCAATTCGAGTAGGCTTGGAGGTCTCGGCCCCGGAACCCGCGTGGCTTTGTCCCTCTGCCAGTACCTCCAGGTGTGCGGAGAGTGGTCTCAGCATGGTGGTGGCTGGTCCTGGAGGTCTCCGGCTGCCGTAGCCCTGGCCGGGGCGGGGAGGAAAGCTCAACCCGCTCCCCTCCAAGGGACTCCGGGAAGGAACACCGAAGCGCGGGGGCAGAGACTGCACTGCTCTCGTCCGGGATCTGGATTTTATAGTCTCTGAGTCTTGGCCGCTGATGGGATTACACGGCGCCAGGGGGCCAGGTGGTGGGTGTGACCCCCGCCTACTGGAATTTGGAGGATCTGGGTGGAAGATGCTCGACTCCAATTCGAGTAGGCTTGGAGGTCTCGGCCCCGGAACCCGCGTGGCTTTGTCCCTCTGCCAGTACCTTCAGGTGTGCGGAGAGTGGTCTCAGCATGGTGGTGGCTGGTCCTGGAGGTCTCCGGCTGCCGTAGCCCTGGCCGGGGCGGGGAGGAAAGCTCAACCCGCTCCCCTCCAAGGGACTCTGGGAAGGAACACCGAAGCGCGGGGGCAGAGACTGCACTGCTCTCGTCCGGGATCTGGATTTTATAGTCTCTGAGTCTTGGCCGCTGATGGGATTACACGGCGCCAGGGGGCCAGGTGGTGGGTGTGACCCCCGCCTACTGGAATTTGGAGGATCTGGGTGGAAGATGCTCGACTCCAATTCGAGTAGGCTTGGAGGTCTCGGCCCCGGAACCCGCGTGGCTTTGTCCCTCTGCCAGTACCTTCAGGTGTGCGGAGAGTGGTCTCAGCATGGTGGTGGCTGGTCCTGGAGGTCTCCGGCTGCCGTAGCCCTGGCCGGGGCGGGGAGGAAAGCTCAACCCGCTCCCCTCCAAGGGACTCCGGGAAGGAACACCGAAGCGCGGGGGCAGAGACTGCACTGCTCTCGTCCGGGATCTGGATTTTATAGTCTCTGAGTCTTGGCCGCTGATGGGATTACACGGCGCCAGGGGGCCAGGTGGTGGGTGTGACCCCCGCCTACTGGAATTTGGAGGATCTGGGTGGAAGATGCTCGACTCCAATTCGAGTAGGCTTGGAGGTCTCGGCCCCGGAACCCGCGTGGCTTTGTCCCTCTGCCAGTACCTCCAGGTGTGCGGAGAGTGGTCTCAGCATGGTGGTGGCTGGTCCTGGAGGTCTCCGGCTGCCGTAGCCCTGGCCGGGGCGGGGAGGAAAGCTCAACCCGCTCCCCTCCAAGGGACTCCGGGAAGGAACACCGAAGCGCGGGGGCAGAGACTGCACTGCTCTCGTCCGGGATCTGGATTTTATAGTCTCTGAGTCTTGGCCGCTGATGGGATTACACGGCGCCAGGGGGCCAGGTGGTGGGTGTGACCCCCGCCTACTGGAATTTGGAGGATCTGGGTGGAAGATGCTCGACTCCAATTCGAGTAGGCTTGGAGGTCTCGGCCCCGGAACCCGCGTGGCTTTGTCCCTCTGCCAGTACCTTCAGGTGTGCGGAGAGTGGTCTCAGCATGGTGGTGGCTGGTCCTGGAGGTCTCCGGCTGCCGTAGCCCTGGCCGGGGCGGGGAGGAAAGCTCAACCCGCTCCCCTCCAAGGGACTCTGGGAAGGAACACCGAAGCGCGGGGGCAGAGACTGCACTGCTCTCGTCCGGGATCTGGATTTTATAGTCTCTGAGTCTTGGCCGCTGATGGGATTACATACATATATATGTAAATATATGTAAAGGTAAAGGCCCTCCCGTTGATCGTCGATTTGCTCGAGCGGGCCCAGTAACGTCTCCATTGGAGACTTTGTTGTTACTGTGTTTGGCATAATGAATACTCTTGGTAGCTTGCCGGGCTCTCCGAGAGGGGCGGAGGAATCGAACTCGACTCGGCCATGTTGGCCGCTTCTAAGGCAAATGCCCTACTGCTGTGCTATTGCTCCAGCCCTAAATATATGTAAATATATATATAAATATATAATATATATATTTCATTACAAACTTCACAAAAACAAGCACCAACATTATTTTTCCTTGTCATTTTATTTTTAGTGTTTAACAATGAAAACAGTGGATATTCTGCATTTTTTTTTTTTGCCTTTTTGGGTCACACACAGCGATGCTCAGGGGTCACTCCTTGCTCTGCACTCAGGAACCACTCCTGGCGGTGCTCGGGGGACCATATGGGATGCTGGTGATCAAACCCGGGTCAACCATGTGCAAGGCAAATGCCCTACCCGCTGTGCTATTGCTCCAGCCTCACTTTTTTTTTTATATTCTGCAAATTTTTGATGAAAAAATATATAAGTAGACTGATAATTAAGTGGTTAAAAGATGAATAATAAAGAATGAAGCACTGAGCATGGCCCAATGTGATCTAGAAAGCAAAACAAAATGGAAGGCTATTTATCAGTTTTTAACACCCACAATTGGCATAATACCTTAATATTCATTATCTCACATGATGCAGAAAGAGTATTATCACTAAAAATAAGAGAAATGAATTTCAAGCAGGTAAGAACACATCTAACCTGAATCCAAATTGTTGATAAAGGTGATGTTCATTTTAAAAATTGGGTGTTTGGGTGTTTGGTGTTTCTCTCCCTCCTTCCCTCCCTCCCTCCCTCCCTCCCTCCCTCCCTTTCTCTCTCTGTCTCTCTCTCGCTCTCGCTCTCGCTCTCTTTTTTTCTCTCTCTTTCTTTTTTTCTTTCTTTTTGGTTTAAGAGCATGCTTGAATAAAAGGAAAACCAAATGATCCATTTTCTCATTTAGGAAAAAAATTGTTTTCAACAAATTCAAATTCTGGTGATTATCATAATTGTTCAGCTTGAGGATTTAGTATTAGCTCAAGAAAAGCAGTGATACAGTCACAAAATCCTCAGCTGTATACACAGGAGTCCCGGGGAGCAAATCTGGTTGACATTGGATTAATTCACTGAGAATTTATTCAAGTGAGAGAACTTAACCAGGAATCTCTGGTCCCCTGCTTCCCCATTAAATAAAGCTGGGTCAGCAATGAGACTGACGCGCTGCCTACTGCGCTAAGGAGGCATATATATATGGGCTGGAGCGATAGCACAGTTGCAGGGCATTTGCCTTACAAGCAGCCAACATGGCCGACTTGAGTTCGATTCCTCCGCCCCTCTTGGAGAGCCCGGCAAGCTACCGAGAGTATCTCGCCCACACGGAAGAGCCTGGCAAGGTACGTGATGTATTCAATATGCCAAACACAGTAACAACAAGTCTCACGATGGAGACGTTACTGGGCCCGCTCGAGCAAATTGATGAACAACGGGAGGACCGTGACCGTGACCAGGTCAGCAATAAAACATGTCATTGGCCATTCATGCCATTCTGGTAGCCATCCTCCCAGCCAGACTTTCATGATATTGCAGAGCATTGCCTTTCTCAAGTTACCTTTCCCAAACAGTTCTGTCTGTCATTTTTCTGCTCAGAAAACTTAGGTGTTTATAACCTGCCTACTAATATTGGTCAAATCCCTTAGTCCATAATTCACAACTCTCCATAGTTCATTTGAAACTCACTGTTTTTTTTTTCCATCTGTCTTTCCCTCATTTAACACCTACCCTCACTGTACCATAAACAACCTGGTTTATAACCACACTGATTTTCTCATTGCTGGTACAGCATGTTTGGTTTTAATAGAACTCCATGCCCTTTTCAAATTATTTCCTCCATCTTGCATACAGACTTTCTATGTCATTGTAGATATGTAGATAATAGAAAGACAGATAATTGGTATATTGGCAGGTAGATGGGTAAGTGGCTATACACACACACACACACACACACACACACACTGTCACTGTCCTCCCATTGTTCATCGATTTGCTCGATCGGGCTCAGTAACATTGTGATACTTGTTACTGTGTTTGGCATATCGAATACGTCATGGGTAGCTTGCCAGGCTTTGCCGTGAGGGCAAGATACTCTTGGTAGCTTGCCAGGCTCTCCGAGAGGGGCAGAGGAATCGAACTCAGGACGGCCATGTTGACTGCATGCAAGGCAAACGCCTTACCCGCTGTGCTATTGCTCCAGCCTATATATATATATATATATATATATATATATATATATATATATAACCTAACACATCCTTAACAACCTCAGCTTACATATATCTTGTTCATAGAACCTTTGATCATATGTATCTCGTTTTTCTTCCAGTCCCACCATAAATCCCTAGTCATTTATATTATCTTCAGGATCTTAACATCATTTTAATTAAAGTCAAAGTTGCTGGACAAATATTTCATTTATTTTGACCCTAACTCAGTTTCTGTCACCTAGTAGACATTTTATGCTCTTTGAAATTCAAGAACTAATAAAAATTTACAATTGAAGATAATCCTAGTGTCAGAACTTATTTCTATATAGCCCGTTGTACCCAGACAAAGTTCTCCTCACTAAGAAATCAAAGTACATGAAGAAGTGTCAATGCTGTCACAATTATAAGCAAGTGACAAACAACATGCTACCTGACATCTGTTTTTCAAAACCTCAACAGGCATTGTAAATTAAAAACTTTCTGCTCAATATTGCCAGAATGTTATTAGCAATTGTTGCATAGCAATCATAGAAATTGGCATGGCCAAGGAGAAAACTTTTCTTACTTCTCTGCTCATTTTTTCTCCTTACAGCAGAGTTCATTTTTATTTAGTTTCTATATTCTGTTTTGTTTGTTTGTGTCTTTTGGTCTCCAAAATTCAAGAAAATGTTGAATTGCTCCTGACATGTAGCTGTCTTGATCTGGAATGCATGCATAATTTAAACTGATTGAATAGTTTGCCCCATTAGAGTGGAAAATATCTGAATCCCTAAAACAATAAAATAAAATGACAGGTTCAAATACCACTTGGCAACCTCTTCTGTGATTTCTGCCAGGTAATTAAGGCCATCGAGGAAGCTGAAATGGAAATTAGTCTTTAAATACTGGATTCACTCATGAGCACTCAAAGCTCAGAGAAATAGAACTCTGTCTACAGTGAATGTAGGCCTCTATTCCTCAAGAACAGGATAAAATAAACACAGGCCTCTGTTTATTTGCTTTGATCTTTTAAAAAGACAAAATTGTGCTTCCTTTTACTGTAAAGAAAATGGACTTTGAAAAATTCCTTCTAAAGAAGAATTTGCATATTTGAAATGTGTAAGGGCAAACTAAAACCTTCCCTTCAAAACGTGCTGGAAAGAAACAACAAATGAAATAACCAAATTGTTCAGGAATAGAATTGTTTTTGCTTGGTCCTTCATACACCAGTCCTCTTCCTCTTCAAACCCTGCGTTACACTTTCATACCTACATAGTACCAGGTTTTTCCTTTGCTCGGGTCCCCAGACCTCACCAAGACAGTTTAATTTTTAGAGTTCTCAAATATTTTTTGTTTACTTCATAGTTACCAATTTTTATATTCTCAGATATCTTGATATGGGAGACAGGACTAGAAAATACAGATATTCTGGTACATTGATTCAATAAAAAATATGTTCCAGTCTGCTTTATTCAACAAATTTGTTGAATAGATAGCAGATATCCTATATTGGCTATATTTTTGGGATATCAGCAGAAAAATAAAGGGCCATGACATCATGGAGAATAAGTCACGGTCCTCCTGTTGTTCATCAATTTGCTCGAGCAGGCCCAGTAACGTCTCCATTGGAGACTTTGTTGTTACTCTGTTTGGCATATCGAATACATCATGGGTAGCTTGCCAGGCTCTGCCGTGCGGGCCAGATACTCTCGGATCATGGAGAATATATTCTGAAAATGGAAGGCAGGCAATAAACATATTAACATCAAACAAGATTTATTAGTATAATAATGACTGTCCAGGAGAAGGCTTTATAGGGTATGTCCAGTATGACCCCATCATCAAAAAGCTTATATTTTGGAAGAATGTCACTGTCCTCCCATTGTTCATCGATTTGCTCGAGCAGGCCCAGTAACGTCTCCATTGGAGACTTTTGTTGTTACTGTGTTTGGCATATCGAATACATCACGGGTAGCTTGCCAGGCTCTGCCGCGCGGGCGAGATACTCTCGGTAGCTTGCCAGGCTCTCCGAGAGGGGCGGAGGAATCAAACTCGGGTCGGCAGGTTGACAGCGTGCAAGGCAAACGCCCTACCCACTGTGCTATCGCTCCAGCCCATTTTGGAAGAAGAAGCTGGATAATAAACATATAGAAAATTTTGGAGTTTGGGACCCTGAAAAATAAGGGAGCAAAAGGAAAATAAAAGGATTCCTGATTATGAATAACATATGATGTCGCATGGCTGCAGTAGTGGCCGTGTGATTTTGAAATTCTGAAATTTTAATGATTAAATCTGGAGGGATTTCTGCCAAAACCTTCTGGGTTCTGAGATTTGTTCCTGAATCTCTTGGATCATGGCCGTTAAGCAGCTTGATCAGGAGCCAGAAAGGCCGTTAGTGGGCGGTGACTTGGGGTCTCAGAACGAGGAAGAAAGGGCCAGCTCTACCCCCTTCCCGTGAGGCCCCGCATGTCTCATCAGTGAGGGCCCAAACCTGGCTGTCCAGTGGCCTCTGGAGGATGGCGGCCACTGAGCCACCTAGGGGGAGCAGGCGAAGGAACAGCACCCTTTCCCCCTTGGAATAGCTGGCAACAGTAACCTACTGAGGGGTTTGAATGCTTTTCTGCCAAAAGCCACTGGATTCTGAGATTTGTTTCTGAGTCTGTGGGACCATGGACATTAAAGGAGCTTGATCAGGAGCCAGAAAGGCCATTTGTGGGTGACAACTCGGGGTCTTGCTGAGACAGGGAGGAAAAGGCCAGCTCCACCCCCATCCCATGAGGCCCCGTGTCTCATCACTGCGGGCCCAAACCTGACTGTCCAATGACCTCTGGTGGATGGTGACCACCAGGCCACCAGGGGGAACAGGCCAAGGCATGAAACCTGTTCCCACCTGGGGTGGCCCAGCACCAGTAGCCTACTGCAGGGACCGGATGCATTTCTGCCAAAAGCTGTTGGGTTTCAAGATTTGTTTCTGAGTCTCTGGAATCATGGCTGTTAAGCAGTTTGATCAGAAACCAGAGAGGCCATGCCTCCAATTATATAGCTGAACCAGAGGTGGTTTGTGGTTGTATCTCCCACATACCTAACTTTTGGCTGTTTACTTTCTTGGTAAACTTTGCCCCAAGTTGTTGGGGTCTGGCCAAAGGCACAACAGCAATTTTGGGGTATCTGGAAGTCTGAAGGTGCCATCAGGCTGCTGTAGCACTCACCTCACAGGTACAGATTGACCTGCTGGCGGCACCATACCCCCAGTTTTATATAATTTTTATTTTTTTTGTCTCTGTAACTTTATTTTTTAAGTGATTAATTTTTTTATATTCTTATGTTTTTATTATATTTATTTATTTTTTAATAGTGAGGCACCATGAGGTACAGTTGTAGACTTACACATTTTTGTGCTTGGGTTTTGATTATACAATGATCAAACACCCATCCCTCCACCAGTGCGCATTTCCCACCACCACGGACCCCAGCATCCCCTCCCCCCCCAGCCCCCATCCCACCCTGCCTCTGTGGCAGGGCATTTTCCTCTCTCTCCTTTTGAGTGCCATGGTCTGCAAAAGAGGCATCGAGTGGCAATCATGCTGGTCTACAGTCTACCCTCAGCATGCTCTCGCATCGTGGGCGGATCCTCCCAACACCCTTTTTGATGTAGGCAGGTAGATAGGGAAAGGCTCTCTGCAATGAAACAAAGTCTCATAGAAGAATTCTAGGACCAAACCACCCTGTGGAGACAGAGAATAAGGACTTGATAAGACCATCCCCAGACCCTGAAGATATGGGCCTCCTCCCAATGAAATTCCTCCTTTCTGAGAACCCCCTTTCAATCCGGTTGACTCCAGCGACCCAGCCCCAAGGAGATTCCAGGACATTCCAAGTCAGATGACTCTCGAACCCGCTTTCTATCCGGTTGACTCCAGCGACACAGCCCCAAGGAGATTCCAGAACATTCTGAGTCAGAAGGATCTATAAGAACCAGCTCGAGAGCCCACTTGGCGCTCTCTCCACCCTCGGAGAAGCCCGCGTTCCCTCTGGACGTGTTACTCTCTCTCTCTCTCTTACTCTCTATTCCCCCGCTTATCTGCTTATCCCTTCCTCTCCCTCTCCAAAAGCCTCCAAATAAAACCTGTTACTTCACTGCTCGTCTACTCCTGAAATTCTTTTCTGCGAGCGAGACAAGAACCCCAGAAACCTCGGGTAAGGCTTGGGACTGGTCTCTCCTTTCCTGCAAAGAGCAAATTCTCGCCCCAGCTTGAGTCCGTGGCTCCCCGAGCAATCGGGTGGCGGGGATTAACTCCCGTGCCGAGAAGATCAAGCGGACTTCAGGTGTGGCTTGACGGCCACCTCGTGGGGCTGGTGGGGCTCAGGCCCGTGCCGAGCAGGTGCTCACTGCAGACTTTACCGGTCCTAGCCTACCCAGGGTTCCGGGTGGCAGAGGCGGGTGAGGAGAAAGTGGCTGTCTTTCTCCTCCCCACTTCACATAAGTCACCCGTGGGGCCCACCGACATCATTTTGATATAGGCAGGTAGACAGGGAGGGCCCCCTCCCGGGCAACGACAAAAGCCAGCCCTGCAGAAAATAGGAAAACAGGAACTAAGGCTTGATAAGACCCTCACCTGGCTCCAGCAACAGACCCAAAGAAGCTCCTCTAGGAACAAAAGGCCAGGAAAGGAATTTCAAAGAAGAAAATCACCACTCCCATCCTCCCTGGCAACCTCCTTAGCAACGGGACATTTACCTGGGAAGAAGCCCCACGTGGGGGCAGGTTGGAGGAACCCTATAAAGGCCACCTTGAACAAAGGAAGCGCGCGCATTTGCTGCCCGAGCCCATGTGCTTCTTGCGCCCACGTGGCCGAGCACATGTGGTTCCCGAGCACATGTGTCGCCCGCATCTCCCCTCTTGAGATGTGTACTTTCATGCTTTCGTGTCTAACTTTACTCTCTCACTCTCTCTCCCTCCCTCCATACCTAAAAATCCTCCAAATAAAATCTATTTACTTCACTGCTTGTCTACTCCTGAAATTCCTTTCTGCGAGGTGAGACAAGAACCCAGCAACCCTGGGTCCCGAGTGGCAGAGGTGGATGGGGAGAAAGTGACTGTCTTTCTCCTCCCCGCTTCACATAAGTCACCCGTGGGGCCCACCGACATTACTTTATTTGGTGTTCCCTTCTCTTTCTGAGCTCCCCCTTCCCCTAACATGTGTGGTTGTCCTCCGGGTCATTGAGTAAAATTCCTGGTACTAATCTCTGCCATACTTGGGTGTTAGTTTCCTATTTTGTTACTTTATGTTCTCCAGATGAATGCAATCTTTCTATGTCTATCCCTTTCTTTCTGAGTCATTTCACTTAACATGATACTTTCTATGTAGTACCACTTGTATGTAAACTTCATGACTTCGTCTTTTCTAACAGCTACATAGTACTCCATTGTGTAAATGTGCCAGAGTTTCTTCAACCAGTCATCTGTTCTCGGGCACTCTATATAATTTTTAAAGAAGATTTACTACCTATAGTTCTAAAGATCTTTCAAAATACTGAAGAAACAGGAATTCTTTTTAATAGTTTTTATGAAGCCAACATCATACCTACACCCAAAGCAGGAGAGAGAAAAAAAAAAACCAACTTCAGATCAATTTCAAACTGATGATGACCATCATTGCAAAAATCTTCAATAAATCTTAAAAAACTGAATCCAACTGTTAGGACATGGATCGTGATCTCCCTTTTACGACAAAGAGACTCGAGAGACTGCAAACAGCAAGCAAGGTTTATTGTAAGACTGGCTAGCCAGGGTCAAGCTGCCTACACAGACACGCAGGTCAGATAGGTGAGGCAAGACCCCAAACTTTTTCAAAGGGGATCTTATATAGGCCTTCACTGGCCGTTACAGCAAAGGCTGCGCATTTCATAGCCAATAGATTTGTAACAACATATACTTTCTTAACCAATCCATTTGAAAGTACATCACTCCTTAGCCTATAGATTCAAAGATCAGCATTTATGTACATAGGCATTGTGGCTAGTGGGCATCTGGTAACTGGGACATTTGGTTATCACCTGGCTTCCTTTGATTTGGTGGAAGTGGATAAGGGAAAAGTTCCTAACAGAGGTAATAGATAAGGAAGGGTCAACAAATGGTTTCAGAATTTGCATTCCAGCAAGGAAGAGTCAACAAAGGGTTTCAGAATTTACATTTCAATAAGGAATGGTTTCACTCTAAAGCTCTGCTAGGGAGGGGGCAGGAAAGAGAGAGTTACTAATTTGTAGAGTTTTAACTCTGGAATCTCCCTCAGGGTCCCTAGGGTCCTTACACAACAACTTATCAAAAGGATTATCCACAATGATCAAGTGGGATCTATATTAGAGATGCAAGGATGAGACACATGCAAATTAATTAATGTAGTATACCACATCAGCAAAGGAAGAGATAAAAGTATAATTATAGCAGTGGAGATAATTCTTTTTAACAAAATCCGACCTCTGTTTGTGATAGAGCTCTCACCAAAGTAGGGATAGAAGGAAACTTCCTCAATGTAGTATCAGCCGTCATTCACAATAAATTCACAGTCAGTATTATTCAGAATAAAGAATTCCAAGATGAGGCACAAGACAAGGGTGTCCACCATTCTCTGATAGTATTAAATATAGTATTGGAAGTCCTAGCAGTTGCAATTATGTAAGAAAAAATTAAAGGAGTCCAATATGTAAAGGAAGTAAAATTTTTACTATTAGCAGATGATAGTATGCAGAGAATTCCCTAAGGAATCCACTAAAAATCTTTAGAAACGATAAACCAGTACAGCAAAGTAACAACTAACAGGCTACAAAATAATCCACAAATTAAGTTGCATTCCTATTTGCAAATAAACTAGAAGAAAAGATCAAAAAGACTGCTCCTTTCAAAATAGTGTCCAAAAGCATTAAGTACCTAGATAGCAAATTAGCAAAGGTGGTAAAATACCTTTATTTTGAAGACTATAAATGACTTATGAAAGATATAGAACATTTGGAAATGAAAAATATTTTATTATGATGGTGCAGAAGAATTAACATTGTCAAAATTATTATCCTATCTAAATTATTACATAGATTGAAAGCAATCTTCATAAAAATCTTAATGACATTTTTCAAAGACTTGGAACATTCACTATTTTTGCCCTTTGAAGGAGAAAGATACTGGTAAAGGGAGTTGGAATGAGAAAAAGTAGAAGGATTAATTTAAAAGGTTCAAATTTCAAGATGAAGCAGTTCATTTTCTGAATATTTACAATAAAAATATGGTAACTGAATGTCCCTAAAATCATATTTTTTGATACAAGGGAATTTATATTCATATGGGGGATTATTCTTTTACTCTGATACCACTAATAACTGTAAAATCTCTTCTATACTTATTTTCAAAGGTATTTATATGTTAGTAACAATCCCTGCAAATTCCAAATTACAAAGATCTCTACAGCAGTGATTAGGTGTATGAAAAACTAGTCAGGAAAAAGGGACTTCTATACAAGACTAAACACTAATAATTGAGAGGTTGAGATTCTCAAAGCTACTTCCAGGAAGTAATCTCTTTACTGCAGATTGCCAGGGAAGGAAGAAATAAACAGCACAGAATAAGACAATTAAATAAAAGTGAATCATGCAGGACTTGGGATGGAGGCTATTCAAAACTCTGAGGTTTTGTTTTGGTGAGCAAGATGATTACAGAAGGGTCGAGGGCAGAGGACATCTAACCCAAGTAGGACTCTGAAAGCTTAAGCCTAGAAGAAAGGATGGTCCCCATCAAAGCAGTTCTCAAGCTTGTCAGTGCATTGAAAACCACCCAGGAGCTTTTTAACAAACAATGGTGCTAACAACACAAATCATTTCATAAGAATTCTTTTCTTTCTTTCTTTCTTTCTTTCTTTCTTTCTTTCTTTCTTTCTTTCTCTTTCTTTCTTTCTTTCTCTCGCCTTCCTTCCTTCCTTCCTTCCTTCCTTCTCTCTCTCTTTCTCTCTTTCTCTTTCTCTCTTTCTCTCTTTCTTTCTTTCTTTCTTTCTTTCTTTCTTTCTTTCTTTCTTTCTTTCCTTCCTTCCTTCCTTCCTTCCTTCCTTCCTTCCTTCCTTTCTTTCTTTCTTTCTTTCTTTCTTTCTTTCTTTCTTTCTTTCTTTCTTTCTTTCTTTCCCTCTCTCCCTTCTTCCCTCTCTCCCCTCCCTCTCTCCCTCCTCTCCCTTTCTTCCTTCCCTCTCCTCCCTCCCTCCCTCCCTCCCTCCCTCCCTCCCTCCTTCCTTCCTTCCTTCCTTCCTTCCTTCCTTCCTTCCTTCCTTCCTTCCCTCCTTCCCTCCCTTTCTTTTTCCCACATGCAGCTGTGCTCAGTGCATACTCTTGACTAAGCATAGAAATGGCTCCTGGCACTGCTTGCAGATGTGTGGCATTGGGATCTAACCAGGTCAGCTACATGCAAGGCAAGCACCTTACCTGTTGTACTGTCCCTCTGATCCTAAAAAAGTATATTTAAGGATCGGGTCACGGTATAAGAAATTTTTTCCATTTCCAGGTATCAAACCTAGGGTCTCATACATACAAGATAAGAATTCTACAGCTGAGCTATATCCCTGATCCAGCACCAAATTTTTAAAATTTATTTTATAATGAATGTTCAGGTAAAGTATTTACAACAGTGTTAATACTTTATATGTATATATATATATATATGTTGCCCACCACCAATGTGCCCAAGACCCTCTACCAATATCCTTATATTATATTACTTTCATTCCACCTCATCCTTGTCCCCACCCTCTTATTCCTCATACTTGGTACTCTTATTTCTGTAATCCAAGTTTCGTAAATTATTTGATGCTGTTTATTCCCTTGTTTTGTTTCTCGATTTGCCACCAGTGAATGAGATCATCTGTTTTTTGTTCTTTATTTTCTGACTTACTTTGCTTATCATTATACCCTCTAGTTTCACCTAACTTTCAGCAAATGATAACATTTTATCTTATGTAACTTCATAGTATTTCACTGTGTGTATACCCTAACTTCTTTGTCCATTCATGTTATTTGAAAATTTGGGTTATTTCTCTGCCCTGACTATTTTACTGAATTCTACAGTGAGCATAGCATATTACTGTTTGAACTTAATGTTTTTGTATTTGGGGATAGATGCAAAGAAGTGGAATCACTGGAGCCACTGAATTTTGGATGCTCTAGTCTTACAGTTTTGAGAGATTTGTCTGTATTTTCCATAGAGGATGAATGAGACAACATTTTTAACCAATAAATAAGGCTTCCTTTTTCACATGTTCCTAAGGATACTGGTTTTTTTAAGTCTCTCTAATATATACCATTCTCACTGATGTGAGGTAATATCTTTGGGTTCAATGAGGTAATCTCATTTGGGTTTGGCATCTGGATTTTAAGAACGCTCTTTAAGTTATTTTATGATAGATTGTTAAAATTATTTACTCAGCCATACCCCACAACTTTTTAACGAGAGATAGCTTATTGAATTTGACCCACAAAGAAGATAAAACCAAAGAGGCATAACGCAAAGCTGTTGATCGGATTCAAACTTGTGCCTTAGGACTTCAAGTTTAATATGTTTTCATTAGTCCAGTTTAGGGAACTGCTCTCAGGGGATATTTTGATGGAGATAAATAGGCTTTCATTGATTTTATTCTCCCATTTTTATGCCCTTTCTTTTTGATTAATGTTACTCTTTTCTCTGTAGTTCTCCCTCCTACACCCCTCTGATTTCTTGGTGCCCAGTCCCTCATTCCTTCCTGCTGGGATCAACTGAACAGTGCCTCACCACTCCACAAGAACCAGCTTTGTGGACAGCCTCCCGGTGGAAAAGTATTTCAAAGAACTCTGGTGAGTGAGGTAATATGTAAACACTTGCTTCTTCTAAAGAAAGAATATAAGGCAAATTCTGCTACCATTCTCAAAAATTTCTCCTAATTTTGAAACCTTTATCAAAATTAAAAGTAACAACTTATCCTACACAAAGGGAATCCAGGGTCTCTTACAGCAATACTCAGGCTTGGGATGGTGTGGGGGAAGCCCCAGACAAACCCAGTGATTCTCATGCTGGGGAGGTATGCAGTGTTGAAGGCATGTGTCTTGCCCTTCACGCTATCATTTCCAGCACCCACCAACAGACACAAGCACTCAGTCTTCACCCAAGGTACTTGCTATGAATTCATATGATTTTAAAGGGGTTTTACATGTTTAAAAAACATTTTAACAGCTTTTAAAAACTTTTATTAAGGCTGAGTTAAGATTCAGCTTTTATTTTTAACTATGAAGTCAATTTTCTCTCTCTCTATCTATCTATACAACTCCCACCTGCTTGATCCATTCGTATGTCATGATACATTTGTATTATTTCTATATACTGACTCTTGTACCTAGTGATGCAGTGGACATAGGTATATATGTCTTTTTTGCATTTAACATTTTTGCGTTTGTGGGGTAAATGCCAAGAAGAGGAATCGCAGGGTGATGTAGAAACTCTATTCTTACTTTTTAAAATAAATCTCCACAGAGGCTGAGACAGACAACTTTTCATTGAGGCAAACCCACAAAATATTCCCACCGAAGGTGAAGCCTTTCATGTTGTTAATTTTTTTTGTTAATATTCATTCATTTGCATTTCATCTTCTGAAGTCTTGTTGCTTTCCCTTTGTCTTTTTCACTTTGCTTTTGAAAATGTTGTTTATAGTTGCTTAAATGGAGTTTGGAAATGAAACAAAACAGTCTGTATATTTTCTCTCCATCTTTTGTTTGTATGGGGGACAACCCACTGTTATTTTCTTTTCTTTTCTTTTTTACACTGGGAAGATTGCTGTCATGAACAAAAAGATCCTCAATATTTCCTTGGTACTTTGATATTTTTAAAGTGCTTTGATATTTTTAGGGGTTCTTTTGTTAATTTATTTTCAGGCCACTTCTGGAAGTACTTGGGATGGTACTCAGGAGATCACTGAGGATTGAACTGGAATTTGCAGCATGCAAGCAAAGCACCTAAATCCCTATACTAGCTCTTCAGCCTCTAAAGGGCTTTAATTTTAATGTCAAACATACTTTTGAACTTGCTTTCCTATGAGGATAGCATATTCTTATCTTTCTCGTCCCTTTCAAGATGGCAATAGTTACAATTCACTGAGTGCCTACTCCATTTTTCTGTTGATATCAACCACTTTCTAGAGCTCAAGTAGCCCTGGTACAAATTGCATAAGGTCGGTGCTTTCATGGTTCTTTTTTAAAAATTATTATTTATTAAATCACCATGAGTTACACATTTACAAAGTTGTTCATTATTTGGTGTCAAATAACCTTAATCTTTTCTTTTTTTTTAATTTTTAATTTTTATTCTTTTTTAATTTTTTTAATTAGTGAGACACCAGGAGGTACAGTTGTAGACTTACAAACTTTCATGCTTGGGTTTCAGTTATACAATGATCAAGTACCCATTTCTCTACCAGTGCCCATTCTTCACCACCAATGAACCCAGTAGCCCTTCCAGTCCACTCCCACTCCATCCCCCCCCCCACCCCGCCCCACCTCTGTGACAGGGCATTATTTTAAAGGCAAGAAAAAAATGCTTGGAAAAATCAAACAATCTGCCTCAGAGTATAAATCTTTATAATGGAGAAACCAGGATTCAAACGTGGGCATGTTAGTCTCCTAGCCACCATACAATGATGCTTTTGGTTGTAGGCTTTTATTGATGACTTGTGTAATTTTCTATTGCCTTAATCATAACCCCCATAAGCATTGCCATTGTTATGTGTGTTCACAACATCATCAAGTTCACATATTGCCTATGCCTGTGATAAAAATACAAGAAAATTGCAGAATGTGCATGCAAGAAGCTCTTATGTTTAAGGTAATTTCCTAGGAATATTGAAGAAAACAAACATACCAAACCTCCAAGGAGAGTATATATACAATTACAGAGACAGAAACTACCCAGTCAAAGTGGACTCGACTTTTCTAGTATTTAAGTATTTTCTCTATTTTTTTTAAGAAAATTACACTTCCAAATGTTTCTGTTGCTACTGAAATAAATTTTAATATAATTTCTACAACATTTCCTCATGGCAGAGTCTGGCAAACTCCCCATGGCGTATTCAATATGCCAAAAATCAGTAACAATGATGGGTCTCATTCTCCTGACCCTGAAAGAGTCTCGAATGTGGCACTTTTTAAAATCTCAGGGCTAGGACAAAGGAGCCTACTGGGGCCTGCTCGAGGTAATCGATGAACAACAGGAAGACAGTGATACTGTGATACAATATTTATTTGTACAAAAAGAATTTCAACAACATTTTCAAATGTGTTTGCAATTAATCTCAGAGCTTAAGATTTCTTTTGCTTTTTGCTTCTCGTCATGTCTGATGTTATATTTCTATACATTTTTTGGGTAAAAATTTAGTTTAGATGTTTTGTTGATTTTTCATAGGCAGATTTTACCTTTATCTTAATAAACTCAACTTTTGCTAGTTTATTTTTTCTTTGAGTTCTGCCTTATCCATATAAATAATTCATTTTGTATTAATTTCATTTTCTTTCTATAAATTATTAAGTATTCGAGTCAGGGACTGGAAAGATTTTACAGTGTGTAGGGCACTTGTTTTGCACATGGTCGACTTGGTTTGATTCCTGGCACCCCGTATAGTCCCTGAGCACCACAAGGAATGATGACTGTACAGAGTAAGGAGTAAGCTCTGAGTCTCACTGGGTGTGCTCCCCAACAAAACAAAATATTCAGTTTACTTTTGTCATTATTTAATTATTATTCATAAGGAAATAGAAAACTATAAACTTTTCTTTAGTCTCTTGCCTCCCTAGCTGTATTTCATAGATTCCAAACTGTGGTATGGTCACTTAGGTTTCAAATGACTTAATAATGTTTGCTAATGTGTGCTATTTTCTATTTGAACTAAGAACTGCTTAATATTCTTTAAATAAATTACAGGTGAAACATTTAAAATTTTATTTGTTTTTATGCATTGGATTACTCAGTACATTATTTTTTATATTATAAAATATTTTAAAAATATTTTATGCTTACACTTTTCCTGTTCTTTGAAATTTTTTGAGAATTTATTCATAGTCTTAAATATAGTCCTAATTTTGTTGATGCTCAATGTATTTATAGACAAAAAGACTGGATTTATTTTCTTGCTTCCTTTTATTTATTTTTGATTAATAGCTTACCATTTACTTGTCAATGTGACTTTTTAACTGAGCTTTATTGCCTATGGCAAAGGTCTGGGGAAAAATATGGTTAGTAAGCCAAACCATTTCATCATTTGTTTCTGCATAGAAAATTGATTACAACACAGCCATGCCTAGCCATCTACTTATTGTCTATGACTTTAAAATAATTTTTAATAGAAGCGAATAGTTGTATCAGAGACTGAATGACACATGAAGTCAAATTTTATTTCTATTGCTAAAAGTATCTATTACACATTTTAGACTTATCTAAAATATTTACTTTCTTTAGGGTTAGAGCGATAGCACAGCAGTAGGGTGTTTGCCTTGCACAAGGCTGGCTCGGCCGACCCTGGTTCAATTCCTTTGCCCCTCCGGAGAGCCCAGCAAGCTACTGAGAGTATCCTGCCTGCACGGCAAGCTACCCATGGAATATTCAATATGCCAAACACAGTAACAACAAGTCTCACAATGGAGACATTACTGGGCCCACTTGAGCAAACCGATGAACAATGGGAGGACAGTGCCACAGTGCTACTGTGCTACTGCTAGGTAGATCATTTGATAATCTGTTATATGTATGTTATATAGGTACATTAGTTTCTTCTTTTCCTTTTCTCAAAATAATTTGTGAAGGTTGATTAAAATGAGAACAGCCAGATGTAGATAACAGCTACGAGTTAGAAACTATGCAGTACAATATTCTTATAAAGGGAGAACATCAGGCAAGTGCTTCCTGCATCTTTGCCCAGGGATCACTCAGAAAGGGACACAAGGTAACAGATGCAGTGCTGGGGATAGAATCCAGACTGGCTGTAGCTGAGTACAAGGCAAGCTCTTTTCCAGTTTTACTCTCTCCTGTACTTTTGTTGGTGAATCTGAATCTGCGAAACATTCTCCCCATTTTCATAATTGCCACTTCCAAGCAGTCACTCCTGCTTTCCAGTGAGTGATTATTGTCAATCTGAAGAACTTCTGGTTCTCTAGACAATATGGAAGTTCCTCTGTGTTTAATTCACATTATCTCACAGACTTTTTGATATGGCATTGTTCTTATTAATATGCATACATAATGCATATATCCTTGTATCATGGATAGACTATACAGAGTTTCTGTGGGATTTTAGTTATATTGTATTAGTCATTCTAAGTGTTCTATTGAGAGACTAAAGTACAAAACTGTACTGTCTTCCCAAATTTCTTACATCTAAAAATCTCTGGCCTAATCTCACCAGCTTAATTTATAAGAAGGGAACACTTTTTGTTTAAAAAAATGACTTAACTCATGTTTCAGGACCGAGTGATATCCCAACCAAATTCAGATCAGCCTTTTAATATAGAGCTTTTGTCTTATGCTCTACAAGTAGAAAAAGGTGGGTTTTTTAAAAAAGTTTTATTTTGTTTGTGAACAGAATCATCAGATCAACTATCATCAATATGTACCAATAATTTAGTGTCTATTCTGAAAAATTTTTACCCTAATTGCCATTCATTTCTGGATTGGTACCACCTTCTGTTTGGGAAATACATACTTCGGCTTCTAAGAGTCTTAAGATGATAGATAGGTAATTATAGGCAGCAGAGAGATTCTGGGTTTGAGGGCCATGCAAAAGAAATTGTTATAAGAGTTTGTGGCAACATTCTGCTTTTTCCTCCCCTCATTGGCCATAGAATATGTAGAAAAATGATTTATTCCCTCTTGTACTGTGTGGGAAATGAATTTGAGAGTTATTAGAATAGCACTTTACTGTGGGATATGGTCTGATAAGCTTTACTCTTTTTTTCCCATTAATTTCCCTTAGCTCCTACAGTGCAAAAACAAGACAGGGTTTCTTGGGAACTACTTGATTCCATAATAAATATTAGACAAAACCCTGAACTTATCTTAAAATATCTTCTACAATCTTGATATTGGCAAAATGGAGCTGGAAAGATAATTAGAAGATTGAGGAAACCTAATATTCCCTGTTCCCCCAAGTTTTCTGAGTTCAGAATTTGAGTCTTGTGTTCCTCCTAGATCTTTCTTAATTATTCACATCACAAAACTGGGTGGCTGGGTTACCCAGACAGAAACTGCCTTACTAGTGTTTTCATTGTCTTTTTTTATAATAGTCACCCACATCACTAGCCTCTGCAGTCTCTGGAATACATCGTCTCCCTGAAAGCTGCATTATCAGAAAAGGAAAAAAAAATTAGAGAAAAATCATGTTCAAACTCAAAGGATGCAAGATAGTATAAGTCTGAGAAACTCTGTCCTTATAAAAATACTTTCTCCCTGAAGTGCAATCTCAATTATTTTTACAGTGTACACAACAAATTGATATTTGGCTTTGTGCAAGCAGATGCTCCAATTGGGGGTATGCAAACTGCATGGAGAGTTAGCTATCACTATGACAACAAGCTTCATTTTTTTTTCCTGAGTGAATGTTATAATTAATTGTCACATGAAATCAGATACAGCAACTGATATCATTGTCAGACCCTCTAACCCTAGCTGTTTAAGATTTCTTGGTGGCAGGAAGCTCTGGTGGGAGTATTGGTCAAATGGGTTATCTCTAGATCAGAACAGGCAATTCAAATATGGGAGTCTTAATGAGAAGAAACTTCTCATTAGAGATACCTAACTCCAATTAAATTATACTTCACTTCCACATACATAGAAAAGGCTCTACTGAAGAAATCATATTTATTGAGAGAGGTGATTGACTCCGGGAAATACCATTCATTTACTCGGGTCTGAGGAATGGCTAGAAGTCAGATATTAAGTGTTTGTTGAGATCAGGTTTGGTATAAGGATGGGTATCTTAATTTCAGTTTATCTTCAGTCCATTCTGGAAAAGAAAAAGTGAAATTGAGAAACTAAAGTTCTGTGCTACCCAAGTTGTACTAGGCATTCTGTCAAGTACATAGCAAATGCAGTGCTCTTTCAAATCTCTTACAATTTAAGGAGATAATAAGGGAGTCTGCGATACAGATAAACATATTATGTATTTCCATTTTAAAAATAATAAAACTGGGGCCAAAATGCTAGATAGGGCTTAACATGCTTGCCTTATACCTGGTTAACTCAGGTTCATTCCCTGGAACCACACAGACAAAAGCAAGGCTTGAACACAATTAAGTGTGGGCCATCTAATTTATATCACATTATACCGCGCACATGGACACGCACACACAAACACACACACACAACTGGTTTAATGATGATTAGGAATGCTTCTCAGCTGGCCACATAATTCAGAAATCCATGTCAAATGTCAGAGAAGGGCAATTAAAAGTAAATTTAAAAATTGGAGTTTCCATGAATTATATAATTGTCACAAAGTGGTGACCCCATTGTTAAACTGGTCTTTTCAACACTCTTGGTAATGGAACAGAGTACAGGATCCCAGGAGGGGAGAAAACAGCAGATCAACAATAGGATTAGTGATCAACCCAAGGTGCAGTAAGGATACAGAAGTAATTCAATCCTACAAATCATTTCACAATACAGAAATTAGCTCTGGGATTGTTTTGTAAGGGTCACTTGGAAAATTCACAGAAAACTCTATCAGCAGAGGAAGCCAACCTCAGAACGTAGAGGGATTTTTTTCTCCCTATTGTGATTTTCTGAATAGTTATGTCAGGATTTCCCACATACACTCTATGACTTTAAAGGACTATGTTTAAAGTCACTATACGACTTCGACTGGATTCTCTCATACTGGTAT